>NC_029793.2:11094624-11124626 GCF_000816755.2 Arachis ipaensis | reverse complement strand
TTTTTTTTTTAAATATTATGTCTCAAATCTTCTTTCTTATATATTTAAAATTTAAAATCATATTTTTTTAAAATTAAAATATTTAAACATAAATTAAAACCTAATAGAACAAAAATAAATAACAAATCAAAATTAAATTCTAATCAAATTAAAATTAAAATAATATTATCAAATCAATTTCTTCAGCTTTAAATCCAGTATATATGACTTTTTCGATTCTAGTTTCTTTGTTGATGTAATTGTTAGGTAATTTTATACGTAAATAAGTTTGTATGAATTTTAGACATTATAACAAAAATAGAGTATTTGTATTAAAAATTTTGTGTTAAATTTAAAATTATTACAAAAAATTTGTTTAACAAAAATTAATTATTTGTTATATAATAACAATATTTTGTAACAACTTAATTTTTTTGTTATAAATTATGTTGGCTTTTGTAACGAATTAGTATTTTGTTGAAAAATTTTATAATGTTTAATTTCTAACAAAAGATTAAGTTGTTGCAATAGTTCAAAATATTTTGTAAGAATATTTATTTGTTTTAAAAATCTAATTATTTTGTAACAAAAAATTAATTTGTAACAAAATTCAATTTTGTCTGTAATAAGCTATTTATTTGTCACAATTTAAGAATTTTTTGTAACTAAAAAAATTATTTTAAAATATTAAAATCTTTAGAATAAATATCTAACCCATTCCTTGTCTACTCCAAAATAGGAGAAGGCAATTCCTATCAAAAAAATAGACCCGTCCTTATCCTTGTCTATCGTGAGTCATGGCGGCTCTTCCGTCATTTTTCCTCACCAAACTTAAAGGAAGAGACATATGTGGCGCTTAATGTAACACCCTCGTCACCACCAAAGTGTCATGCTTTCGGTTGCAATACTCTGATAACAAGGATACTACGACAACTTTTATATATAAATAATAATAAGTAGGAGGCTTTACCTAAAAACTATATTGACTTTTTTTGAAAAACCAAAAATATTTTTCCTTTTTAAACAAGCATGCATATATAAATACATCCAATTCATCACAACTCTTTTACATTTCAATACATTTACAATTACAAGAAAACTTATACAAGTGTTTGTATATATACAAAGTCATATCATAAAATTACAACTCCTATCCCTCTTTACAAGATATAAATATCGATAACAAGGGCGAGAAAAAATCTAGTAAAAATAAATAAAGTACAACCAGAAGCTTGAAAAAATTTTCATAAACTTTCCGTTCGTTTTCTAAAAAAAAAATAGGACTATAGGGGTGAGAATCTAACCGCACGATCTCACCAGAGAAATTTTAAAATACACTATAATTTTAACCTCAACAAATACATCCATGCATATTAATTTTTACCAAACTTACCAAGACATATAACTTACCCAATCACAGCCTCCGGCCCAGATAATCACGGCTTTCGGCCCAAAATACACTACAACATATCAAGAGATATAACTCAAATCAAACACGGCCTTTTCCTCAAACAATCACGGCTTTCGGCCTAAAATACACCACAACACATCAAGAGATATAACTCAAATCAAACACGGCCTCCGGCCCAAAATACACCACAACACTCCACCATAATCCGAACCAACAAGTTATAATCACAAGTAATTTGATAGACAATCAAATAATCACACATAGAAAATAATTATGACGAGTAGTAGAATTAGCAGTTGACAAAATATCAGTTAGGCAAACCAAGTAATTATGCAGACCTAAGTAATTTCAAACAAATGTAGTATGATGCATGCCTGTCCTACTAGCCGTGAGCTCACTTGTCGGTTAAAAATGCTAGAATCTGACACATCCGGTAGCTAACCCGAACATTGTCTCTCTGTCGTGCTTCTCCAGGAGGAACATAAAGAAGGAAATGCTCAACTTTCCACCATCTCACTGGAGGAAGCGCTATCTGGGATATAGTATCCGCCACACTCTTGGGATATAGTACCCGCCACACTTCACAATCAAAGAGAATGCTGGGATATAGTGCCTGCCACACTTTTGGAATATAGTGTCCGTCACACTTTTCAATCATAATCACAATCAATCATAGCCAATATCATAATCAAAATCAAAATCATAATTCATTATATTCTCATTCATCACAAGGATAATTATCCTCAAGCCATGAGAGGGATGAAACCACTGTCCTCACCATAGTTGGGAATCAAACTGAAGCGAATCATCAACCTTCTATCCAATTTTTCGATACGACAAGAGAGGAAATTCTTAACCTTACTTGTTTACCGTAACACTGAGCAACATCTTATATCACAGTAAAAGTCAATTTTACATATATACATAACATCAAAATATTTTATTTAACAAAATTTTTATCAGAGAATTACTCAATTTAATCTGTTTTATTCACCCCAGCATATTCAAAGATTTAAAAATAGTTCTCAGACTCCATATGACGATTGCAGGAATTTACAAACTCGCTGGAGAGGCTTAACAGTCCAAAACAACATTCAAACATTCACATGACCCAAAACCTTTTCTTTAATCAAACTTGCAAAATTTTCCCAAGAGTCAAAATTTTAATTGAACATAATCATTTTATTCTTAAACAATTACTTTAAATTTGCTAAAATACCCCAAAAACATAATCCTTTTCATGATTATTCAAATTTAAATAAGTTAATTATTCTGTTTACTTCCATTACTTTAGATTTCTCTAAAATTCCACAAAAATATAGTCCTTTGATCAAAATTAATCAAACAAAACTCATTTTTGTTTAATCAAGTACCCAAAACTAATTTCAACTTTATTTCTTTAGCTTAAGACTTTCCCAAAAAAACTAAAAAAATATTTCATATCACCAATCAAATTCAAATGCTTTAAATTCACTAAAAATTTCTCAAAACATAATTCTTCAATCAAAAGTTTCAAATAAAATTTCAAAACAAAATTTCTAGTTTATATGAAAATAGCACTAGTTTCCATTATTATTATTATTCAATTTTTACTCAAATTCTTATAAAAATTTTGGACCTTTTCACCCTTCAAGGGTTCCTTCCAAACTAACATCTCTCAACGCTTTCTCAACATACCATTTATAGCCACAAATCAATCTCCTTTCAATAATATCCAACAAAAAATTCTCAATTAATCATCTTATCATAATTCAGTTTATCATTTAACACAACCAACTCAACATAATCAGTTAAAAGTCATATTCTCCAGCCTTCTCAATTAAACAGTAAATTAATCACAGTTCATAACCACAAACAATTCAACTTTACAAATTAGTCGCACAATACAACCACATTCTATTTAAATACTAATCAATCGCATTTATCCAGCATAGCTCAATTTAATCCATAAGACTCGCACAATCATCAAAAAATATTTTTTTTTACAATGACATCGATTTATAACAATTTCTTGAAATAAAATAATTTTTTAGAAAAGCTCCTACCTTAATTAGTCAAAACTTAATGACGCGGGCTAGATGTCGGTTCAGAATTTTCTCAATAACAATTGCTTCGTCAATATTATAGTTCTAAACCAACAAATGACCCGTGTTAGAGTTTAATTTGTTTGTCACGAAGTCAAATCAATAAAAATTGAGAGTTTTAAATCTCGGATCGTCTCTCAAAGGAATTGTAGTGAGGTGTGCACATCATTGGTTATGAGAAAAAGGGGTTTGAAAAGCAAAAGACAACCATTTAAATGACAAGAAAGATAAAGCGTAAATAAAAATTTAAGTGCTAAAAAATATTTTGGCAAGGACTGAGAGTCAAGGGTTCCTATCTAAGTCATTGACCACAAATATGGTAATTAAGAAGAGTTAATCCCACTTCCTCATCCCCAAACATCGGAAAAAAGTCAAATAGGCATAATTGATCTTAATCCACAAGTCCTAACTAACTCACTAATTAGACTTAGTGAAAGACTAGCTTAGTGAAAACAAAACTAACTAACAACCCTAAATTACCAATCAATATTGAACATTAATGACTCAAAGTCACCTAAGACCTCAATTCCAAGCCGAGAATATAAAAATCTACTCTAAAATTAAAGGAGTCATTTTAACAAATACTTGAAATGCATAAAAGAAAAAGCATGGTAAGTTGCAAGAATTATAAAATCTATAACTACCAAAACAAGAAAACAATAATCACAACTCAATTAAGCAACAATAAACATGAAAAAACATCAATTGCATTAAAGAAAATTAAAGCTAAATATTGTTCATAAACTAAATTGACAAAATAAAGAATTAACAAGTAAAACTAAGTGAATTAAAATAATAAAATAAGATAATGTAAAGAAAACTAAACTAAAACAAGATTAAAACCTAAATTTAAGAAGAATTTAACCTAAAAATCCTAAATTTCTAGGAATTAACCTAAAACATAATTTCTAAACTACTACCTCCTTCCCTACTTGGTTGATCCCCCTTGATTCTTGCCTTCAAATGCTTCAAAAATGAGTTGGATTTGGCCAAAATTGGGCTAGAAATTGCGAGTCATGTGCTATTTTTAGTAAGGCATGAGATTGGGGTCATGTGTATGCATCTCCCATGCATATGCATAACTATGAAAATCTCCAATCTTCATTTCTTCATGAATTCTCTATTTTTGCATGCTTTTTCTCCATTTTTTTCAAGTCATTCTTGCCTTGTAAACTTTCAATCACTCAAACAAACATATCAAGGCATCGAATGGGATAATGATGAATTAAATTTAGCAATTTTGAAGCATAAAAAGCATATTTTTCACTATTAAGCACAATTAGGAGATATTCACAAAATTATGCATTTTCAATGAATAAGTGCAAGATAAGTTGATAAAATCCACTCATTTCAACCCAAAAATAATCATAAAATATGGGTTTATCAACCTGCCCACACTTAAACAATAGCATGTCCTCATGCTAAATATCAAAAAAGACAAGATCAAGGGATATTCAACATTTATTAAAAGTAAACTATGTATATCTATTCTATCTATTTCTATCTATCTATCTATCTACTTGTATCTATTTATATCTACTTGGTAAAAACAAATCAATTTCCAAGAAAACATGTAAACATAGAGGGCTTAAACAATACAGCAACCAATGCAATCTCATAAATCCATTTGAGCTCTAAGATATATAATAACTTGCAAGATAAGAAGTCATAAAAGGTGAAAACATAGAATTAAGCAATCGAACCCCTCACCAGATGTGTATATTCTCTAATCGCTCAAGTATATAGGATTGATTCACTCAATTTTCTTCTAATCTTGCTTTTCAAGACTTATTTTTCTCCTAACAATAAAAAATTATTCAATATATACATACAAGTAACATGAGGACTTTTCAATGATTGTAATGGGGGTAGGGTCAAGGTAGGATTATATATGGTCAAGTGGACTAGAATTTGAATATTTGATTAACTTAAAGTTACACATAACCTACAATAACCTATTCAATTCAAATGCAAAATCTAACTACCCATTATTCACTTTTTCACACACTCATGCATTCTTTCAATTCATATCACATATGTATTTATTTCATTAGACTTTTCTTTTTGGGGTGGCATTTGTCCCCTTTTTATTAATTTCTCTTTTTTTTTCTTTTTTTCTTTTTTTTTTCAATAGCATAATATATACAAAAAGATTAATGCATATGGTTCAACATTCAATGCATGAGTACGTATCCAATTCCCAAAATTTCAACAAAAATGTAAAATACCCATTTTTTTTCTTTCTATCTACCAATGTTCCTAAATTTTTCTATACTTAGATGATGTACACTATCACTAGCCTAAACTAATCAAAGATCCAAATTAAGGACATTTATTATTTTTTACTTAGGGATAGTGATGTGCTAAAAGTAAGAAAATGGGGTTAAATAGACTCAAGATTAGTTAACAATAGAAGATAAAAGGGCAAAGCCATTTAGGTAAGTGAGTTAAAATAAAGTAAAGGCCTCAATCATGTAAATGCATTCATAAACAAAGTATTAGACATAAAGAATTAAACAAGTCAAACATTGTAATTATAAAGAGAGAATAACACACACAAGAATAAAATAGTGGTTAATATGATGCAACCACACGTTAAAGCTCAAATCTCACTTGGTTGTGTGTTCTAGCTCTAATCTATGTTCCACAATTAAATTTCAAGCATGTTCGATAAAAAACTTTCAACTCAAATCAATAGGATGCCCTATAAAAAAATGGTCTTGAAAATTAATTATTTTAACTAAGCTTATTTTATATATATATATGCAACAAAAATTCCTAAAAGACCTAAAAAAATGAAATGCAAAAGTGTTAGGATTAGAAACTTGTCACCCAAAAATGCTGACTGGTCGGATCTCTATGAATCCAAATTATCATATGCATATAGGAAAGTAAACTAAGTCCAATTAGCACATTATCTAATCACAACTAAAAGCTAAAGATATATACAAACCATATTAAAGAAAGAAAAATATGCAAAACTAGAATAGATAACTATAAAAAATATACAACCCAACTAACAAAGTGCAATAAAAAGGTAAATCAAAATAGTTAAGTACTAGTAAACATCCAAAAATCATAATAAAAAAAATCAAAATACAAGTGTTCAGAAGGAAAATGTTTCACCCAACAGCTAATCTGGTCGCTCGACCTCTCCACACTTAAAAATATGCACAATCCTCCGTGCAATCAAGACAATACTGGAGCTCTACCCGACTCCACCTTCAACTAGTGGATCATGCTCCTCCTCCGAGAAAGTTTCAAGACAATACGGTGGATTAACTGTGATGATGGTGGTGGTGCTGCTACTAGGAGGTGTTCTCTCCCTTCTCTATCCATTGCGGTATGTTCCTTCTAGGGGTGTGCATGGGCCGGGTGAAACCGGGTTTGATGTGACCCAGACCCGGCCCGAAATATGTACCGGGCCCATTTATGAGACCCGAACCCGACCCTAGACCCAATGAAACCTATACCCTTTCGGGCCACAACTATACCGGGTGAAAACCGGGCCGTTAACATTATATTACCTTGATACCTTCTTGTAAGTTAGCATGTAAAAATATCCAAATTTGTAAGACTCCAACCATTATTTGACATGGTAAAATTCACTTAGAAAAATATAACAAGAACCAACTCTTCTCTAAATTAAAGCATAACCATAATCAATAATATTAATATTGCCTAATAACACCAAATATTTAAATAAATACAAATAACACAATATTATGCATTATTCTAAAGTCTTATGCATTTTAAATATAAAACATTAACTTATAGTCTTATATATAATGACTAATAACACAAAATATTAAGGTTTACAATACTTAAATTCTACATAATAATAGCCATCATCCATCACTAATAATACAAAATATTTATTGTGTATGGTGACCGGGTCACCGGGCCGATTTCGGGTGACCCGAGCTATGGCCCGGACCCGACCCAAAATAATGACCGGGTCTATTTTTGAGACCCTTACCCGGCCCTAGACCCGATGAAATCACACCAAATTAGCCCCTAAAGTGTTCGGGACCGGGCCGGACCTTCGGGTCGGGCCGGGCCATGCACACCCCTAGTTCCTTCTTCTACTTTCCTTGTTGCTTAGGATTACTCATCCTGAAAAATATAGAGCATAATATATTAAGACACGTGAATTCTAACATAAGGAAGTATAGATTGTCAGAATAAGGTAATAATCACTAAAATAAAGTGAGTTAATTAGTTCATGACTTTGATGAAAGCAAGTGAGTGAATTCTATGTTTGCGCGTAGTTTAGAATTCACGCACTAGCACTTGAAAGCTATGTTATAACTACACAAAGTGCACATATCCTCACTTATTTTAATGTATCTAAGAGGCTTTAAAGATAAATATGCAAGTTAAAGCAACAAGCAATCAACAAGAAGCATAAGAACTTAGGCGAATAACCAAGTATTTGTGAAAGTGGAGGGAGGAAAGAAAATTGATTGGATGTATAAGTAAAATTATGAAACATGGTTGACAATTCATCGCATTGCCTATTTAACCAAAAAGTATGAAAACATGGTTGCTATGTACTTAGGAAAAGAAAAGAGGTTAGTGAAAAAAGAGTTAGTTGTAATGTAACATACCAAACATGGCCCTTAGAACTTGAAAATTTTTCAGAAAGATAAAAATAGACAAGCTCACATTCTAACTTCACAAATTATGCATTATGCCAAAATGAATGATTTAAAGTATGTGTAGTGTACATAGTCAAAAAATAAGAGTCAACATATCATCAAGGCATAAGCATAAGCAATTGATGATTAATAAACAAGAAAAACTTTAAAACAATACATATTCAATCATCAATGCTTTCAAGCACTAATATTGCAAGATTGATATGAAAAATGGAAAATTTCATGCCTAATGTAACCCAAACCAATTAAGCATAAAGAAAGTGAAGCATATGAGTTACATAGGTCAAAATGTATCAACTTGCAATAATAGGCAAAAGAAACCTCAAACATGTAAAATGCACAATTTTTTATCACTTAGAGATTGAAAACAGTCACTTCAATGCATTTAGGTAAAATTCTAGAAAAACAAGCATTGAAGCAAGAGATTGACCAAAAATATTTTATTAAAAAGCTTTTGAGGCCATTTGATAGTCATTTGGTACAAGGTCACATCAATACAGAATATCGTCAATAAGGACCTTGCAACACTAATTCTCAAAATGCAACCCAATAAAACAAAAGCAGCAGTGTATCTCAGCATAACAGCAGTAATTCATACAGTTAGACAATTAATCAATTGGGTTTAGCACAGTTTCACAGCAATTTCAGCATAGTGCCAAACACTTTCATCACAATACCTTAGCTAAATTGACAGCCATATCAAGAATGAACAATATAAAACAAATCAACCAATTCTAGCAGCAAATTTAGAAAAACAGCAAGAAAACAATGAATTTATCATCAACCATTAGACTCAGAATAATTCTAAACACATTACAGTAACAATGCAAAACCTATGAAACTAAATTAAACTAACAGCAACTAACAATAACTAATTTGACAACCTAGAATCAACTAATTAGCAAACCAATCTAACTAAACAATTAACTAAAAAAATTAATTAACTAGAAAAATTAATCTAACGTAACAGAATTACTAAAACTAAACTAACCAAACAGGATTAAACTAACTCAACAAAAATTAAGAAAAAGAAAAATTAAACAAAACTTAGAAGTAAATAAGAACATGGCAGAGAAGAATGGAATAGGGGGTTGTGATAGAGAAGAAGATAAATGAAGAAGAAAAAGAATGGTGTGCGAGTGAAAATCAAGGCTTCGCACAAATGGAGTGTTTGACGCAAGGATTAGTGTCAGTCTAGAATTCGCTAATAGAATTTATGAGTGGGAATTGCACCGGGTTGGATTTTTCCACTTAAAATAACATCCGTTGCAAGTATAGACCAAACCAGCAACCAACTCCCACCATCAAAGTTTAAAAATTTCTAATTCAAAAAACCGAGAGTAGTTAAACCTCGGGTCGTTCTCCCTAGGAACTAATGCCTAAGAGCGCACAATTTTGGTTGTGGAAAGTAAAGAGGGTTTTTCAATAATGAAGCAAACAATTAAGAAATAAAAGAATGATCCAAAATTGCAATTAATAAACTAATAAAGGAATTAAAGAACTATGTATGAAACATAGACAAGTAATGCTTTAAAGTGATGAAAATGTGGTTCAAAACATAAATGGAGTCTTGACTTGGATGAGTTATGGAATTCCTTCCTTGCCATAACCACAACTATGATAATTATGATGGATTAATCTCACTTAGTCAACCCCTAGCATCCAAGAGTAAGTCAAGTGAGCATAATTGTTATTAATCCACAAATCCTAGCTATCTTACTAGCGTTAGTGGAAACAGTAACAACTAACAACCCAAGAATTATCACTAAATATCGGACATTATGACTCTAGTATTCCATATACTCATTTCCCCAAGCCAAGGGGTGGATATCTACTCCATAATCAAAATTGGCATTTCATCAAATACATAGAGGGCATAATCATAAAACATGGCAAAATTGAGAAAATGATAAAAGCTATTAACCACAAATGATCAAAATCAACAAAGGCAACTCAAACAAACATATAAAAGCCATCAAACATCAAATTCATCAACTCAAACTCAAAATTGTCAAACTATGTATATATTGATAAAAGAAATGAAAATATAAGAAAGTGTAGAACAAGCAATGTGATAAAAGAGGAAATTAAAGAGATACTTACAATAGAAACAAGCTAGGATCCAAGATCAAAATTGGAAAATTACAAAGTTGTAGATAAACCTTAATTAAACCTAAGGAAAATTGAGAGAAAAACCTAAACTAAACTACCCTAAAACTATCCTAAGTGTGTAGTATAATGTATGGTATTGAGTATGGTATGATATATGGTTGCTTGCCCCTCCTTATAAGCATCAAAGCCTTCAGAAATGGGCTAAAAAGCCCCTCAAATCGCAAGTCACGTGACTTTTTAATGAATTCACGCGCTGGTACTTGTGCGTACCCACAGGTGTGTGCATACGCACACTTGCTATTTTTCTCCTGTGCGTACGCACAGAGCTGTGCGTGGGCACAGTTGCAGATTTTGACCCTTGTGCGTAGGCACAGAAAGTGTGTGTGGGCACACTCTGAAATGGTTTTCTCCTTTGTTTTCTTCATGTTTTCTCCCAATTGCATGTTTCTCTTCCACTCTTATCAAGCCATTCCTACCTATTACACCTGAAATCACTCATCAAAAACATCAAGGCATCGAATGGAATGAAAGTGGAATAAAATTGATTAAATTAAGCACAAAATAGCATGTTTTCACAATTAGATACAATTTAGAGAGAAAACACAAAAGCATGCTATTTAGGTGAATAAATGTGGATTTATATGATGAAATCCACTCAAATCAATCCAAAATTTATCATTAAATATAGATTCATCAATTCCCCCACACTTAAATAATAGCATGTCCTCATGCTAATCACAATCAAAGGTGAATGGTAAAAGGACAAACAACTTATTTAATGCATCTACCTACATGCATGCAACTATGTTAAATGTTAACTACCTATATCTATACTATGGTTCCCCATTGAAATTTGACAAAAACAAACAATAGAACTCCAATCAATCCAAAATAGATCATTAAGGCTAATGCAATGAATTAATGCAATATGATTAACATCCAAAGATTTGATTTGAAATTTTTAAAAGTAATTTCAACAACTTACAAGAAGACACGAGATAAGGGATGGAAACATAGAATTGAGCAATTGAACCTCTCACCAGATGTGTATACGCTCTAATCGCTCAGTGTGTAGGGCTTAATCACTAAATGCTCCTTTAATCATGTTTTTCTTAGATTTGCTAGTCATCTAACGATCAACAAATATTTGATGCTTGAATGCAAATATCATGAGGTCTTTGGAGGGTTGTAATGGGGCTAGGGTAAGGGTAGGATTAATATGGTTAAGTGGACTTAGTAAATTGGATCTTTGATTAGCTCAAGTATCCCACCTAATCCTATATTAATCTATTTACACAAAAGAAAACAACCTAACTTCCCATTCATTTCCCTTTTCACATTCACTTAAGCATCTTCTTTCTAATTCACACAGATATGCATCCTTTATTTACATTTTTATTTTCTTTTCTTTTTCTTTTTCTTTTTTTCTTTTTCTTCTTTCTCTTTTTTTTTTATTTTTTTTATATCAAAAAGGAATGCATATGTTTTAAGTAATAAATGTATGAGTGTTTATCCATTTTTCCAAATTTTCTCAATAAACACCCAAAGTAAACTAACTGCCAATGTGTCCCACAAATCCCTCCCCCCATACTTGATTAACACACACTCCTCAAACCCAAGCTAATCAAAGACACAATTCATGGACATTACTGGTTTTTCGCTTAGGGCAAATGATGTGCTTAAAATTAGAACAAAAGGGAAATTAAAGGTTCAAAAGTGGTTTACAATGGTAGATGTAAGGGTTGGCCATATGGGTTAGTGAGTTTAATTTCAAAAAAATGGCCTCGATCATACTAAATGCATTCAAAACATCAAATATAGGACATAAAGACTCAATCAAATCTAAGGTCACAATCATAAAAGGAGAATAACACACAAGAACAAAATTTTTGGTTAAAAATATGCAACCACACCATTAAAGCTCAAATCTCACTAGGTGTTTTGTTCAAGCTCTTTTCTATGTTCTATAAGAAAAATACTTCAAGCAAGTTGAAAAACAAGTTTTCAAATCTAATCAATGTAATGCCCTGAAAGAGATTTCTTGAAAATTTATTTGTTGTTTTCACCAAAATTATTTCCTATACTAGGCAACATGCAAATATTTACTACTATAAAACCATAAGCAAGCTAAGATATATATAAAAGCAAACTAAGTGAAGTGCATTGTAATGAAATACCAAACAATTATTCACAAAAACATAGCTATCGAAACAAGAAAATGATACAAAGTGTTTAGGAAGAGAAAATTTACACCCCAAAATTGCGGATCTACCCCCACACTTAAACGTTGCACGGTCCTCTGTGCATGCACATAATCCGGGGATGAAGAGATGTGAGGCTCCACCTTCAGCTGGTAGGCACTGGAGCTCAGGATGCTGTAGAAAACAAGTAAACATGAATTGAGGAAGAGGTCATATGAGTGTGGTATGATGAAAGATAATGTGTGTATCCTAAGTGTGCACGGTTTAGAACACACACATTGGCTGGGTGAAAACGGCAACCACATAATCAAAAGAAATAGCATGTGTTCCTCAATTAAGTGGCCTAGGGTGCAAGTAAAGAATAAGCAAGAGTGAAGGCAAAAAAAAACCTAGGTAACCATAATTAAAGTGAATTGAATTTTGAGATATTGGATATTGAAATTGTGCAAGTAAGAGCGCAAAATTGATATAGAAGCACAATAAACAATAACCAATCCAACAATAAAAAGAAACTTCTTTTTCATCATGAAACATAATGAAATAGTCACATGGGAAAGGTACTTGTTGCAAAAAGTGACAAGTTTGATAACAATCAAGTCAAGTTACTCAAACAAATGCAAAGTATTATCAAGAAACAAGTACCGGTCATGTGATGAATTTGATATGAAGAATCATGCTGAACAAGTAATTTCAACTCAATTCACTTAATTCAATGTGCGCTTATAAAAATTTCACCTAATATGCAACAAAATATAACTGTGCAAATCCAATTAGGTGCTAGTAATTTAAGGCAAAGTATAAGTGCATTGATGAAATTCAACCAAGAAGCAACCCAATCAACATCAAACAAACACTTGCAACTTATTCAATTAACAAATAACTAAAGCAAAACGAATATAATTATTAAAATGAAAATGAGATGCAATAAGCACTAAGTAAGACCAGTAGAAAAACTTAGAAAAAGCAAGAGAAGAGAGGGATGGAGGGGGCGGAAGTACGTTGGGGCTTAATTCAAAGGGCAATGAAAAGCATGCCCAAAACAGCACTTGTGCATACACAAAGACATGTGTACGTACGCACACTAGGTGAAACAGGAGACGTGAGCGGACACACAAGGGTATGCGAACGCTCTAAGCAGAGAGGGGATTAAGAAATGTGCGTACCCACAAGTGTGTGCGTACGCACAGAAGACTCTTTTTTTTTTTTAAGAAAAGGATCATGTGTGCACACGCACACGGGTCCTTGCGCACGCACAGAAGCAGAAATTGGCAGGGGTTCATACGCATAGGGCGTGCAAGCGCTCCCAGCAGAAGGAGTGTAAGGGAGTGTGCTTACGCACAAGCATGTGTGTACGCACAGAGAGCGCAAAACAAAGGGAGATGCGCACGCACAAGGCGTGCGAGCGCTCTCAACAGAGGGTGCACAGGCTAGTGTGCATACGTACAGATGGGTGCGCATGCACAGGATGCAGAAATTGGTGATTTTGTGTGCACGCACAAGGTTGTGTGCACGCACAGTGCCCTGTTTTTTCCAAAAAATTTTCTTCAAATTCTATGGCACTCTACCTTAGCTCAACAAAATTTCAACCCCAAACATCCAAAACTTCACAAAATCATGATCCATATGAAAATTAACCTATCTATACTCAAAATTAAACTAATCCTAAGCTAACCATGACAAAAAAAAATGTAATAAACCAAGACTATAAACAAAGAGAAAGGGTAAGAAAGATGTTACCATGGTGGGGTGTCTCCCACCTGGTACTTTAGTTTATAGTCCTTAAGTTAGACTCTTTGAGGAGACTCTTGCTAGGGTGGCTTGTGTTTCCACTCCTCCTTAAATCTCCATCCAAGCTTGCACTTCATAGGTCCTCCGGGATCCTATATTCTAGTTTTCCGTTCTCCTTCTTGTTGATCTCTATACTTTAAGTCGGATGGGCAAACTTCCAAATCACCCTTAAAGTACCCCAACTCTCTGGAAACCACTCAATTGCGCTTTACACCATGCTTGAATCCCAAAGTTTGAATTGTCTTTCTTGAAGAGTCTTGGATTCTCTTGGCAACCAACACTCCTTTCTCCACCATGTACCAACCCAAGAAGGACCTTAAGTTAGTAATCCATCTCCAAGATAGCATATTGATGGCGGCTAATGAAGTTCATAGATGAAATTGCCACCTACTCAATATGCTGTTGGAACGGAATTGCTTTCTCACCAACTTCCTCTTCCCCATCACTCAAGTCATAACAAGAAGGTTGTGAGAAATCTACCTTCATATCTCTTTCAAACTCAATGGAAAGAGGTTCATTAAGATCATTAAGAAGATTGACCAAGGTGGACAAAAAATCATCAATGATGGATTCCACATCTTGATCAATCTCCCTCAACTATCCCTTTCTCTCCTCCGGTTCAAATGCTCCACTTTCTCCCTCTTGTTTCAATTCATGATCTAACACTTCTTCTTTTCCTTATGGCTCCATGCTCTCCTCTTCACTACAAGCTTTAGTTGATCTTCCACATTCCTCAAGAGAAATGCCTTAATCGGATGAGCGTAGTGGGACCAAATGGTTCACCGCTTTGGATATGGTAGCCATGAATCGCCATTGAGTCTTTCAGAATCCTTCTTGCACTTGGAGAAAGGCTTGAAGGTCTTGATGGTCTTGGGTCAAGGGTGGAAAAGCTTCATATTGGAGTGAAAAAAGAGGTCTATTATTTGGGAGAAAGGTTGTATGTGTGGGAGGTGACTCATGTTGGTAGGTGTTTTGAGGTGGTATGTAAGGAAGTGGATGATGTTATTGGTGTAGTGTTTAAAAATGTGGTGATTGAGGATTATGTTGAGGGTATGGGTCATAGGTATATGGTGGTAGAGGTGCATAATCAAAGTGAAATCCATGATATCCTTGGTTTGGGTATGCATATTGGGGAGGGTTTTGCTCATTATAGTATGGAGGAGGTTGCTCTTTCCGAAATTGATGCTTCAATCCCATGATGCAATCCAAAATTGAAGTTATCAAGCCCTATAAAATGATCACAACCATACTCCAAACCAAGAGGGTGATAACTCATAGAGAAAATTGAAAACAAAAACGAAAGACATCAATTAATAAAAGAAACAAAATCCTAATTAATAAAAAAACAATCAAACAACCCAAAAGTATCTATTCACACTATTCACATATTCACAACAACCAAAGTCATAGCATTCATTGCACTAGCTCCCCGGCAACGGTGCCAAAAACTTGGTGATTGAGAATTAGTGCCGATTTGGATTTCTCCACTTAAAATAACTTCCGTTGCAAGTATAGACCAAACCAGCAACCAACTCCCACCATCAAAGTTCAAAAATTTCTAATTCAAATAACCGAGAGTAGTTAAACCTCGGGTCGTTCTCCTTAGGAACTAATACCTAAGAGCACACAATTTTGGTTATGGGAAGTAAATGGGGGGTTTTTCAATAATGAAGCAAACAATTAAGAAATAAAAGAACGATCCAAAATTGTAATTAATAAACTAATAAAGAAATTAAAGAACTATGTATGTAACATAGACAAGTAATGCTTTAAAGTGATGAAATGTGGTTCAAAACATAAATGGAACCTTGACTTGGGATGAGTTATGGAATTCCTTCCTTGACATAACCACAACTATGATAATTATGATGGATTAATCGCACTAAGTCAACCCTTAACATCGAAGAGTAAGTCAAGTGAGCATAATTGTTATTAATCCACAAATCCTAGCTATCTTACTAATTACCTTAGTAAGAAGCTAGCGTTAGTGGAAACAATAACAACTAACAACATAAGAATTATCACTAAATGTCGGACATTATGACTCTAGTATTCCATATACTCATTTCCCCAAGCCAAGGGGTGAATATCTACCCCATAATCAAAATTGGCATTTCATCAAATACATAGAGGGCATAATCATAAAACATGGCAAAATTGGAAAAATGATAAAAGCTATGAACCACAAATGATCAAAATCAACAAAGGCAACTCAAACAAACATATAAAAGCCATCAAACATCAAATTCATTAACTCAAACTCAAAATTGTCAAACTATATATATTGATAAAAGAAATGAAAATATAAGAAAGTGTAGAACAAGCAATGTGATAAAAGAGAAAATTAAAGAGATACTTACAATAGAAACAAGCTAGGATCCAAGATCAAAATTGAAAAATTACAAAGTTGTAGATAAACCTTAATTAAACCTAAGGAAAATTGAGAGAAAAACCTAAACTAAACTACCCTAAAACTATCCTAAGTGTGTAGTATAATGTATGGTATTGAGTATTGTATGATATATGGTTGCTTGCCCCTCCTTATAAGCATCAAATCCTTCAAAAATGGGCCAAAAAGCCCCTCAAATAGCGAGCCACGTGACTTTTTAATGAAGTCACGTGCTGGTACTTGAGCGTATGCACAGAAGTTGTGCATGGGCACATGTGTTGATTTTCATTCTGTGCATACGCACAGAGCTGTGCATGGGCACAGTTGCAGATTTTGACCCTTGTGCGTAGGCACAGAAAGTGTGCGTGGGCACACTCTGAAATGCTTTTCTCCTTTGTTTTCTTCATGTTTTCTCCCAATTGCATGATTCTTTTCCACTCTTATCAAGTCATTCCTACCTATTACACCTAAAATCACTCATCAAAAATATCAAGGTATCGAATGGATTGAAAGTGGAATAAAATTGATTAAATTAAGCACAAAATAGCATGTTTTCATAATTGGGCACAATTTAGAGAGAAAACACAAAAGCATGCTATTTAGGTGAATAAATGTGGGTTTATATGATGAAATCCACTCAAATCAATCCAGAATTTATCATCAAATATGAATTCATCAAGAATCTCATTGTAAGCATAGCCTAAACCAACAATTAATCCTCTAGTCAAAGTTAGAAAATGTGTCACAACAATAAGATCAATAACCGAGAGTAGAATCCCGGGTCATTTTCCCTAGGAGTTGACATAAGATGCACATCCTTGGTTAGGGGTTCTCTTGGGGTTTTTGGAGTTGAATGCAAGAAAAGTAAATGGCTAGAAATTAGAGTAATGAACATTAACAATTAAAATAAGGAAGCTAAAAGATCAAGCTAGCAAGGGTGAATAACAATCAATCAATGTAAAAACCTTGGCTAGGGGTGAGAATTGGAATTCCGATCCTCATTATCATCATCAATTGTAACGAGAATTGTCCATTGCTCCAAGTTAGTTAACCTCTAACAATGAAGGAAATTCAAGTGGTATAATTGACTCTAATCCACACATCCTAGTCAAATCCTAGTGAAAGACTAGCTTTGGTAGAATTCAAGTTAACTAGCAACTTCCAATTATCAATCAACAAAAGACTTTGACAATTCAAGAGTCTCCAATTGCTCAACCCCCAAGCCAAGAGCAAAAATCTACTCCATAGCTACAAGAGACATTTCCTCAAACACTTGGTGAGAAAAAATGAAGGACATTATAAAATTGAGAAGATAATTCAAATTAAAGCTATCCACTACAAACAACTAACAATAACAAAGCAATTAACAACGATGAACATGAAATTCCTCAATGCATTAATAGAAATCAATCTCAACAAGATCCAAATTAAAGATCCAAAATAACTAGAATAGCAAAAACACTAAATGAAATTAGAGGAGGAAAACTACAAATTAAGGCAATCTAAAATTCGAATTAACACAGATCTAACTAAAGGATCCAAGTGAAATTGAATTAGGAAACTAAAATCTAGAGAGAAGTGAGAGTTTCTCTCTCTAGAATTCAAACTAAAACTAAAACTAAAGTGTGTAGTGATTGTCTTCCATTCCCAGCGTCTTATCCTCAATTTGGGCTCGAAACTGGGCCAGAAATTAGCTCAGAAATTGCCCCCAGCGTTTTCTCTTTAATGACGCACATGCCGCTTGTCACGCGTACGCGTCAGCCACGCGTATGCGTCGCTTGGATAATGCACTCACCATGCGTACGCATCAGTCATGCGTATGCATCGGTCGAAAGATGGCTTGATCACGCGTATGCGTCAGCCACGCTACGCTTCGGTTCCAACTTCCCAAATCTTCAATTCCTTGTGTTCCTTCCGCCTTTGTGGTGCACGAAATTGTGATCTCAACACTTCTTCACAACTCCGATGCAACTAACCAGCAAGTGCACTGGGTCGTCCAAGTAATACCTTACGTGAGTAAGGGTCGATCCCACGGAGATTGTCGGCTTGAAGTAAGCTATGGTCATCCTTGTAATTCTCAGTCAGGCAGATTAAAATGGTTATGGGATTTTGATAAATAAAATATAAATAAAATATAAAAAAATATAGAAATACTTATGTAATTCATTGGTGGAAATTTCAGATAAGCGTATGGAGATGCTTTGTTGCTTCTGAACCTCTGCTTTCCTACTGCATTCTTCCAACCATGCGTTACCTCCTTCCATGGCAAGCTGTATGATCCTCTCGGAAGAAAATAAATCCATCTGCGCTGTTACCGTAGGGCTAATCATCTGTCGGTTTCCGCTAGCGTCGGAATAGGACCATTGTCCTTTTGCGCACTGTCACTTGCGCCCCACATTCGCATGTTTGAAGCTCGTCACAGTCATCCCTTTCCAGATCCTACTCGGAATACCACAGACAAGGTTTAGACTTTTCGGATCCCAGATCCTACTCGGAATACCACAGGCAAGGTTTAGACTTTTCGGATCCCAGGAATCTGCCAATGGTTCTAGCCTATACCACAAAGACTCTGATCTCACGGAATAGAAGGCTCTATTTTCAGGAGAGGCAACCATGCGTCGTGGACCAGGAGGCTAAGAGATACACACTCAAGCTATTGCAAATAGAACGGAAGTGGTTGTCAGGCACGCGTTCATAAGTGAGAATGATGATGAGTGTCACGGGTCATCACATTCATCAGGTTGAAGTGCGAGTGAATATCTTAGAGAAGAAGTAGGCGTGAATTGAATAGAAAAACAATAGTACTTGTATTAATTTATGAAGAACAGCAGAGCTCCACACCTTAATCTATGGGGTGCAGAAACTCCACCGTAGAAAATACATAAGTGAAAAAGGTCTAGGCATGGCCGAATGGCCAGCCTCCAAACGTGTACAATATCAAAAGATGGTCAAAAGACTCTAAGGACTAAACGTCCAAAGGTGTAAAATAAATCACTAAAAGTAGTTTTTATACTAAACTAGTAACTAGAGTTTACAGAAAATGAGTAACTTAGTGCAGATAGTGCAGAAATCCACTTCCGGGGCTCACTTGGTGTGTGCTTGGGCTGAGCATTGAAGCTTTTTCGTACTTGGGCTGTTTCTGGAGTTAAACGTCAGCTTTGGTGCTAGTTTGGGGGTTTAACTCCAATTCTGGTGCCAGTTTGGGCGTTTTACGCCAAGATGTTTTGGGCTAACTTTGAACGCTGGTTTGGGCCATCAAATCTCGAGCAAAGTATGGACTATTATATATTGCTGGAAATCCCAGAATGTCTAATTTCCAACGCAATTGAGAACATGCCAATTGTGCTTCTGTAGCTCCAGAAAATCTACTTCGAGTGCAGAAGGGTCAGAATCCAACAGCATCTGTAGTCCTTTTGCAGCCTCTGAATCAGATTTTTGCTCAGGTCCCTCAATTTCAGCCAGAAAATACCCGAAATTACAGAAAAATACACAAACTCATAGTAAAGTCCAGAAATGTGATTTTTGCATAAAAACTAATAAAAATATAATAAAAATTAACTAAAACATACTAAAAACTATGTAAAAACAATGCCAAAAAGGGTATAAATTATCCGCTCATCACAACACCAAACTTAAATTGTTGCTTGTCCCCAAGCAAATGAAAACAAAATAGGATAAAAAGAAGAGAATATACAATAAATTCCAAACTTATCAATGAAAATTAGCTTCAATTAGATGAGCGGGACTTGTAGCCTTTTTGCTTCTGAACAGTTTTGGCATCTCACTTTATCCTTTGAAGTTCAGAATGATTGGCATCTATAGGAACTCAGAATTTAGATAGTGTTATTGATTCTCCTAGTTTAGTATGTTGATTCTTGAACACAGCTACTTTATGAGTCTTGGCCGTGGCTCTAAGCATTTTGTTTTCCAGTATTACCACCGGATACATAAATGCCACAGACATATAACTGGGTGAAACTTTTCAGATTGTGACTCAGCTTTGCTAGAGTCCCCAGTTAGAGGTGTCCAGAGCTCTTAAGCGCACTCTTTTTGCTTTGGACCACGACTTTAACCGCTCAGTCTCAAGCTTTTCACTTGACACCTTCCCGCCACAAGCACATGGTTAGGGACAGCTTGGTTTAGCCGCTTAGGCCAGGATTTTATTCCTTTGGGCCCTCCTATCCATTAATGCTCAAAGCCTTGGATCCTTTTTTTTTCTACCCTTACCTTTTGGTTTAAAGGGTTACTGGCTTTTTCTGCTTGCTTTTTCTTTTTCTTTCTTTTTTCTTTTATTTTTCGCCACTTTTTTTTCGCAAGCTTTTTCTATTCACTGCTTTTTTCTTGCTTCAAGAATCAATTTTATGATTTTTCAGATTATCAATAACATTTCTCTTTTTTCATTATTCTTTCAAGAGCCAACAATTTTAACATTCATAAACAACAAGTTCAAAAATATGCACTGTTCAAGCATTCATTCAGAAAACAAAAAGCATTGTCACCACATCAAATTAATTTAACTAAATTCAAGATAGAATTCGAAATCATGCATTTCTAGTTCTTTTGCAATTAAAATCATTTTTCATTTAAGAAAGGTGATGGATTCATAGGACATTCATAGCTTTAAGGCATAGACACTTAGACACTAATGATCACATAATAAGACACAAACATAAATAAAACATAAAGCATAGGAAACGAAAAACAGAAAAACAAAAAATAAGGAAATTAAAGAACGGGTCCACCTTAGTGATGGCGGCTAGTTCTTCCTCTTGAAGATCTTATGGAGTGCTTTAGCTTCTCAATGTCTCTTCCTTGCCTTTGTTGCTCCTCCCTCATGGCTCTTTGGTCTTCTCTAATTTCATGGAGGAGGATGGAATGCTCTTGGTGCTCTACCCTTAGTTGTCCCATGTTGGAACTTAATTCTCCTAGGGAGGTGTTAATTTATTCCCAATAGTTTTGTAGAGGAAAGTGCATCCCTTGAGGTATTTCAGGGATTTCATGATGAGGAATTTCCTCATGCTCTTGTTGAGGTCCATGAGTGGGCTCTCTTGTTTGCTCCATCCTTTTCTTAGTGATGGGCTTGTCCTCTTCAATGAGGGTGTCTTCCTCTATGTCAATTCCAGCTGAATTGCAGAGGTGACAAATAAGATGAGGGAAGGCTAACCTTGCCAAAGTGGAGGACTTGTCCGCCACCTTGTAGAGTTCTAGGGATATGATCTCATGAACTTCTACTTTCTCTCCATTCATGATGCTATGGATCATGATAGCCCGGTCTATAGTAACTTCAGACCGGTTGCTAGTAGGAATGATTAAGCGTTGGATGAACTCCAACCATCCCCTAGCCACGGGCTTGAGGTCAAGCCTTCTTAGTTGAACCGGCTTGCCTCTTGTGTCTCTCTTTCATTGAGCGCCTTCCACACAAATGTCTAAGAGGACTTGGTCCAACCTTTGATCAAAGTTGACCCTTCTAGTGAAAGGGTGAGGGTCTCCTTACATCATTGGCAAGTTGAATGCTAACCTCACATTTTCCGGACTAAAATCCAAGTAATTCCCCCGAACCATTGTGAGCCAATTCTTTGGGTTCGGGTTCACACTTTGGTCATGGTTCTTAGTGATCCATGCATTAGCATAGAACTCTTGAACCATTAAGATCCCGACTTGTTGAATGGGGTTTGTGAGACTTTCCCAACCTCTTCTTCGAATCTCATGTCGGATCTCCGGATACTCACTCTTTTTGAGCTTAAAGGGGACCTCGGGGATCACCTTTTTCTTGGCCACAACTTCATAGAAGTGGTCTTGATGGACCTTTGAGATGAATCTCTCCATCTCCCATGACTCGGAGGTGGAAGCAATTGCCTTCCCCTTTCCTCTTTCTAGAGGTTTCTCCGGCCTTTGGTGCCATTGATGGTTATGGAAAAACAAAAAGTTTTAGCTTTTCCCATACCAAACTTAGATTGGTTGCTTGTCCTCGAGCAAAAGAAGAAAAAAAAGAGTAGAAGAAGAAGAAATGGAGGAGATGGAGGGTTGGTGTAGGTTCGGCCAAGGTGGAGAGAAGTGTGTATGTTGGGTGAAAATGAAAGTGGTGAGGAGGGGTATTTATAGGGTAAGAGAGAGGGGGTTTTCGGCCTTGTGTGGGTGGGTTTGGGAGGAAAATGGTTTGAATTTGAATGGTAAAGTAGGTGGGGTTTTTGATGGATGGATGTGAGTGGTGAAGAGAGTATGGAGAAGAGGGTAAAATTTGATAGGTGAAGGGTGTTTGGGGAAGAGTGTTATGGAAAGGTATGAAGAGGAGAGAATAAGAGGGGGGTAGGTGGGGATCCTGTGGGGTCCACAGATCCTAAGGTGTCAAGAAAATTGAGTTCCTGCACCATTTTGGCGTTCAAACGCCCATTCTGTGCCAAATCTGGCGTTTAACGCCAGCTCTGCTACCTTTCCTGGCATTAAACGCCAGCTATGCTACCTTTCCTGGCGTTAAACACCAGGCTGCTGCCCATTTCTGGCGTTAAACGCCTGCCAGATGCTCATTTCTGGCGTTTAACGCCAACCAGACACCAGACAGCCTTTTCTGGCGTTAAACGCCCAAAGTGCTGCCCATTCTGGCGTTTAACGCCCAGAATGCTGCCAGGCTGGGCGTTAAACGCCCATTCTGCTAGAATCGGTCAACAACCACCATAAAAGAACCCTTTTGCCTCTGTGTCCTAGGTAATCCCACAACGAAGTCCATGCTAACATCTTCCCATGGGGCCTTCGAAACAGGCAACAGCTTGTACAAACCAGTGTTTTGATTCTCGCTTTTAGCAATGTGACAAATGTGGCATATCTGAATGTGTCGAATGACATCCCACTCAAGTTTTGGCCAATAGAATTTCTCTTTTATGAGAGCCTACATTTTGTCCCTTTCAAAGTGTCCTGCTAATCCTCCATTATGGGTCTCCCAGATAATTGATTGGCATAGTGAACAACGGGAAATGTACAACTGATTTCCCTTGAAAATATAACCTTCTTGAATGAAGAATTGTCAATAGGGTTTTTGCAAGCAGCACGTCCAGATTTCTCCGAAATCTTGATCTCCCTCGTATAACTCCCTTGCTTACAACCTCAAAGCCAAAAACATTAATTTGTAGAGTGGAAAAGAGAGTGTGTCGTCGGCTTAAGGCACTAGCCACGGCCAATAGTTCTCTTTTATGAGAGCCTACATTTTGTCCCTTCCAAAGTGTCCTGCTAATCCTCCATTATGGGTCTCCCAGATAATTGATGGGCGTAGTGAACAATGGAAAATGTACAACTGATTGCCCTTGAAAAGATAACCTTCTTGAATGAAGAATTGTCAATAGGGTTTTTGCAAGCAGCACGTCCAGATTTCTCCGAAATCTTGATCTCCCTCATATAACTCCCTTGCTTACAACCTCAAAGCCAACAACATTAATTTGTAGAGTGGAAAAGAGAGTGTGTCGTCGGCTTAAGGCACCAGCCACCTTATTTTGAGTCCCAGATTTGTGCTTAAGGAGAAATGGAAAAGATTGTAGAAACTCACTCCAAGTTGCATGGCGTCGATTCAACTTTTGTTGGGAGTTAATATGTTTAAGAGTCTCGTGATCAGTATACAAGATGAACTCCTTAGGTAATAGATAATGGCTCTAGTGGCATAATGCTCGTACGATCGCATAAAACTCCTTGTCATAAGTGGAATACTTCATTTTAGCGTCATTAAACTTTTTACTGAAGAAAGAAATTGGTCGGCCTTCTTGAGAAAGTATAGCACCAATATCAACATTTGAAGCGTCACAATCAACCTTAAACATGGAATCAAAGTTTGGAAGTGCAAGTACAAGAGCCGTGAAAATCCTTTCCTTCAATGCCTCAAAACTCTATTGCACCTTAGCACTCCATATAAAGGTATCATGCTTAAGACATTCAGTAAGTGGAGCAGCAATGGAGCTAAAATTCTTGATGAATCATCGATAGAACGTGGCTAATCCATGGAAGCTCCTTATATCATGAAATGTCTTTGGAGTATGCCAATTAACAATAGCATCGATTTTACTATGATCCACCTCAATGCCTTGACTTGTCACAACATATCCCAAAAATATGACTCTATTTGTCAAGAAGTCACACTTCTTGAGATTAGCATATAGCTTTTGCTCTCAAAGTATCGCAAATACTTGACGTAGGTGGACTAGATGTTCATCATGATCCTTACTATATATTAAGGTGTCATCAAAGTAAACAACAACAAACTTCCTAATGAAGGATCGGAATACCTGGTTCATCAAGCGCATAAAGGTGCTTGGTGCATTAGAGAGGCCAAATGGCATAACCATCCATTCGTACAATTCATCTCGTGTCTTGAAAGTTGTCTTCCATTCATCACCAGGCCTCATATGGATTTGATGATAGCCACTTCTTAAATCAATCTTAGAGAAGATAATAGCACCATGTAATTGATCCAGTAGATCATCAAGTCGGGGAATAGGGAACTTGTACTTGATGGTGATCTTATTCACAACATGACTATCAATGCACATACGCCACGAACCATCTTTATTTGGAACTAGCAGAGCAGGAACGGCGCAAGGACTAGCACTTTCTCTAACTAGGCTTTTGTCTAGGAGATGTTTTACTTGGCGTTGCAACTCGTCATGCTCCTTAGGACTCATACGATATGCTGGCTTGTTTGGGATCACCGAACCAGGGACAAAATCAATGGCATGTTGAATATCTCGCATTGGTGGTAACCCGTTAGGGATCTCCTCAGGGACCACATCAGAAAATTCTTCAATCAAAGGCTTGACATCCTCATGCACAGACAAAGTCTCCTTGTTCTCTTCACAAATCAATAAAAAAAACATGAAGTTGAACCTTCGATGAGTTTTGTTAAGGTCTGACCTTGTGATTAAGGACGACTCAACTTGCTTTTCATACTCATCATGTTTTTTAATAGAGTCAATACAATCTTCACTCCATCCTTGAAGAAGGAATACATATTCTTGTATCCATCGTGGACAACGCGACGATCATATTGCCACGGACGTCCTAGCAACAAGTGACATGCGTCCATTGGGATGACATCACACCATACCTCATCTGTATATTTACTCCCAATTGAGAATTGAATGTAACATCGCCGTGTCACTTTGACCTCATTCCCTTTTCTCAGGCACTGCAACTTATAAGGGTGAGGATGTTCCTCAGTTGGAATCTTCAGCTTCTCCACCATATAAGTCACAACAATATTCTCACAAATTTCAGAGTCAATGATGACCTTGCACACCTTTTCTTGGGCAGTGCACCTTGTGTGGAAAATGTTATGGCGGAGCCATCCTTCATCTTCAGTTAGCATGGCAGTGTTCAAAATGTGGCGAACCACCAAAGCTTCACCACAATCCGCTGGAACCTCCTCTTTAGCATCACAGTCAATATCATCCTCCTTCTCAAACTCTTCACTTGGCTCTTCATGGTTTTCTTCTTCAATGAGAGTGATAACTCTTCGATTTGGGCAATCAGCAGCAATATGCCCAAATCATTGACACTTGAAACACCTTCTGTTGGATTCAGTAGAGCGAGAAGAGTTGTGCTCCTTATTGGCTTGTAAACTTTTTAAAGGGCTTATCTTAGAGGATTGTTGAGGAGTCCATTTCTGCTTTGGAAGATTAACCACCCCCTCTCCTTTGGGAAGCGATTGTTCTTCTTCTGTGTTATTTGTCTTTCAACCTTCAATGCTAGTCTTGTAACATCATCCATCGTCCAGAATGGATGTAGTTGAACAATGTTTGCATTGTCCTCATTAAGCCCTCTGAGGTAGCGAGCAACAGTTTATTCTTCAGGCTCTTGAATGTCACATTTCATAAGAAGCTCTTCAAACTCCATACTGTATTCCTCCACGATCAATGATTTTGGTTTCAAATTGTGAAATTTGATGAAAACTTCTTGCCTGTAGTGCTCTGGAAGGAACTTTTTCCTTAGTTCATGGCGCATTTTATCCCATGTCTTGATCTTGCTCCGTCCTTCTCTTTCTCGCTGACACTTGAGATTCTCCCACCATACTGATGCGTGCTTCTTTAACTTGATCGCCACAAGCACGCTTGTCATTTGGAATGTCTTTTAACTCGAATACTCTTTCCACTATGCAAAGCCAGTCGATGAAATCATCAGGTTGGAGTCTCCCTTCAAACTCAGGAATATCAATTTTGATTCCTAAGTCTTTAGCTTTGTGAGTCGTATTGTGCCGTGCTCTTCGTGTGGACAAATCTTCAGATGAAGAGGAATAATGAAATGGATTTGCATTATCCTCTTCGCTAGAAAGACTGTCTTCAGTCTGGTTTCCATGATTATGTTGAGCAGCTTCAATTTCTTGAATAGTTCTACGCTTCGAAGCCATCTTTTACTACTATATATGCAATGAGACTGATACTTGGATGTTGATGTTGTGATGATGATGAGGATGCACAATGATGATAATGATGGAAATGAACAAAGATAATCACCAACAGAAATGGCACCAAAAGAAGAGAAAAGAACGTTATTACCCGGAACTTCGCAACAGACAATCCGTACTGATGACGACTCGTACCAACAGCGAGAGAACCGCACTAAAGACCGTACCCATGAACCAAATAAAATTTTACTGGAGCAAGTCGAGGACCGACCTTGCTCTGATATCAAACTGACGCCGAGACGTCGCTTGGGCCACCAATCTTGGCGAGGTTAACAACCCCACTATGGTGAAAGTAGCCAAGAACCCACCTTGGTTGGCTAAGCCAAGGATGCACGTCTTACTTTCAAAGAGTCTAGAGAAAAATAAGCACACAACTTATTTAAATATATAACTCAATCAATTCAACTCATAAATAAAAGGGGTACATACGCATATTTATACTAGTAGGGGAGAGGGAGCCTTTGAGTATTAGGCGATGTGGGACTAATTCATATGCATATTATAATAACATAACTAAGCTTTACTACTTTAACTAATATTTCTAATAACCTAATAGATGCTCCTGCATCATCTTATTGTTTAACTTGGTTAAACTTGGTTCATAAAAAGACTTGAATGTGTAGCATTACTCTAAAAAAATAGTTAACCTAACAAGTAGGTCATAGGTTTTTTTTTTAGGCTCGAACCCGGCTTGTTTAAAGTCCAACAAGCCCACGAGCCTATTTGAAAAGCTTGTTTCGTGAATTATAACTCAAAACAATAAACTTAAAAATTCTAAATTGATATTAAATACATTATTCCAAAATTTATAATTCATAAGTTGTAAAGCACATTTATTTATATATTGATCATTAGTCACATATCATACCATACTTATAATTCATAAACTTTTTTTGAACAAAAGTAAGAATAATTTATTTTTACAAAATAAAATTAATGAGTTAGTCCAACAAATTTCATAGGCTATTTTTTAAACCTAAGGCCTAACTTTTTTAATTAATAGATTTTACAAAAAATCTAAACCTGACATATTCAATAAAACAAGCCGAATGATGAGCCTCCATCGAATAGCCCAGCCCACTTTCATTCCCTATTAATACCTAATAAAAAAAATCAACAAATTAGTTTTTAATGGTAAATGTTGATATGTGTTTAAAAAAATTAATAGGAGATGTAAGTGTAACACTCTCTAGAACATGACATAACAAATAAATCTGTAGATTTTATGCATTTTTTTATAGTTTTATAAAAAAAAAATAGTTAACCTAATGAGTAGGTTATAATTTGAATCTAATTATTAATATAAAATTAACAATCATATTGCATATACATACAAAAATTAATTATTAAATTAATTATCAACACAAAAGACATAAAAATATAAAATATATATTATTTTTATAAAATTTAAGATTTTTATTATACCAAAAACCAAAAACAATATTTTGCTTTTGTATATATATGATAAAGTTTACAAATAAAAATCATGAACTAGCAAAGAAAACTTAATATTATTGGATAGGGTAATGCTAGGGAGACAAAAAATACAGCTAGAATTTGTCTTATTTAGCATTTATTAATTGTCGCAACAATTAATGAATGCTAAATAAGGTAAGTTATGGCTGTTTTGGCTAATTTTCTTTGGTTACCAAACATTTCCGTATTGGATATTATTGCACATTCATCCAAACACATAACTAACATATTCAAGTTATTTTAGCATATTCAATTGTCATCTTTCCATCATGAGCTTTCCTAAAGAAATGTTTCACATAATCTGAATACAAAACATTTTTGTACTTTGCCTTCTCCCCATCACTAGCAAGAACTTCAAGAAAAGGACCAATAACATCTGAAGGTCTAGGGTTTACAAAAATTGGCACAGAAACCCTAGTCTTGCTCCCATTGGCTGTAACTCTATGCTCAATGCTCTTGTATCTACCATTGCTCATTATTTGTAGTGCATCACCAATGTTGATCACTAGGGCTCCGGGGATTGGCGGCACATGGATCCATCCACACCGATCCTCGGTCCGAACGAATAGACCGCCGGTTTGGTCCTGAAGGAGAATGGTTAGAGTTGAGACGTCTGAATGGCGCCCTATTGCGACAGTTAGGTCATGGTTAGGGCAAACTGGATAGTAATTGAGGTTGATCCTCTTTGAACCCATTAAGACTGCTTCTTTTATTTCATCAATTTCCTTCACGTTTAGTCTTTTCATCAAAATATTTAGAAGCCGTTTGATTAAAGCTTCGGATTTCTTCATGTATTCTAGTGCTTCATTCCTACAAATTATTTATAGTTCAGGTATGCAATAAAATTACGTTAGAGTTAAGTAACGGAGTAACTTTTACACGAAGACTCGTACAGTCATATATTTATGCGAATTTGATAGAAGAATTATTAAATTTGTCAAATTATCTAATGGTTTTTAAATATTGGTTTCAATCACATGAAGATAATTATATGTGAATTTTCATCTAATTTTTAAAGTCTGTTAGTTTCTAAAATCTATTATATTTTATTAATTTTACAACCAAAATATGTCATATGTCATTCTCTCGTTGTAATTGAAATCAAATATTTTCTTCCAAAATAAAAAGGTTCTCCCCTCCTCTCTCTCTATTTCTTTCATTCTTTCACTCACTTTGTCTCTCTTATATATCATTATCAATGACTAATTACAAATTTAACAATCAAAATATACAATATGACATTCTCTAATTACATTCAAATTAAACTAAAATTAAAATTAAAATATAGTTATATTATATATTATATTTATATATTACTAATTAATTTAATAACTAAAATGCGTCACATGACATTCTCTTATTAATTTAGAGAAAATATTTTCCTCCAAAATTAGTAAACCTCCTTCTTACATCCTCTTATCTACCGCTCTCTCTCTCTTTTTTTTTTTCTATTTCTCTCTATT
>NC_029793.2:11093230-11094552 GCF_000816755.2 Arachis ipaensis | reverse complement strand
ATACATAAATTAAATAATATATTTAACTCATCAAATACAATTAGATAATAACAAAACCATACATGATAAAATTATGCTTTTGACAAACATATAGTCAATATCTTATTGGAAAGTAGCATGCACTTGTGGCTATAAAAGAAGGTGTTATACTATATTGTTAATTAATTAAACAAGAAACAATAATGTATTAAATTAAGTAACTAACTATACCTGCATGCATAAGGCCATGTAGCTATAGCCTCATCCTCAGAAACATAGAAGAGACTAAGATAATCTTTCCACTCCAAAGCCTTCTCAGCTTCAGGGCTAAAGCTTGATCCATACCTCACATGCTTAGTTGGTGAATTCTCTTTTGTGTACTTCACTTTTTCCTCTGCTGCCAACTCATAGAATCTATAAGTTGCATCCTTCACATTCTCAAGAACTTGTGTGGGGACACCATGGTTGATTACTTGAAAGAATCCCCATTTTTCAGCTGCATAACAAATTGCATCTTCCACATCACAATTATTATTATTATTGGACATGTCAATTATGGGAATTGATTCTTGAGGCACAACTTTATTGGTCATCATGCTCATTCTCTCCTCTAATGGTTGGATGTATTGTTTTGGAAGGGTTTTTAGGCCCATTTCATAGAGACCCTTTACTCCATTTCCTTGGATCATAACAAATTCATTTAGATCTGAGGGGCTATCCATCATCATAGACCTTGTTGGTGCCATAGCTTGACGAGGATTAAGAAATAATAGCTCAGTGCAATTATTTTGGTTATTTTGGGAATTGGTGTGACTTTGTTGCTTGGAAAACTCATTTCATGCATGCACAAGTATTTATATACAAGAATTTGGATACTTGCGTTAACAGCTATACCACACTGGTTGACCGTACAACTGAGTTAACTAACCATAGTCTAACACACACTCTAAGAACAAGTAGTACATTTTTTTAGTTAGTCGTATTATTTTTAAATCCCACAATACAAGAATTAATTCGTTGCAGATTTGAGTTCCATTTAAAGATTTATCATTGGCCAATGAGTTACTGCATATACATAAACGTGATTCAAATACCAAATACTTACTTAAATAGACAAGTGAACTGATCAATAAAATAAAATAAAAAAGAGAATATTGTTAATTGCTGGAAAAAAAGTTGGTTTATCCATTTCTTCCTAAAACATAAAGGAATATATAGTAGCATGTCAAAAAATTTAGAATATAACAAATTCGTTTAGCTTTTTATTCCCCCCTTAATTAATGTTGTTATTTTAATATTTATTTTTTTAAAAAAATAAGAACATAGAAGATAAATTTATTATG
>NC_029793.2:11089976-11093217 GCF_000816755.2 Arachis ipaensis | reverse complement strand
GATATATAATTAAAATGAATTGATTTGGAATTTATTCAATTGCAATTTTTTAAAACGAAGACATATTTGCAACTTTTTTTACTTTATGTAAAGTACTACTGGCTGTAGCAGGCAATTTGTGGGAGGCTCTAGTGGTTGACGTGAAACTGGTTTCTCTATATATACATATATATAGTGCAATGTAATTGAAAAGTTGTGGAGATATTTAGAGATTTAATTAATAGAATATAAATTAAAATACTATCTTTGATAATTTAAGGTAAAAAGATGATTTATTAAATAGATAAAAATTATATTAGATGCAAATAAGTGGTCAATGTGAATCGGATCGTCAAAATTTCGATTTGATCTGCACTAAAATCATCGGTTCGATCTAATAGCTGCGTGTTTTAAAGTTTAGATTTGATCCGCTCATTTGATGAATCAGATATATTTGCAAAATATGTAATGTTTTAAAAAAAAAAAAACTTATTTTTATTAAAAAATCAATAAATTTTTTTTCATTTTTTTAACTCCTAAAATATTATTAAACGTATTTTTTTTAAAGAATAAAAATAAAATAATACAACATATATAATAATTATTTGTTGAAATAAAACATAAAAAGAATATTTACTTATTTATTTGTATTTTGCGGATTTATAGGATATACGAAAACTACTTAAAATTCGTAATTTGATCATATTAGGATGCAAATCGAATCCAATCTCATATTAATATACTGTGTATACACAAATAAAAATAAAGTCAAACAGATTAAATAAAAAAAAAAGTATTGTATTATAGTAATATATTTGTGTATGTCTTTTGCGATAAAAATATTTACAAATAAATAAGATATAGAATAATTTGCTTAAATATTTTATAACAATTTTTTTATTAATTTTTTTAATATACATGTTTAGCGTAGAATGATAAAGATCATTATAATGATTAGTTATTTGCTTATTCAAACTCCAAATAAATGATCATCACAAGATAATTATTTAACATTATCTCTTAACTCTCATTATATTTTGACATAAATGATAATGATAATAATTTATTTTTTGATTATGTTACTAATTCTAATTTTCAATGGAAGACTCAAATGTCAATTCAGTCACATCTAAAGATTATAAAAAATTTCACACGTTAAAATCCACCTGAAAATAATCAGCTTCACATAAACTATTAGAGCCTCCCACAAATTGTCCATAACAACATTTTTTCATAAACCGTTATAGTCAGTAGTAATTTATGCATTACTTGAATCCTTCAAAAATTACTATTATTTTTAGTGGTTTCTATATTAAGCTCTTTTTTCCACGTAATTCGCACTATTTTATAGCAGATTACGTTCAAGTTAAAACAGTTATAACCAATAGCAATTTATATTAAGAAAAAAAAAGTTACAAACATATCTTCTATTTTAAAAAATTATAATTAGATTAATTTTAAATCAATTCATTTTAATTAGATAACTTGCCCTAAAAATGATCTTTTCACCGCACATATGTGCGGATCCACTGCTAGTTTTATTAAAACTTCGAAAATGACTCACAATAACCGCCGCTAATTAATTTGGTTCAACTCGTTTCATTATAAACAGCATATATATAATCAAATAATTCATATATTCTTCATACCCCTTTTTGTTCAGGTACATATACGAAAATAAAAGTTCATACCGTTTAAGGGGACCAACTATTTTATTGTTTGTTATTAACTACTGATTGAAAATAATATTTTATAGTTACACAATTTTTTTTAATACTTTCTCTTTATTTATGTACACTGTTTAGTATATATTATTTTAAATATCGATTTATGAATACATATCAATTCAAGAATTGCTGAAAAAAAAATTGTTTATCCAGTTTTTACCAAAAACGTAAAGGAATACAGTAGCATGTAAAAAAATTTAGTATTCCCCCTTAATGTTGTTCTTTGTGTAATTGTTTAGATTTTATACAAAAAGGAAAAAGAAGTTGTTATTCTTATAAGAATATAAGAGATAAATTTATCTTTTTAAATCATAAACAACAACTTCTTTTAATACTATTTTTTAAAAAATGCTTTAGTGTATACCAATGTGCCACATCTTTCATTAAAAATATGAATTAATTTGATTTAATTTTAAGTATGAATCTAGTTTGATTATATTTTTTATTCAAAAGCTCTCCCACATTTTTTTCTTCTTCTTTTTTTTTTTGGGTTTCTATTATTTATCTAATATATATATTAATCAAATTAAATCAAATTCAAAGTCACAATCAAACTAAATTTATATTTATAATAAAACATTTGTATGGCTACTAATAGTGATTGATTTTGGTTCACCAGCTCATATGGCAAGATACACGTATAATTGGTATCATCATGAAAAAAAGCATGGAGCATGTCATTAGAGTGAGGGAAATGGTACTCGAGGAGACGAGTACAACATTATAGTGTTTTGTTAATTGACTTCATCAATGATCCCATTTTTTAATTAAATCCTTTTTGTTTGAAATACCAATATTCCTAGTAAAATGTATGAGGATGTTTGGTCCACCAACTCAGGGGCAACATTATAGGTTCTGCTCATTTTCTTCATCAATGATCCAACTTTTTAATTAGATTTTTTTTTTTTCATATTTTGTTGGACATATAGTATTCCAAGTAGTAAAATGTAAAATCGCAAGTTAAACATCATTAGATCATTTAGATAGCCTCACATGCATCACCTTCAAAGTTATTTTTAATGACTTTTTTAATATATATACCTTTTTTCTTTTTTTTTTTTACACCAAAGATAAGAAGACTCGAATCTATGACCTTTAGGTAAGTATGGAGAGATTATACCATTTGAGTTATAGTTTATTGGCTTTTAATATATATACCTTACAAAATCTTATAAAGGGTGGTTTAATAGGGAGCATATATAAGTAGGTCTTGTTCGTCAATGACCTTCAACTAAATCTCGTTAGTATGTCTTGACCTAGTTTTTTTTGTTAAACAAGTTAAGCTAAGACTTTAACCTATTAGGTCTAAGAAATTAACCAAATTACATTATGTTTGACTAATCTAACAATAATGCTTGATATTTAGAAGTTAGTGACAACTTTATTGTTGAATTGTCCTTAAATTTTTTAAAAATTTAGTCGTTAAAAATACATTTGATACAAATAAAAAAAATTAGGATAAAAAAATTTAAAATTTAAAGATATTTTTAAAAATTTTAACAAATTTTAAGAAAAAAAGTATACTTTACTTTTAA
>NC_029793.2:11084356-11089032 GCF_000816755.2 Arachis ipaensis | reverse complement strand
AATATAAATTGTCTAACATTAACTAATCAAAGCAAAAGAATTTAATTCAGGCAAAACATAAAAGAAGGCTAAAACAAGGAAAAAATTAAATTATATCAGGCAAAATAGTAATAAAGTAATAAACCGTACTCAAATTGCATATTTGAAGTCACCAAAAAAAATTGCATATTTGAAATTCAAGCCAGACTTTTTTATCTGTTCAAGGTATGTTTTAGTTTTTTTTTTGGAATTTACATTTAGCTCTAAGTACGTGTTTAATGTGTGTAAACAGACCCAAACTGAGGCCCAATTTGTTAGAGGACAAGCATTTCCATGTCCAAAAAAAACGGACAAGCATTTTACCTATGTTAAAAAACTCTGTTCATTTTATTAGGTTGTGGCAAAGAGTCTGTAACTTATCGAGTCGGCCCGTTTAATTCAACAAAGCAGGGTGAATTTTTTAGCATGATTATTAAAAATCACTTCTATATTTATTTGTCAAATTACATTTTTTAAAAAAACTATACTTAAAAAATAATAAATAAATAAATAAATTTTATACTAGAACTTAACCTAGCTTACTCCTAGCCCTACTCTATGCTGTCCCCACTCCTTTTAAATCCATTCCTTTAAACAATTTTAATAAGATCGGCCTACACCTTTTCTTAGTTCTTACCAGTTACCAATCATATCCTGAACTCTAATTATTAATCGTACCAAGCACATCTTCAAACAAAATCACATCTAACTTCTATTCACAACTTATGGAGAAAAGAAGGCATAGAAATTTGCATAAAATCTTTCGGGTTATACATAAGGAATTAAAGATGAAAAATCGTTACTCAATGGAGATATATGAAGCAATTTTATGAAATTAGCACTTTTTGCTTTCTCAGCAAAACAAAACAATACAAGGTCCGAACTTCACACAACCCCAATGAGCTTGTTAGCTTTTTCTTTTTTTCTTCTGCCAAAATGATGTCAATCTATCCATAATTGGTTAATGGAAAACAATCACGGATCTGAGACACAACAAAAATATACTACAAAAGGCATTAAGGTAACCTTGTACAGAACGAGGAGTTCATACATTAGAGGATCAGAATATCTTCTAGTGCAGAAGTTAAACTTTAGCATATCACATTTTATAAAGGCTACACATAAGAAGTGCAACATACAACATAAGGTTAAGACTTGAGACTAAATATTAAAAGGAAAGGATCATAATCTGTTCACATCACCTAATGGAGATATGTTGGCTGGTATTGATAGCCATTTCCAAAGTAGTTGCCATGACTCAGGGTGAAGTTATAGGTCGTGGACCCCATGAGAGGGGGGCAATGATTGTCAGTTGGTCCAGGGTACACATAAGGCCGGTCGAATACGTACTGTGGGTACCTGTCAGCGGCTCTAGGATAGGAGGCTTTGTCAGAAGGGAAGTTAGAAACACGCGGACCATATCCCACACCATTAGCACGGGGTCTCTTCGGTTGAGGCTTTGTTGCTTCAGTTTCCCTCTTCTTGTCTGCTTTGGCTTTCTCGAGTTGGACCACCCGTTTCATGAGAGGATCTAGAGGATACTGCTCCTCGAGTTTATGTTCTTCGATGCACTTGATTATGGACTTGAGGGCAACCAGTTCTCGCTCATTAACCTCAACCTGAGACAATTCACAAGGAATATTAATTAAAAGGGAAAAAAAGAATTATCACTGCATAAACAAATTGAGAATGAAACATACAGATATATTCTGTACAGGATCTTGAAGCATACAAATAAATACCAGATGAAGACACAAAACAAATGCAACCTTAGAGCCATAAAGACAGTGATGCCTTCCATCAATATCTTTTTTCATTAAATTCATAAATTGCACTTCACATCTCTCTTACTTTTGTAATCAAGCAATTTGTCCCAATTGTTCAATCGCATGAACAAAACTAGAGTAAAATTCACCATATCAATTAAGGCAAATCCCTTAATTGCCATTATACCTATTCACACAAGGATATGTTCTGTTCATTTTTCTCGAGTTTGCATGATATAGATGACTCAGGAAAACAAATGATGAGTAGGATTATCCACATAATCCTGTCAGCATCATAAGTATTCTAAAATATTCTTTGTTAGAACATAATGAAATCTTCAGATTATCTTATCATACCTCTAGAACATATGGTTGAATCAACTATCCATGTAATTGTGTACTTGCAAAACAAAACAATCTCAGGAACTGTTTGATGATTCAATTAAGCTTATACTAGTAGTTTTAGTTATCATGAACATTTTGTATATGCAATTATCGGTCGTTCCTTTTGCGTAACTCTTATTCTTTCCTTAATATATTGCAAATAATAAGTTTTAGAAAAGAAAACAATTGCATGTCACAACTGGCTTCTGCTCAGTCAAGGGTGGCAGACTGGCAGACTTGCAAATTGTCAGGCAACCCAGTGGTAGATGAGTTGAGAAGTAGTAGTTGGCCCGGCAGTGATATTACAGTGGATCCAAATATTGGAGGTACTGGATTGAATTTACTAATTTAGTCTGTGCGGACATATTACAGGACATATTTATGGCTGGGGCCAATGAGAAAGCAGCAACATGAAGTTGCTGGTGGACTGATCGGAGCTCTTGTGACATCTTCAGCGAGACACATATCAGAGATTCAGAGGGAAATTCGGAACCTGGATGTGTGTTTTTTCTGTTTATAAGTTTAGCTTCTGTCTGAGTCATGTATAGCGTGCCTTTCTATGAAGCCTTGAGGAAATTTCAGAGGCTTGTGTGTTCATTGAAGGTTCTAGCTTGACTAGAGGTATAAAAGGGTTGGACGATTTGGGTTTAACACATGGTTTCTAGTGCATCAATTTGGGAACCTCAATTAAAAGTGAACGTAACATCAGAATAACTCACCAATAATTCAGAATTCAGATCACTAATTCAAATCGTTAAAAGGAAATAAAGAGAGGGAACGATTAATGGTTTAAATATAGTTTTGGTCCCTACAGTTGTCTTTTCTTTTTTCCTTTGGCAAAGGTGGTTATAATTTCTACCAAAATATTTTTTATCCATAATATAGCAGAGACTCAACAACGTACCTGTGTAGTGGGAGATGAGTTAACACATCTGGAAGGAGATGCAGCTTTTTTGGCATCCTTCAAGTAAGACTTCAATAAATCCGTGGGAGAAAACTGTTCTGTAAGATTGAATGCAAAAGCCAAATTAACTGCATCAATTTGCCGCCCGCTGTTCACCAATACTTCAATCACACCTGCACATCCAAAAAGTGAATGCAGCATTAGAACAAACAGGTGCAATACTTTAGTTGCTGGACTCTCTTATTGGTACAAATGCTAGATTCATGCAAGAGACTCGCATGTTAAAATCCATAAGCTCTTTGTTCACATAAAAAGGGTTGATCACTGCTGCTCCGTAATACATTAATTACGGAGAAAGCCTTGTGACACATATATCAGATTAATAACTTGTATCGAACTTGAGAATCAGTTAGGTATCAAATTTGAGAATTTGCATCCATCATTTTGTCAATGAACATCCAAGATATTAGCATATTCCATTCAATTAACTTCAGTCATTTTTCAGGGAAGCAGAAGAGTCATCAAGACATCAACTAATCACAATTCATGTTTCCTTTAGATTTTCATTTCAGTAATTCAGCAAGGGAACATCCATCAAGATTGTCATAATAATAAAATAAAAAAATAAACATAAAATTACTAAATACAGAGTTCTAGGAAAGAAAATCATATTATCACCGTGATTGTGGGTTATACTGACTTCATTCTCCTTAAAGGACCAAACTAGTTTTAGAATTTTTTGATCGAGACTAAATTGATTATCAATTTTCTTTAGAAGACTGACTGATTTCACCAATATATTTGGGACACAAAAGTACCTTTTGCCAGAAATCCTACATATTAGTACCAAAAATATTTGAGGAGTTTCCATCATTCATGGAACATATCTAATACTGATATGAAGACAATCTTTAGAGGTTCCGTTCTTCATATATGAGAATTAGCAGAGTGTCAAAAACTTAGGTGGTTTTATAAGATTTTAGACAATATTGAACATTATCAATGAACGAATACACACCAGGCATTTTCTCAGACAACCCAAGGCAACGACACAAATCAGCAGTTTGGCGACGCCGAGAAACCATTGGAATGAACCTGGAAAACTCCTCCTCGTTAAAATCAGAGGCAATATCAAAACATGCTAGAAGTTGCAAAAATGCATGAGCCTCTAAGGAATTCCCATTGCCAGCATCCACATCTAGAGCATCCAATCTGGGTTTCCACTCTTCAGCAACTGCTTTTGCCCTGTCCTTGATATCTTCTGAAAGTTCATTAGAGACACCATCTGAGTTGTTCAAGAAAACGTACAAACATTCCATCAGCATGATACAGGTTCGGCGTAGGCCCAATAAGTTAGCATCCTTCTTTACATCCTGATTTGACGCTTCTGCACAGTAAAATCCTTCCAAAGAATCTAAAACTAAACAGGCAGCATTAGGAGCAAATCCTAATGCATGTGGTATTTCATCCCTTATAGCAGCAAGATTCTTACGGTTATCAGATATGAATTTGTGAAGACCTCTAGCATCCATTTCTTTACATAGCTTTACCAACTCTGGATAAGATAATAGATCCACATTTCCACCTTCAGGAGAAAGTTTTAC
>NC_029793.2:11076791-11084338 GCF_000816755.2 Arachis ipaensis | reverse complement strand
CCAGATCTTTTGATGAAACCTTCCTGTGCTTTTCTCGGGCATTAAAAATGGCAAACACAGCAGCATCTCTTTTATCTTGAAGTTTCTGCAAAGAAGCTTGCTCCTTGGCACAAACAGCCACTTCCCGCTTCTCCAATATTTCACGAGACTTCACCACTTTGTTTTCAAACTCTTTCTCTTGGTCCTCCAATTCATGAAAGCGTCTCTTCAATGATTTCTCAAGTCCATGGAAATGTTCCTCAAGCTCTTTCCATTTCAAGTTAAGTGTAACAGCTCGATAGCTTTCAAGTTCAGCAAATGCCTTTTGGAGCTGTTTTATCTTAGAACTTGTTGAATCTATCAGTGTAGCAACTGAATCCGTGTCTTCCATGGCAAAGAAGCTGAATGCAGCACAAAAACAAAATTAAGCTACGTATAGTTGATTAATTGGGAGCCACTAAAATGAAGCATAAAACAATCTCAGCAAGTGTGTAATTATAGCGCTTTCAGTTTGAATTTTATAAATAACATCCAAGTGAAGGCTGAAAATCAGACAATGAACTAGAACTTAAGGCACTTCTCCATAATTCAGTTGTTCATATAAAACTGCATAATCATTTCATTGCAAAGTGCACACACAAGATATCAAGAAATTAAAAATTAAATTAATTAAATTAAATAAAAAAACCCCAGCAGATTTCAACAATTTCTATTACATATTATATAGAACTGAGTAAACATATAATAGGTTTATTCTAGATTCTAGAACATACAAACAACATATCGGAGGTATAGGATCGAATGAGTCACAAAAAGAAGCAAACCCTAAATTTAGAAAGAGGAGAAAAATCGTCCTCAGACAGTTACGTTCAACAATTAGCACAACACAAAAAAAGAAAGGACAATACTCCAAAATTCGAAAACGATAGAATAGAAGAGTAGATTGTTGTTGCAGAGAAACAAAGAAAGCCGATCTAAGCTGATAGCAAGAAAATCAATCAATAAATTAAAATGCTACTTTTTAAATAAAATAATAATAATTAAAATAAAAAAGAAGGAGAAAAAGCAAGTAAGATTGAGCTCACCTGATTGATCTGTGAAGGAAGATGAATTAAGAAAGTGAGTGAGAGAATTCTCTATCCATGCTTTCTCTCTTCAAAGAAGAGGAAGAAGAAGAAGAAGAAGAAGGAAGAGGTGGTAGTGTGGTGTGGTTTAATGAAAAGAGTTTTCAGCACTCTCACTGTGTGTGGCACACTGTGCGGTCTTTGTCTTATTTTTTTATTTTTTTTTTCTTTTCTGTTTTTTTTTTTTTCTACGCAGTGCATGACAAAAGCATTTTTGAGTTACTTCGTTTTCCGTTCCGTTTTAGTTTTGGCGTTTAGCTGCTGCTCGTTACTACTGACTACTGAGGACTGACTAGTCACAACGGAGTGTTGTCTGAGCTGCACGTCTTCGACAAACATTCCTCTGATTATTCTCATCACGTACCTAATCCAATCATAAGTTTCTTTTATTATGGATTAAATTTATAAAAAATAAATATTCCAAATTATTTTCTAAATAAATTCTAGTAGGATTAATTTTTAACAAATTTTAATTATTAAAGGGTAAAATATCGTTTTTGTCCCCAACGTTTGGAGTAAGTCCCAAAATTATCCTTAACGTTTCAATCATCCTATTTAAGTCCCTAACCTTTCAAATTGACTCAATATTGTCTTGCCGTTAGGAATTCGTTAACAGAATTGACGACTGAATAAAATTGAGACGATTTTGAAACGTTAGGGACTTAAATAGGACAAAAACGTTAGGGACAAAAACAATACATAAGAATAAATTTTAATTTAATTTTATCTTTCAATAATATTATTTTTTTACTGTACATAGTATTCAATTATTTTTTAATTACATCTAAATAAATTACACTTAATCACATTACTTTTATTTTAAATAAATTTATTTTTTTATAATTTTAAAAAATTTTGATACATTAGAGACAAAAGGTATAATTTACATTTTATTGTATATATATTATTTTTTTTCTTTTCTGCAAATTTATATACTAGTCATTCTACAAATATTTCATGATAACTAAAAATCTTTAAGAGTAAAATTATAAAAAAAATTAATTTATTTAAAATGAAAGTAATATGATTAAGTGTAATTTACTTATATGTGATTAAAAAATAATTGAATACTATGTATAGTAAAAAATTGATATTATTGAAGGATAAAATTAAAATTTATTTCTATGTATCATTTTTGTCCCCAACGTTTTCGTCCTATTTAAGTTCCTAAAGTTTCAAAATCGTCTCAATTTTGTCCCGCCGTCAATTCTGTTAACGGATCCCTAACGGCAGGACAACATTGAGTCAGTTTTGAAATGTTAGGGACTTAAATAGGACGATTGAAACTTTAGGAACAACTTTAGGACTTACCCCAAACGTTAGAGACAAAAACGATACTTTACTCATTATTAAATTAATTTCTTTTCTATTAGATGAATCAATTTTTATGTCAAATTAAGAAAAATACCAATTTATGTTCATCTTACCTATTAAAATTATCAATTAAAAATAATTTTACAAGAAAAGATTTTAAACTAGAGATTTTATTAAGGGAGGTGAAGTAATGAATAATTAATATTGAAAGGGAGAATATGCAATTGTTTAAGTGAGTAAATTTCGATCATAATATTATACAAAAATGTATATATTTGGACTCAAAAAATATAGCTAGACCCAAATGAATAAAAGTCTATTCAAGAGATTCAACTACTGTTATACTTATCTGACCTCGCAGAGGTCGCGGAGGTCGAGCATTACGATGGCAGTTCAACTCTACTTATTTGAATAAATAACTAACTTCTAAAATATCTGCCACTTATCTAAAAGAGAGATTTCCACAAACTTTCCGTTATCCACCCTCAAAGGAAGATCTTCTCTAAAAGGTTGTTATCTATTATACTATAAATACACTGACGCCTTTAAGTATATTCAAAACTTAATCTACTAAAAACTTGCTAAAACTCTTGTTAACTTAAGCATTAGAGTCCAAAAGGAGACGTCGAACATTGCCCAAAAGAAGTCTGGACCTCACGTTTAAATCTAAAACAACCCAGTTTCAGATAACTATCGGAACAAAAACCAAAATAAAAAATTTAGTGTAACTTAATCATATTTAGTTAAGCAACCAATGAACTGATTATTCAGGAACCCAAATTGATTTCACATATATAATTAAATTTCAAATAATATCAATGTCAATTTATGTAAATATCACACCGTTAAACATACATCCTATAAAAAATATGTCTCGTAGTGGCTCAAGAGTATTTAAGGCTGATCTATAATTTCGAACTGTAAAAAAGCAACAATAGTGACAAAAATCACAAAATTGTTCTTCATAGAAAAAGAAGATAATTTCTGTACTTTAAACTGGAAAGACAAAACATGATATAGATAGACAAAAATGCTTTAAAGCCAATTTTAGTAACCCTACAAAATAATAATAATATAATTTAACACGCGAGACATTTTTAGGCTTTTACGATCACACTATATCTCCATCTTTTTCAGTCTAAGAACAAAAAGGAAACGCTTTCTTAGAAACGACAAACTAAGAAATCAGAAAGATTTACAAGTCAACAAGGTGTCTTTTACAAAAATTAAACAGATCGTGCATACATAATACATTAGAGGATCAGATTTCAGAATATGTTCTACTGCGAAGTTAAATTTTAACATGTCATTTTATCTCGTTTTCAGGATCCTTAAATATTACATTGATAAAGTACAACATACAATACAACAGCTGCTTAAGGGTTAAGACTTAAGGCTACAACATTAAAGGGAAGGATCAAAGTCATGCATTCACCATCTCTGCTTGCTAACTTAGTGGAGATATGTAGCTTGATACTGATACCCATTTCCAAAGTAGTTTCCATGGCTAGCAGAGATGTTATACGTGGCAGAACCGAAGAGAGGAGGACAATGATTGTCAGTTGGTGCAGGATACATGTAAGGTCGGTCATAAACATACTGTGGTGGGTACCTGTCAGCAACTCTAGCATAGGAGGTTTTGTCAGAAGGGAAGTTAGTAACTCGGGGACCATATCCCACGCCATTGGCGCGGGGTCTCTTAGGTTGAGGCTTTGTAGCTTCAGTTTCCCTCTTCTTGTCCGCTTTGGCCCTCTCTAGTTGAAGAACTCGTTTTTGGAGAGGGTCAAGAGCATACTGATCTTCAAGTTTATGCTCTTCAATGCACTTGATTACAGCCTTAAGAGCAACTAGCTCTCGCTCGTTAACCTCAATCTGAATTAACAGCAGGTTGTTAACAATATTTAAAAACAAAAACAAATTAGATCCACAAACCAAATAAAACTCGAGCATCAAGTGGGTAACCTAAGGATCTAAAAAAAAAACATATATATGCTTTTGTGCATCAAGTGGGTAACTTAAGGATCTAAAAGAAACAACATATATGTGCTTTTGTTCATTCAGGGACAACCATTAGGCAACTCAAGAAAGCAAGCAGTTATAGGTTGCCAATTGGTATTTACTATTTAAGGTCAATCACAATCAAGGTGGAATTCCAGAATGATATAAAGGGCACTTGGTGACAAGGTTTCCCACAGATCTATGGCATAAAAGAAATCAAGAAACCTCTGCAAGTTGCAGGTACACTCAACACAGGGATATAGGCTTGCTGAAACACCAATGAACCAAATCAGAGGTTTCGATATGGTGGAAAAACCGTCTCTGTTGAGACTACAAGATCTAAAAACGGGATGTTAAGGCCAGAATTATGCATAAGCTGTATTCAGAGCCGTGAAACATGGGATATTTGAAGTGTTGTGGCTGAAATGAGTGCTAGAAGAACTTAGAAGACCACTGAAGGGACACTGAACCTATACTTTGTTAACATGCGCTATCATTGTGTCAAGGGATTGTGGGAAGAATAAGTTACACTCTTCTGGAAATTTGGGAAGCAGGGGCACCTCTAATAGCCCTATGGTATTTTACTTTCTATTTGCTATATTCCACACTGTACTAGCCTCATGCTCGTTTTCCACTGAAACTTCAGCAATATTAACTGAATATACAGAGAATTAATCACTATTTTGTATATGAATAAGAGCTGTTTGTGGAGGAATAACTGACTCAACATATACTGTGAAGATAATCTAAAACAATTTATATGATTCCTCTACATCTGCAACTAATAAAGTCAATATTTCATTAGAACAACAAAACTATTATGGATGATGGATCTCCATTAAAGATGGACATAAAATTGGATGTACTCAACAATATTTCAGATAACTAATTCAAATTGTTAAAGGAATACATCAGAGGGATAGTAACTTAATACAGCTGAGACTTAACAACACACCTGTGCAGCAGGAGAAGAGTTAACACTTCTGACTGGTGAAGAAACTTTTCTGGAATCTTTTAAGTAAGATTTCAGTAAAGGAACTGGCAAAAACTGTCCTGTAAGATCAAATGCAAAAGCCAGGTTAACTGCATCAATTTGTCGCCCACTATTCGCCAAAACTTCAATTACACCTGCACACAAATAATAAATAAATAAAACAGAATAAAAATAAGTATCAAAATGAAGAGATTTAATGTTTCCTTCTTTAATTGATACAAATGGTAAATCCATGCATGCCTTTCACATGAGCAATTTTGGGACAATTCCTAGCAATTTTGTTATCTAATTTAAGTCCATCACTGCAGCACTATAATCTGCTCAGTTCCATTAGTTCTCTCAGCATATAACTTATATAATATATATTGTCATTGATCAACTTTCCTTGACCATCCCAGAATATTAGTACACACCACTCAAATGTTCAGTCACACGCAGGATGGCATAAGAGACATTATATATGGGTAAAAAAAAAATACACACCGGGCATCTTGTCTGATAACCCAAGGCTGCGGCATAAATCAGCGGTTTGGCGACGGCGAGACACCATTGGAATTAGCCTGGATAACTCATCAACATCAAAATCAGAGGCAATACCAAAGCTGGCAATAAGCTGCAAAAAGGCATGAGCCTCCAAGGAATTCCCATTGCTGGCATCCATGTCAAGAGCCTCCAATCTAGGCTTCCAGTCTTCAGCAACTGCCTTTGCCCTCTCTTTGATATCTTCTGAAATTACATTAGAAGCGAAATCTGAGTTGGCCAAGAAAGCACTTAGACATTCCATCAGCATGATACAGGTTCGACGAAGACCCAACAAGTTAGCATCCTTCTTTACATCCTGATTTGACAGTTCTGTACAGTAAAACCCTTCCAGAGAATCCAGGACTAAACGGGCAGCATTAGGGGCAACTCGTAATGCATGTAGTATTTCCTCCCTTACAGCAGCAAGGTTCTTACGATTATCCGAGATGAATTTGTGAAGACCTCCAGCATCCATCTCTTTACACAGTTTAACCAACTCTGGATAGGCCATAAGTTCCACATTCCATTTCATATCTCCAAAGTTCCCTTCCCCCGCAACAGATGCAGCTTCCACTGGTTTTTCCTCCACTCCCAGTGTCCCCTGACTCACACTAGAGACAATAGCTGATTCTTTTGATGAAACCTTCCTGTGCTTTTCTCGGGCATTAACAATAGCGAATAAAGCATCATCTCTTTTCTCTTGAAGTTTCTCCAAAGAAGCTTGCTCCTTGGCAAATACAGCAGCTTCGCGCTTCTCCAGCATTTCCCGAGATTTCACCACTTTGTTCTCAAACTCTTTCTCTTGGTCCTCCAATTCATGAAAACGCCTCTTCAGGGACTTCTCAAGACCATGAAAATGCTCCTCAAGCTCTTTCCATTTCAAGTTGAGCGTGACAGCTCGATAGCTTTCAAGTTCAGCAAAGGCCTTCTGGAGCTGTTGTATCTTAGAAGTTGTAGAATCTATCAGTGTGGCAACTGACTCAGGGTCTTCCATAGCTACAAAGCTGAACAAGATAAAATCAATGAACAAATACAAAACTTTCAATTGAGCAACATCCTACCACCAAGTCTAGAAGTATATTACAAAATAAAGAAAAAGAAAATTCAGAACTAGAATCTAGTCTAGTATATAATCCCACATCGATAATCCATTATAGCAAAATTGGTTGAAACCGTTCAGGATCTAAATTTTGGAGCCACCATGACGAAAACCCTAAAAGAGGGAGCAGAATTTGCATAAAATTTCCACTAACAATTGAGGCAAGAAATTGAAACGCGAAAGGGAAAAAAATAAGACTGCAACAAATAAGAAATTAAAACTTAAAACGTTTCTTATGAATAACTAACTAAATTTCCATTTTTTTCCAATGAATAATAATAATGAATTTCCCCAAAAAAATAAAAGAAAAAGAAAACGAAAATTAAGAAATTCCATTTACAGCAGCTACACGAGTGATTTTTTGAGTGCAATGTCTATGAAATTAGTTGAACACGAAATCGAATTCATGAACGGGATAACTGGATTGCTGTTCCAGATAACCAAACAAAGCCGATCTAAGAAAAATCTAGAGCAAGAAGGAAAAAAAGTGAACCCAAAATAAGAAAAATGAAGCGAC
>NC_029793.2:11075813-11076784 GCF_000816755.2 Arachis ipaensis | reverse complement strand
CACCAAAAGAGGCGGGTCGGATTGAAAATTTGAATTTTCTTAAAAGGCCGCATAACCCGCACGGCCTAATCTGCGGGGTGGGACGGATTTTTCCGACGGATTCCTTGTTTTTTTAATTGATGATAATAGAAAATGTTCTAAGTTATAATCTAGATTATGTTTTATATTTGATTGATCTGAGATTTAGATGTTTAATTATATATTTTGGACAATGTTTATTTTATTTTTATAATAATTTTATTATTTTGTTTCAAAAAACTTAATACCCACCAACCTGCCATTAGACGGGACAAGGAAAAAATTTGGGACCACCTAACTAAGGTGGGGAGGGTTAGCCTATTTGCCACTCTTATTCTAGACACAATATTTATGTTTATATCTTATCTGTCAAACATAATTTGCCAATGAGTTATAGCTCAAATGGCATAGTCTTCCCATATTCAATTAAGAGGTTGCTGGTTCGAGTCTCATATCTTTGGTAAAAAAAAAAAAAACATAATTTTATATGTTTGTGTCCCGCTTATTATTTTTCATGTGAGAGAGAGAGGAATATAACAAAAAGTTGTGAGGAGAGGTGTGTTTTACATTGGTATGGGATATACAAATCAGAGGCACCGATTTGTTTGTATTATTTTCTTTTTTAAACAAACAACCACAACGGTCCGATTTGTGATTTCGAAAATAAAAAAATTTTTAATGTTGAAATCGGACCGTCCAATTTTTATTTTAAAAAATAAAAAAATAAAAAATACAAATCGGATCCTCCGATTTGTAGTTTATTTTTTTCTTCAAACAAATCGAACCCTCCGATTTGTAGTTTATTTTTTTCTTCAAACAAATCGGATCGTCCAATTTAAATAAAATACCATATAAAAAACACATAATCTTTCAATAACAATGTATTACACATATATTTAATCAATATAAAAAAAATTAGCCAATGTATCCCTATTTTAATGTTTTGTGTCAGT
>NC_029793.2:11074485-11075718 GCF_000816755.2 Arachis ipaensis | reverse complement strand
GTTTTTTTCTTTTCTATTTTCTCTTTCTCTTCCTCTTTTTCTTCTTTCTTCTTCTTTTAAATTCATGCACGTAAGTTTTTCTTCTTATCTTCTATTTTACACACGGAGATTTTTAAAAAAGGAAAAGGAACGCGTAATTTAAAAAGTTGTTATAATAATTTAGATAAATTTAGATAAGTATTTTGCTTAGACATAAAGTTTTATTCTCAAAAAATATACTGAAAGCTAAATATTGACTAGGAGTGTTCATGAGACGGGTGAAAACCGGGTTTGATGTGACCCAGACCCGACCTGAAATATATACCAGCCTATTTGTTAGACCCGAACTCGGTCCTAGACCCGATAAAACCTACACACTTTTGGGCCACAATTATACCGGGTAAAAATTGGGTGAAAACCGGGCCGTTAACATTACCTTCTTGTAAGTTAGCATGTGAAAATATCCAAATGTCTAAGACTCCAACCATTATTTGACATGGTAAAATTCACTTAGAAAAATATAACAAGAACCAACTCTTCCCTAAAATTAAAGCATAACCACAATTAATACTAATATTGTCTAATAACACCAAATATTTAAATCAATACAAATAACACAATATTATGCATTAGTCTAAAGTCTTATACATTTTAAATATAAAATATTAACTTATTATAGTCTTATAAGGACTAATAATACAAAATATTAAGATTTACAATACTTAAATTCCACATAAGAATAACCATCATCCATCACTAATAACACAAAATCTTAATTATGTGTGATGACTGGGTCACCGGGCCGAATTCGAGTGGCTCGAGTTATGGCCCGAATCCGACCCGAAATAATGACCGGATCTATTTTTGAGACCCTTACCCAACTCTAGACTAAGTAAAATCACACCGAATTAGTCTTTAAAAGATTTGAGACCAAGCTGAATCTTCGGCCATGAACACCCCTAATATTAACTTTGAGGCTTAAATAAATATAGAAGGTTTATTCTTTATCTAGTTAGTGTGTAACATATATATAAAACAATATTTGATAATACTAAAATAGAGAACAAAAAAGTGCAATAATTGAGATATATTATTTAAGTGTGTAATTAAAAAACATACTAATATCTCTCTGTAATATTTTTATGTTAGTATTTTGTTTTATCTTCGTTAGATTATTACTGTATTGAAATCAAATTTTAATTTCTATGGTATATAAAACTCACTCAACAATTTAGGGATGGATGAGCTAATCAT
>NC_029793.2:11074118-11074391 GCF_000816755.2 Arachis ipaensis | reverse complement strand
AATTATTAGTGATGAGGCACCGACACTGAATTGTGTGAAGGGATTATTGTCTGTAAAGTACATTGCAGCAGCTTTTTCGTCTGCCAAAAGCCTAAAACAGAACAGATGGCTCTTACTGTTTACCAACACGACTAATCTTATGGTTGATTCGTTTCACAGATTTAAGAAATAAATCAAATAAAAATACCTTTAGACGATAATATTTGAGAGGAAGTTATTTTGGGTTTTTTATTAAAAGAAAAGAGTTTATTATTTATATATTTAAATTAAAAT
>NC_029793.2:11071500-11074043 GCF_000816755.2 Arachis ipaensis | reverse complement strand
TACTGTTAAAGACTAAAAGAAAATAGTTTTGTAAGGTTTTTAGTAGTTATATTAATAAAAAGAGATGATTTTTGTTCTGTTTTCGCATTTAGATGTAACACAAATGAACTAAAAAAATATTTTTACTTTCATAGGAAACGAAATTAAAGTAAAATAAATGTTTTATTTGAAATTTTCATATTTTTTTCCTACTCTATGAGCAAAAATAGATCATTATTTTTTGTGTCTTTGATTGAATAACTATTGTATTTTCTCTATGTATATATACAAGTGGATTCAAAACGGGAATATGCTAAACATAGTCTATGTTAGAATTATATGTTCATAAAAGATGTCCTAGTTAACCCTACTAACAATGACTTGTTATATGCAAAATTATGATAAGTATGAAAACAGCATGCATGAGTAGAGTAAAAGACAAAACAAATATAAAAAGTGTTAATTTGTCCAAAATACTCTCTATATATAAAGTCTAATAGATTCTATGAAAACACTAAAACAGGTTGAATAGTATATTTTTTTAGGATCTTTAATACCTTGTGGTGCGAGACTAAACTCAATAATCAGCTCCTTCTGACTGTTTTGTTCTTTCTAAAACTTTGGTTGCATCAAAATTGTCCGTCTGAGTTTAACTCAATAATCAGCTCCTTCATACTGTTCTGTTCCTTCTAAAACCTTGGTTGCATCAAAATTGTTCGTCTGAGTTCTGGACAATCCAATACAGTTCAATTTTATCTCTATTTTCAATTTTGTATAATTGAAAAATACACCTCAATTAAATCTACAAATTGATAAATTTTTATAAATTTGTACTCTAAGCATATTTTTATGACAAATAAATTATAAAAAAAAGTAATGAATAAATTGTTAAAATTAAAATTAAAATTTAAAAACAAAAAATAAAAATACAGTTGAATATAATTTTAAAAATAGAAATACTGTTAAAAAAAAATTATAATACTAAATAAGAATAAAATCGTTCTTTATGTTAAATAACCATTGTATTTAGTATATGCATCTAATCAAATCTAGTGAGTTCAGAATTGGTATATGCTGGACATGATCTATATTGGAATAATATGTTTATAAAGGATGTCTAGTTAATCCTACTACCAAGAATCACCTATATGAAATTATGACACGTATAAAAATGGTATGCACGAGACTACGAGAGTACAGTAAAAAACAAAATAAATATAAAATGTATTAATTTGTCTACTATAACTCCATATATGCCGAGGAAGCTGTGCCATGACCTGCTCGTGCAAGGATGGGGCGCGCCCTTGCACCCCCAAGTGTTCGTGCCATATCAGCAAGTGTGGAAACAGGAGTGATTCACCGAAGAATCTTGGAGAAGGCCGGAGATGCAAATGCAAGGTCAAGAATTGTGCTGGCACCGATTGTGGGTGCCATCGCTTTCACATGGCGATATATATATATATATATTGAATGGATTCTATGATAATGCTAAGGCAGGTCAAATGGTTCTCTTTAAGGATCTTTAATATCTTGTAGTACGAGATCAATCTTAATAAATTGGCTCCTTTCTATTGATCATTTCAAAGTCTTGTTGTTCATTGAGTTACCTTGGTTATCTCATAATTATTCCTAAAATACAAGGCTGTATTTGTTATTAAAACAGAAAAATAGAGAAATAAAATATAAGATTGTATTTGATATGTATGTGATAATGAAATTAAATTAGTATATTTTATGTTTATACTGACGTAGATAAAAATACTGTATCTAAAAACACTAAAATTAGTATATTTTATGTTTATTTGATAAAAAAAGATATAAATAAAAATATTGTGTCCAGATATTAAACTAGTATATCTTATATCTTGACAAGAGACACTAAAAATACAACTTATTTTTTATTTTTTGTTTATTATTATTGTTAATTTTTATAATTTTATTTTTTAAATTATTAATTACATAAATATCAAAAATATAAACACATGTACCAATAAATTACAGCTCAAATAACATAGTCTTTTTTATGATAGAAGATACATGCATGTATAAAATAGAATATAATAAAATAAATTAATAGAGAGTACTCAAAAGTATAATAAAAGCCATAAACATACAAATATAATATAAAATTTGTACTCCAAACAAATTTTTTAGAACAAATAAATTATTAAAGAAAAGTAATGAATAAATGGTAAAATTTAAAAAGAAAAAAGGAACACAATTAAATTTGATTTTAAAAATGGGAATACGATTAAAAAATTATATTGAATAAGAATATAAATAAGTTTTTTTACTTTTTATTAAATACAGAAATAAATGAATCTTTATGCTTTTAACCAATTATTGTCGAATTCATTCTTATTACAGAGACTTTGAATCAAAGAAAAAATACCAAAAAATCACCAACAAAAAAAAGCTTGAAAGTAAAAAAACTATAAGAAGAGAATGAAAAAAAAAATGAAAAGGATCAACACAAAATATATTTTATTTTAAATTAAAAACATTTTTATTATTTTTAATTAAAAAACCAAATTTTTTTTTATTTTTAACTAAAATATTATATT
>NC_029793.2:11070394-11071333 GCF_000816755.2 Arachis ipaensis | reverse complement strand
GCTAGCACCCAAAACCAACCCAATATGAACATAAACAGATAGAAAAGAGTAAGGTGAATTCTATCATATAGAAGAGAGATTTTTTTTATATGTGTAGAAATTTGTTGTCTTTTTTTTAATAAGACAAATGTCTAAAAAGAGAGTACAATTAAAATTATAGTAAAAAATAAAAATTAATTTTGATGTAGAATGTGGATCCCACTGCAGTAAATAAATTAAAATATTGACTAGTTATTAATTATGAAGATAATGATGGGCTGGTTTTTTTTTTTAATAGATTTAAGTTTATGGGCCAAGCCATTTTCTTTTGGATTTGGGTCTTAATTAAATTTTTTTTTATTAAAAAACGAAAATGATAAACATAATATCTTATGGATTTGGAGTTATTTGAATTTTTTTTGTTTGGGTCTTAGTTGATTTTTTTTGTGTAAACGTAGGTGTTGATTATTTTTTTTATGAAAAGTGGACAATTTTTTTTATCATGAAAGATGTATTTTTGTGTTCTTGAAAATATTAATTTAATCTTATTTTCACATGTTATTTTTATTCTAATACTCTCAACAATCTTATTCTTAATAATATTTTAGACTATAATAATTCATTAATTATGGTTTAATTATTAGTTATATGGTTAATTTTTGTAGCAGGATAAATAATTTACGTTATAAAAAAATTATAATAGTGCACAAGAATAAAATGTTTTAGCATTTAGAATTTAATTTTGGTTCGTTTAGAGTTTATTTTAATGATAATATTTTTTGTACGTGATAAAATTTTTGTATTGTAACATTTTTTTAAACAAAAATATCTACCAAAGTCATTTAATTTAATTTATATTACCTTTTACATATGTATAAATATTTTATATTTTTAATTATTAGTATAAATATGTCTATCTACATATTATTAAGTGATCACTTACATATTAATATATACATA
>NC_029793.2:11050912-11069698 GCF_000816755.2 Arachis ipaensis | reverse complement strand
ATTAGGTGATCACTTACATATTAATATATACATAATTTAGCCACCTATACGATACTTTTTAATTGATGCCTAATTTTGTTTGATTTATTTTTGCTAATAATTTTTAAATTATTATAATTATTTTACTTTTATCTTTTTAAATCTAAAATAAACCATTTAATTTTTTTTGACAATTTGACCAAAAATTTTAGACACCACAACAAATATCTACATAATTATATATAGTAAAATACTCAAATATTTATACATTATTAAATTAACCTTAAATGTATCGAATATAAATTATTAATTAAAACATATATTTTTTTATTAATTCAAGCGCCTCCTGCCTAACGAGAATCACTTTCAGTATTTTTTCGTCAACAACACTCAACATATTACTATCATTATAATTTGTCACGTTCCAACAACAATCTTCTATCAACGCAAAAATAAAATTTTGACAAGTAATAAGCATACCTATCATCAAAGATTAATTACTTTAAATTTAACTAACACACAAAAAATTAAATTCTAAATTCAAATAACCATTCTAACCAATAAAACAATAATTTTTTACAAATTCAGTTATTCACCGTATCTTTATTTTAAAAATAATTTACTAGCAAGTAAAAATTTAAATAACAATTACTTAAATATTTTTGTTCACATTAACCATTAACCTACACATAATTTACGTTATTATTAAATTAACCTACACATAAATGAATTAACAACTAAATTAACATTGTTAAGTATAAAAAATCTAGTCATCAACACTGTATCTAATTTTTAAATTTTATCGAAAATGTGAATCTAAACAGTAATAAATCCCTTATCATTAAATAGTAAAATACTTAGCAATTCAACTTTAAAATGAAAAACTTAAAGCATCTAATTTTAATCTCTAAACAATAAACCACAAACTCTGATTTCTTAATCATTAAACTTAAACTATCTAATCATGAGCTCTAAACCATCTAACCCTAAATTCTAAACAATATATTTCTAAATTCTAAATTCTAATAAAGTTTTTTACACTAAAACCTAAACTCTAAAGCATCTAACACTAAACCCTAAATCAAGTAACAATAAATTTGAATAACTAAACCATTTTATTCACAAGTTTAAAAATAATGAAACAACAAAAATAATTTAAATGGCTTTTAATCCAATTTTAATATGTTAGACTTTATTTAAATATTATGAATGCAAAGTAAATAATTATTTTTTAAAAATTTTTTTTATAAGGCTCATTTTTAAAAGGATTCAGTTTTATCACAATACTTATCATTTCATAATTTTAGAACAAATTAAATATAAAAAGAAAGAGTAATAAAAAAATAGGCAAGTAGCAATAAAATTCACCTAAATAAATCATGAAAGAATGATATCATATCATATTCGATAATAGATAATACTCTAGTTAATCTCTATATTAACTAATTGAATGTACAAGAGTGATAACACTCATCTTAAGGATAAATCACATAAATAAACGGAATGAGTTTTAAATTTACATGAATGTCCTAAATGCAAACTGATTATATGAATGTTTTAATTACATATGATTCGAATTAATAGGTGTACTAGTCAATCGAATTCATTGGAATCAGTTTACTATAAAAAAATATTTTAGTGAAGACTATTTCATGTAAATCGAATCTATTGAATTTAATTTAAAACCTATAAAAATCCAATAGCTTCGATTTAATAGGAGCAACTTCCATGGAGATAAATCGAAACTATTAAAATCAAATCACACTCAAGGTAAATCAAATTCATAGGTTTCGATTTAATGGTTTTGACAAAAGCATTTTATTATTGTGCACTATTATAAATGCTAAAGCATTTTATTCTTGTGCACTATTATAATTTTTTTATAACGTAAATTATTTATCCTGCTACAAAAATTTACCATATAACTAATAATAAAATCATAACTAATGAATGATTATAGTCTAAAACATGATTAAGAATAAGATTATTGAGAGTATTAGAATAAAAATAACATGTGAAAATAAGACTAAACTAATATTTTCAAAAACACAAAAATACATCTTTCATGACAAAAAAAATTGTCCACTTTTCATAAAAAAAATCAATCGACACTTACATCTACACAGAAAAAATCAATTAAGACCCAAACAAAAAAATTCAAATAACTTCCAAATCCATAAGATATTATGTTTATTATTTTTGTTTTTCATAAAAAAAAATCAATTAAGACCCAAATCCAGACAAAAAATTTCCTGGCCCAGAAACTTAAATCCATTAAAAAAAAAAATCAGCCCATCATTATAATTCATAATTAATAACTAATCAACTTTACATCATTAAATATTTTAATTCATTTACTGTAATGGGGTCCACACCCTGCACCAAGATCAGCTTTTGTCTTTCACTATGACTTTAAGTGCACTCCCTTTTTAGACACTTGTTCCACTAGGAGAAGGACAAAAAATTTCTACACATATAGAAATAATCTCTCTTCTACATGATAGAATTCACCAAAGAGTAAACACCCAATCCGGTCCCTATCCATTTCAAATTAGGACAAGGCAACCCCTCACCAAAAAGGTAACCCACGCTGGTCCCTATCCGTGCATAAAATAACTCATCACGCCCCCTCCCTTGTATCCCCATCCATAGTTGACGGAAAAGTCCGTGGCACTTACCAGTGCTGATCTGGTAGTTAGTACAGAGTTAAATTCCAACATGGATTAGGGTTAATGGACAGGGGTCGATTTGTCCTCATGTCACATTAAAAAATGACACCGTTTCTAGGTTAAAAAGGAGGAAATATTTACTTCATCTTCTGGTTTCCCAACCTCTCCACAAACTATTCATTTTCTAAACAATAACGAAACTTTAGAGGACTATGGTTGGAAGTGGAGAATGTTGCTCATCCTCCAACCTGCGAGCTGGAGGCGATAGTTGGAGTTATAGCATGAACTCTAATGAGAGTATTGTAGGTAGAAGGAAGAAGAGATGGGTCTTCCCAAAATGCTATTGTGGGCCTGATGCTATTCTGCTCATGTCTGGGTCCAAAAATAATCCGGATAGGTTATTCTTACGTTGCCCTAAGTTCAAGGTATGTTCATGAAAATTTTTGTGTTGATTGTGTTCGATTCTATACTTACTTCAAGGTATGTTCATGGTTTTAACCTTTTTGAATTTGTCTAAATGTAGACTGCAGAAGCTTATTCCTCATTTTTTATATGGCTAGATGATTATGTTTCTTCCTTTAATGAGCATGTTTCGAAGACAATATCAAAAGGGGTATTGTCGCAGAACCAGCATCGATTTGAAGGCCTAAGTGATGTAGTGGATGACAAAGTGGAAGAGCTAGAAATTAGATTGATTGGATTAGAAAATCAATTGGAAAAGAGCAGGAAAAAATGGGTGAAAGTAGATGCTTGGGGTTAGGTTGTAATATTTTGCATTTTTGAGTGGGGTTATGGTTGCCTGTTTATTTAGGACAACTATGTATGCAACTTAATAAATCATTTTAGGGTATTTAAGAATTGTGTGGCAAGATGAAATTGTATATGTAAACATTGTGGAAATTATATGAAGATGAATTATTATTATGACTGTTTAAAGTTTGTTACCTGAACTTAAATTAAATTAGTGCAGCAAATATTTGTGCATGTAACATGGATTGAAGTAAACCTTATAAAGCATAACAATTCATACCATTATATTAATATTGTCAAGAAACATGTAATTCATATGTTCACAGTTATAATATCATTGCAGAGGCAACATGGCCCTAAATAAAAGTTACACATTTATAAATACCAAAAAACCAAAAGAACAGTAAGACATCTCTTGGAATAATTGTATCACTTCAAGCTAAAGTGTCAACATATCAAAATAACAGTAACACATTTTTAAATCCCTATTAGCACTGTCACCCCTGCTTAGGAGACCTGAGTCCTGGAGTTCTGAAGCCGGGTGTTGGCACAAATTTCAAAAGTTTTAATGCAGTAGTTGAATTTGCAGCTGCTATCGTCTCTTCAGAAATTGCATCATGACTGGTTCCTAGAGTAGTCTTCCCAGCTATTGAGTCAATTGATTGGAGATGTGAGGTAGGGGTGTTCGTGGTACGGTTTGGTTCGGTTTTAAGGGAAAAAGTCATCCAATCCGAACGCTTAATTCATGTGCAGTGCGGTTTGGATTGGATGAACTTTTTTTGAAAATCCGATCCGATCCGATCCGATTACAAGTGGTTTGGATCGGTTTGGATTTGCGATTTTTTAAATAAAAAAATAAATAATATAACAAGTCTTAACATCAAATTTTAAATAATCAACAATGACATAACAAGTCTTAACATATCTTAAAAAGCCAACAATAACATAACAATAGAAATAAAATTATAGGTTAATTAAAATAAATAAATAAATACTATTTTAAACATAAAATATTTATTAAATAATAATAATACATGAATAATAAAAAAATGTATAACAAATTGAACATGTTATAAATATAATTGTAAATATAATAATAAAATAATAATATTATAGCACATTGTGCGGTTTGGATTGAATTGGATCGGTTATGAAAAGTAGATCCGAAATCCGATCCAATCCAGCGGTTTGCAAAAAATAGAATCCAATCAAATCCGAATTAGTGCGGTTTTAATCGATTTTCGGTTTGGATTAGATTGGATGAGCGGTTTAATTTGGATCGGTTTGGATTTGAACACCCCTACTGTGAGGTGTGAGGTATCAGGTTTGGTGCTTGGGATGGTTGAAATTTGAACCATAAGGTTGGCCCCAGTGCTGGTATGGGTGGAGGCACGAAACATGGAGCTGGTGGCCTTATAATCTGGTGCTTCTCCCTAAATGGTATAGGATTGTCATTGGAGTTTTCTCCTACAGCCTGTAACAAGGTAGGTTTAACAGTTATATGAATGAAAACTTTAAGGGATTGAGATGTAATAATTTCTTGTATGAAACAGGTTTTATTTTTTTTAAAAAAAAGGAAAAAATGACCTTCTCAGCTGGTGGTGCAGATTGTGATACTGAAATTTCTTCTCTCTGATTTTGGGTCGATGCGCCAGTTCTGATTGGCTTTTTGGGTAGTTTCTTCTTAGCTTTTCTCGTTTTGCTCTATGACAAAAATCAATATATTATAGAAAGCAAGTAACAAAATTAGTGTAACATAGAAACCTAAACCATAGACTCACCACAGAATCTGAGGTTGGCCCTACTGTTGTGGCATTTGCATTGAGGTCAGAGGTCTTTTCATGACATTCTTGAACCTAATCATTGACATGAATAAAAAGCCACAGCTCAGACCTCATCTAAATCTAATCAGTACATAACACAGCCATTGTACCTCAATTCTCAAACACAAAGTAAAGAAGCTATTGTTTAGAACAACTCAATTCTCAAAACTAGCACATTATACCTGATCAGTGCTTGTTATTGGATCAGTGTTTGTTGCTGGATCAGTTGATGAATTCTGGGTTGTTTTCTTCTTTTGTGCTCGTCTCTCCTTTTTAGTCATAGGCTTCCAGTTGGGATCTTGTGCTGCATTCGGGCATGTCTTGTAGTAATGGCCTTTTTTGCCACACTTAGAGCAAGTAACAACAAATGTCTTCTTTGTCTTGGTGGTGCTCATCTCTCTCTCAACTGGATTAGCTCTTCTCTTCAACTTAGGTCTATGAGCAGCTCTCTTGATAGTGGGAGGCAGTGGCCTTGGTGCATTGGTAGTGTCCAGTACTCATCACTGTTGACTGATTTAATGCAATGTGAATAGGTTGCTCTGATGGCTTCCATAGTTAGCCACTTATGTACAAAATCCTCAGCCTTAAGACCCATTTTAGCTAGTGCTGCAACTGCATGTCTACAAGGCATTCCTATGGACAATAGCCAAGCGATGCAGAATTAGAAAAAGACAATGGACAGACAGTGATAAACCAAAAATAATAACAACTAAATAATTTTTTCAAACAAGCCTTAATATGGATCCAATAACTATATAACCAGAATTACCAGTCAACTGCTAGACATTGCAGGTGCATGTCCTCTTGTGAAGATTAACACCCACTTTATGGTTTTGGGAATGAACCTCAAAGAGGACTCTTTCTGAATCACCAGCCCATATAGCTTTCCATTTATGACTCTTAGGCTTGATAAATTGATCCAACTTCTTATGTTGTACTAGTGCAAGCGGTCCAACGTGAGCCTCCAACTTCTTCTTGTGCATTGCCATCTTTCTCATTATGTAGCACCACAACCCTTCACACATCGTTAGAATAGGCTTTTCCCTATGCTCCACAATCTTTGCATTCCATACTTCGCACATATTATTAGTTATGTTGTCCACTTTCGACCCATGACTAAAGTACGCTTTACACCATACAGCTAGCTCAAATTTTTGCATATACTCCCATGCTGGTATACTTACTCGCTTTAACTTCTCCATCGCAGCACCTAATTCAGTGTGTGTGGTGCACCTGGCACATTCCCAAACCAGCTGCTTAGTCTCTTCATCTTTGAAGTGCTTGATGAAGTTCTTCCAAATATGTAGTACACAATTCTTGTGATGAGCTCTCGTAAATATCTCTTTCAAGGCCAATGCCAACCCCTGTATCAGTCCAAGGACATGATATCATTAGAAAATTATAATTAACAAATGGTTGCATCTTATAATAATACGAGACACCATTGTTGCAATGATCCACACTTAGAATGCTAAAACTCAAATTAAAGTAACTGTTGGCAATAATTTTGTATATATATATATATTCCAAAATAATCAACTAATTTTTACTAGAAAATCAAATTTGTTAAATACAAGATCTAATCAGGGAGCTTCAATACAACATATTTAATCTCATTGATGATGAATGAAACAGAATCTTAGCTAATATAAGAATTAATTCATCAACTAACAATCTGATATAATATAGCTTGCTGTAAAATAAAAAAAGTTTTATTTCAATGGAACATATTAACCAGCCAAAGCAGAGTACACACTTATATATAATTATGATCAAATTCATAGCACAGTAGTAGAAGTCTATGACACAAAATAAATCAAATAGTTAACTAACCCAAATACTAACATCGCAGAGTATAATAAAATAGAGTACATCATACATAAGTCTTCAATACAAGTAGCTGATTAAATTGATATGGACCCAAAAACAAGTTACAGTAAATGACATCAAACAAGTTAACTTAGCAGGGTTTAGAGTTGACCTTTTGTTGATCGGAGATAAAATTCAGTCCCAACTCAGTGCAATCCTCTAGATCCTGCTTCAGTATTGACAAAAACCAGCCCCAGGTGTCTTTACATTCGTTCGAAACCATAGCATACGCAATGACCAAAAAGTGGTTGTTGGCATCTTGTCCCACCGCAGATAACAGCTGTCCACCATAGTAACCTTTGAGGAAACACCCGTCCAACCCGATTAGAGGCATGTACCCATCTTTAAAACCCTTTTTACATACATCCAAACTTGATGAGTTTAGAAAACTCCAATTTAAATTTGTGATGACCAAACATTATTAATACAATTAATTATAAAAATTATTAATTTGATCTTCATGTAATATTTACTAATTAATAATTTTGTTATGCAGAGTTTGCTATTAGGCCGAAATATAGCAAGCCCATTGGAATATTTTTTTTCAGCCTTGGTATTAAATTGTTGTGATTATGGTGGCTAAAATCATAGTTATGTTATTTGGGTCAGAAATTGTGATATAAGCCCAATTGAAATCTTTGTTACAAGACCAAAGAATTTGGTCTGAATTGAAAAGAGAAGAGGGAAGAAGTTTTGCTTGTTTAGTTCGGTTACCCATTCAATTGGGTTATGGAATTCAAATTTTAATTTACTTTGATTTAATACAAGCATTGGAAAGATAAAAGAGAAAGTGAAAGTGATTGATAGCTATCATTACTATCACCGATACCAAGCTAAAGGGATTTGCGAAAGTTAATTCATTTCACTCACTCTCTCTCTCTTAGTTACATTGAAAATGTTTTATTTTTTCTTTCTTCTCTCTCTTCTCTCCTCTAGCTTCGATCACCTCACAGCAACTATGGAAGAAATTTTGAGCTATCAAAAGAAGGTGGAAGAAGCTAGTAACAAGACCATTGTAATGATGGCACCAAGAAAAAGAAAACAAAAAGTATATTGTGGCTGAGATCTTCATCAAAAAGAGTAAGATATGGTGAAGTAACCTCAAGCTCTCCATACCCAAAAATGGTAGAAGATGATTTCGGTCAGAGGAAGAAGATCCTTGGAGGTATGGCTTGTCTCTGCTTTTAATCAACTACCACAGGAGGTAGCTACAGTAGCTACGTGATGGAGGATGCAGAAGTTAGAGCAGAAGAAGCTGTCATCATTAAGAACTCATCAAGGACTAGGGGTCCTTCTTGGAGTGCAAGTCAAGATGGATGGCTCGGATTGGTGAAGATTGGTGCAAAAGAAAGACACAGAGGTAATTACATGTTGGATATAGCATTCGGTTTCCTCTCCTCTCTCTTTGGCCGAACCGATTTTGCATGAAGAAGAAGAAGAAGAAGTTGGCTCGGTTCAAGAGCTTCAACCTTGGAGGCTTCCCCTTCTATAAATAATGGAGAACAGCCAGGGCTTGAAGCAAGGAAAAGAGAGAGCACAGAGTTCCTATAGCTCCCCAAGCTAATAGAAGTTCTTCTCCTTCAATGTTTTCTATTTTGTAATTTTTTGCTTAATTTTGTCTGTCTTGAGTCTCATGGAAAAAGGCAAACAGTGAGGTTTGTAAGAAAAAACCATAGAGCGGAAAAAGGCAGAGAGTGCAAAATTAAAAGAAAAAGCCATAGATGTCCTTAGAGGTCCTTTGTACATCTGTCTTGTGTTTCATGATTCTGTGGGAATCCCCTTGCAAGTTGGGTTAGCACTTTGTAGTTGAAAGCTTGGCTATGACCAAGTCAAGTTTAGGATTGGGGTTTAGATTCTGGGCTTGTCCCAGATAGGAAGGGTAGTTCCTAGGGAGAATTGGTATATGTAATCATGACGATTATAGTGAAATTCCATCATTGTTATGATGGAGACTGGATGTAGGCTGCGTTGCACTTGGCAGCTGAACCAGGATATATCGTGGTGTGATTCTCTCTCTTTCTTCTACTCTATTTCTGTTTCTGCTGCATAGGAGATAAAACCGAAAAATATCTCGTGCCGGGTTACGAGATAAAAAGAAAAAGTCTCGTGGCTGGGTACGAGACAAAAATTAAAAAGTCTCCAGAAGTTGTTTCAAAGACCAGCAAGACTTAATAAGCGAAAGTGGGCTAAGATTCAACCCCCCTTCTCTTAGCCACTGAAAACCATCAATTGGTATCAGAGCTTGGTCTCAAAGAGATCAAGCTTTGCAGCTTGGAGAAAAGATCCAGATGGCCGAGAACAGTGGCTCAAACTTGGTGTCCTACAATCTGACAGAAAGACAGGCAAGCAACAGACCTCCTCTTTTCAATGGGAAAAATTATACCTATTGGAAGGAGAGGATGAAGATTTTTATGCAAGCAGTAGATTACAGATTATGGAAGATCATCCTTGAGGGTCCTCAATATCCAACCACCATAAGTGCTGAAGGAGTAGTCTCACTTAAACCTGAAGCCAGTTGGACCGAAGAAGACAGAAAGAAGGTGGAGCTCAATGCCAAGGCTATCAACTTGCTCAACTGTGCAATCAGCTTCGAGGAGTACCGACGGGTATCACGATGCACAACGGCAAAGGGAAAGGGTTAAAGAAAACTCCTTATGAGCTATGGAAAGGAACCCCTCCTAATCTTAAGTATTTCCATGTTTTTGGATTCAAATGCTTTGTACTTAACAATAAAGAAAATCTTGATAAATTTGATCCAAAATCCTATGAGGGGATGTTTGTTGGATACTCCACCACTAGCAAGGCCTATAGAATTTACCTCAAAGATCATAGGACCATAGAGGAATCCATACACGTTTCTTTTTGTGATACTAATGCAATTCTCAGTGTTTCTTTAGATGATGATATAGGTAGTGAAGCAGAAACAAGCCATCAGCCAAGCAAAGAAAGTCCCAATGCTGTCCCAAATGAAGAATCTGTCCACCCAGTTTTGTCTCGTCAGGATGGAGGAGACATTTCGGTTTTGTCTCCTGAGCCAATAAGAGAATCTGGAATAGAACCGCCTGTTGAAGCTCATCAAAGCTCAACATCACTCCAGAAACCAAGAGAATAGAAGTCCATAAGGGGTTATCCTCATGACTTTATCATTGGAGATCCCTCTCAAGGTGTAACAATAAGATCCTCAACCAGAAGGCAAACTGAACCAAGCAATCTTGCTTTCTTGTCACAAATGGAGCCCAATAATGTGACGCAAGCTCTTGAAGATCCTTCTTGGGTCAAAGCCATGCAAGAAGAGCTAGCTCAATTTGACAAGAATGATGTTTGGACACTATACCTCATCTGGATGGTAAGAAGGTAACGGGTACTACGTGGGTTTTCAAAAATAAATTAGGTGAGGATGGAAAGGTTGTTCGTAACAAGGCTAGATTAGTGGTCCAAGGTTACGATCAAGAAGAGGGTATAGATTTTGATGAGTCTTTTGCTCCGGTAGCAAGAATGGAAGCAATTAGGTTGCTTCTTGCCTATGCTGCCCAAAAGGGTTTTAAAATGTTTCAAATGGATGTCAAATGTGCTTTCCTTAATGGCTTTATTGATAGAGAAGTATTTGTGGCTCAACTCCCCAGTTTTGAAGATAAAAAATTTTCAAATCATGTTTTCAAACTCTCAAAGGCTCTTTATGGCCTTAGGCAAGCTCCAAGAGCTTGGTATGAAAGGCTTAGCGCCTTCTTGTTGGAAAATAAATTTCAAAGGGGCACCACCGATACTACTTTATTTATTAAAGCATCTAATGATGATATTCTCCTAGTTCAAGTCTATGTGGATGATATAGTGTTTGGCTCGGCCAATGAATCCTTGTGTGAAGAGTTTGAAAAACTCATGACTAGTGAGTTTGAAATGAGTTTAATAGGAGAGCTAACATTCTTTCTTGGTCTCCAAATTAAACAAACTCCTAGTGGCACTTTTATTCACCAAGAAAAATATGCTAAAGAATTAATCAAGAAATTTGGCCTAGAAAATTCCAAACCAATGGGAACCCCAAAGCATCCAAACACTAAACTTGAAAAGGATGATGATGGCAAAGATGTGGATGAAACACGGCATAGAGGAATGATAGGTTCACTTATGTATCTTACCTCCTCTAGACCGGATATTGTTCAAAGTGTGGGTGTATGTTCAAGATTTCAATCTCACCCAAAAGAATCCCATCTTTCGGCCGTTAAACGCATCATTAGATACATTAAGGGAACTAGTGATTATGGCTTATGGTATCCAAAATCTAATGATTTTTGTGCAGTGGGGTTTTGTGATGCAGATTATATGCGAAAGATAGGGTGGATAGAAGGAGCACATCCGGCATGTGTTGCTTCCTTGGAAGCTCACTCAACATGTGGTCAAGCAAAAAACAAGCCACAGTGGCTCTATCCACAGCCGAAGCTGAATATATTTCTGCATCTGCATGTTGTTCACAATTAATCTGGTTGAAAACTCAGTTGGAAGATTACAAATTAAAAATCAATAGTATACCCTTATTTTGTGACAATATGAGTGCTATAAACATTTCTAAGAACCCTGTTCTGCACTCAAGAACCAAGCACATTGAAATCAAATATCATTTTATTAGAGAGCATGTGCAAAAGGGTACTAGTGATATTCAATTTGTAAAATCTGAAGACCAACTTGCTAACATTTTTACAAAACCCCTATGTGAAGACAAATTCTGCTCTTTGAGAAAAAGTTTGGGAAGGATAGAATTAAGCTCTGTTGATAATTTGTGAATTTTTTTATTCTATTTGGTTTTGTCTCGTAGGAAAGCAGGAGACAAATTTCAGGCTGTGATGAATGGGCCATGATTCAGGGGAAGACTGAACTGATGTTAATTATCTTGGGCCCCACCAAATCTCTTTGACCTTACTCTGACCCGTTTTTGAGTTCCTCATTTTTAATCACATTGTTTTTGGAAGGTGTCATATCAAATCTTGTAGGAAAGTGTTGTTGTCAAATCAAATCTTTATCCATCCCTCATCCCTTGATTCTAGGAGCTAACCATTCAGTTTTAATTTTAAAATCCCTCATTGGTTAATAACCGCGCCTTAATGGGTAATAACTACCCCACTTTTCTCTCTAATCAGCATTTAATGCTTTCTTAACCTCCCACATTTCTCCACTCACTTTGGCCCCTCTCTTCATCTTCCCTCTCCCTTCTCCATTTTTTCTTAACATGAAAAAGAAGGTTGCCCCAAGGAAGAGTAGCCGAACCCCCTTACCAAAAAGTTCCCCATTCTCAACTTCTCAAACCCATACACACATTCATATACACTCCACATCCTCTTCATCGCACTCACCATCATCCAAACAAACCGAAATAATGAGAAGGAAAGTGATAGCGCAGAAAACTTTATCAAGGAGAAAGCTTGGAAAGAACAAGGAACCAATCATAGAAGAAGAAGAAGATGAGTCTCAAACCTCCATTCCTCACTCACCACCGAAGAAGGCAACACCACATGCGTCTGCTCGAAGCTCTCAGAAGACCAAAAATTACGTGCTACGTGACACAAAGGAACCACCGAACCTGGAATCCTTGGATTTCAAGAATAAATACAACAAAAGTCATTCACATTTTGATCCTGGAAGGTTCAATTCTTGTGTATCTTATGAGTTTCACAAAGAGGTGTTGAAGAAACGTCATTTGTGTGCTTCGTATATAGTGAACCTTGACTCTCTTGCTACTAAAGGAATCGACTTTATCACTCTTTTTGAAGATATGAAGTGGTCTCCCTTGTTCAAAATTTAGAAACCTGTATACCCTGCCTTGGTTTGAGAATTTTATGCAAACATGAGGCTGATTGATGGTGCAATTCATTCTTATGTGAAGCGGGTTTATATGACTCTAAGCAGAGAAACAATAAGCGCTGCCCTGGGTTATGTTGATGAAGGTCCAGCAGCTTATATGTCAGAAAAATGGGATTCCCAAGTTGGAGTCACCCTTCAGATTGCTCTGCAACAAATCTGTGAGAATCTATCTGGACTGGATGGCACGGTTTTTGTCCTTGGTCCAGAAAGAGCTTTGTTGCACAAAATCATTACTCACATTCTGACTCCACAAAGTGGCTCACACAATAGAGTAACAGTTTTTGATTCCCTTGTGCTTTTTGCTGTTATTACTTCATCTCCTATTTCCTTTGCATATATCATGGTTAGACATATGTGCGAATGTGTTAAAAGCACCAAAAAGGCTAACCTTCCCTATGGCATATTTCTTACCTGCATCTTTGAATACTTCAATGTTGATCTAACCAATGAAGATGTAGAGAACAAAGTCTCATCAATTAAGGGAGGAGGAGTTTCAGGTAAAAGCACCAAAGAAAAACAGTCAATGCCCACTAACAGTGATCTTGAGAGCCGCCCAGCCGAACCATCCAAAATGGCAGAATCAATCAAGGTGGTCCTCACTGAGTTTTCTAACATGTCCAAACTGATGGTGGAGTCTTACAAGGCCGCTCGTAAGCAAGCATACGAAATTGAAAAAGCTTGGACAAAGTGCCAAGAAAGAGTTGGTATGATGCTTCAGAATTTCGAAGAGAAGATGGGGGCTGCCGATAAGGATGATGAATCTGGATCTGAGTACAACCTCTCTGATGATTGAATTATTTGTTTCTTGTTGAATTCTGGTTTATGTTGGTACTTTGTAGGCTGTTTGGATACTTTAGACCTCTGTTATTTTGATTAAACTCCTGGACATTTTGGTTTCTGATATATTTGTGTATATTCTATTGTCATTTATTTTTGCAGGTTCCCCTTTGATGACAAAAGGGGAGGAAAGATGAAAAAATTGAAAAATTAAAAAATTGAAAGAAAGAAACAGGGGCTGAAATCAATTTCATTCATGATTACCCCTGTACATGTGTTGTTCTGGTTTATGTTTTTATCATGATTTGATTTTGCAGGTTTATGTTTTATCATGATCTGTTCTTGGCTGTGATAAGTTTGATTAAGCTCTGATAATTTTGATTTAATAATCTGCCAATTTTATGAAGTTTGGATGTTGACCTATCTTAGAAACAGCTTCATAAATTGTAAATTATTGTTTGGCAAATCCTTTTTGCAAGAAACTGTTTTTACAAGAATTAGGTTAATTGATTTAAAGTATGTTGAGTCTTGATTATATGTTGAAAGGTACTCTGAGGGTACTCAAGCATGCTTTATTTTTGTTGTTTTGATTGAGCAGAAAGTCATTTATATGATAACAAATTAGTTTTGTTTATCATTTTACCTCTGCTCATAAATCAAGCCATTCAACATCTCAAATTTAATATATTGAATAACAGTTGCCTTAGGCTTGATAAAAATTGTTACAGGTAAAGCTTCCCTTGGTAAAATGGCATATATTAAGGGGGAGCCATGTAACAATTGAAAAGGGGAAGGAATCCTAATCCTCAAAGGGAGTACTCTAATCTTTGATTTCTTTCCATTTCAATTTTTTAATAATGTTTGTCATCAAGAGGGAGATTGATGAGTTTGGAAAACTCGAATTTAAATTTGTGATGACCAAACATTATTAATACAATTAATTACAAAAATTATTAATTTGATCTTCATGTTATATTTACTAATTAATAATTTTGTTATGCAGAGTTTGCTATTGGGTCGAAATATAGCAAGCCCATTGGAATATTTTTTTTCAGCCTTGGTATTAAATTATTGTGATTATGGTGGCTGAAATCATGGGTATGTTATTTGGGCCAGAAATTGTGATATAAGCCCAATTGAAATCTTTGTTACAAGACCAAAGAATTTGGTCCGAATTGAAAAGAGAAGAGGGAAGAAGTTTTGCTTGTTTGGTTTGGTTACCCATTCAATTGGGTTATGGAATTCAAATTTTAATTTACTTTGATTTAATACAAGCATTGTAAAGATGAAAGAGAAAGTTGAAGTGATTGATAGCCATCATTACTATCACCGATACCAAGCCAAAGGGATTTGGGAAAGTTAATTCATTTCATTCTCTCTCTCTCTTGGGTACATTGACAATGTTTTATTTTTTCTTTCTTCTCTCTCTTCTCTCCTCTAGCTTTGATCACCTCACAGCAACTATGGAAGAAATTTTGAGCTATCAAAAGAAGGTGGAAGAAGCTAGTAACAAGACCATTGTAATGATGGCACCAAGAAAAAGAAAACAAAAAGTATATTGTGGCTGAGATCTTCATCAAAAAGAGTAAGATATGGTGAAGTAACCTCAAGCTCTCCATACCCAAAAATGGTAGAAGATGATTTCGGTCAGAGGAAGAAGATCCTTGGAGGTATGGCTTGTCTCTGCTTTTGATCAACCACCACAGGAGGTAGCTACAGTAGCTACGTGATGGAGGATGCAGAAGTTAGAGCAGAAGAAGCTGTCATCATCAAGAACTCATCAAGGACTAGGGGTCCTTCTTGGAGTGCAAGTCAAGATGGATGGCTCGGATTGGTGAAGATTGGTGCAAAAGAAAGACACAGAGGTAATTGCATGTTGGATATAGCATTCGGTTTCCTCTCCTCTCTCTCTGGCCGAACCGATTTTGCATAAAGAAGAAGAAGAAGAAGTTGGCTCAGTTCAAGAGCTTCAACCTTGGAGGCTTCCCCTTCTATAAATAACGGAGAACAGCCAGGGCTTGAAGCAAGGAAAAGAGAGAGCACAAAGTTCCTATAGCTCCCCAAGCTAACAGAAGTTCTTCTCCTTCAATGTTTTCTATTTTGTAATTTTCTGTTTAATTTTGTCTGTCTTGAGTCTCATGGAAAAAGGTAAATAGTGAGGTTTGTAAGAAAAATTCATAGAGCGGAAAAAGACAGAGAGTGCAAAATTAAAAGAAAAAGCCATAGATGTCCTTAGAGGTCCTTTGTACATCTGTGTTGTGTTTCATGATTCTGTAGGAATCCCCTTGCAAGTTGGGTTAGCACTTAGCAGTTGAAAGCTTGGGTGTGACCAAGTCAAGTTCAGGATTGGGGTTTAGATTCTGGACTTGTCCCAGATAGGAAGGGTAGTTCCTAGGGATAATTGGTGTATGTAATCATGAAGATTATAGTGAAATTCCATCATCGTTATGATAGAGACTGGATGTAGGCTGCATTGCACTTGGCAGCTGAACCAGGATATATCGTGGTGTGATTCTCTATCTTTCTTCTACTTCATTTCTGTTTTTGCTGCATAGGAGATAAAACCGAAAAATATCTTGTGCCGGGTTACGAGATAAAAAGAAAAATTCTCGTGACTGGGTACGAGACAAAAATAAAAAAGTCTCCAGAAGTTGTTTCAAAGACCAGCAAGACTTAATAAGCGAAAAAGGGGCTAAGATTCAACCCCCCTTCTCTTAGCCACTGAAAACCATCAATTATATACAACTTTTCGAACAGTGGCAGTGACTCTGGCTGAGGTATGACATCAATCATAGCTGTGCTCTCTGGATTACTCCTGTGTAGTTCCATCAGATAGTTGCGGAGCTTTCCATACTGAGCTTGTTCGTTGCTTATAACTATCTCTCTGGCAACCTTCAGTCCCCTGCTTATCATTTTCTCACTAAGATGTACATTGTACTCCTCGATCATATACTCCCTGGTCTGTTTAGGCTTTAACTCAGGCTGAGTCAGTAGCCTCTTCACTAACTTTGATGTCACTCATTCTCTGTTAGCTAGATTACTACCAAAATCTCTAGCACAGTTATGCTCATTAACCAATGTCTTCACCTGATAACACCCCCTAGCAATGTTCCAAGAAGTCAGAATCAACCAAGGACAGTTCTCTCCTGCACATGTAGCCCTCACCCTCTTCTTTTCATTCTTTAGATACATCACATCCTTCCCTTCATACACAAAGTAGTCCTTTAGTGCATTCTTAAAACTTTCTATTGTGATGAATGTTTGTCCCACCTTAAATTCAACTTTTCCATATTCTGTCTCCTCATTGAAAACATCAAATGCAGTCCTGTTTTCATCATCATCAGACACTGGACTGTTAAATGCTTCACTCTCATATTCATAAGGCTTGTCATAATCTGAGTCTAACTCTTCTCCAACAATATCAGAATTTGATGTCATTGTATTCCCAGCCAGTCCATGTCTAGCCTCCACACCACCCCCTGCTTTAGGCCCATCAACTACTGCACCTTCTGCCCCAATTTTTCCATCCCTCAGAATATGTGTCCTCCTCCTACCTGAATACCTCTTGGAAGCCCATTTCTTGGCTGTCTTTGGAGAATAACATGGACCACCTTTACTTGGTCCAGCCTTATCCCTATTATTTAGGCCACCCTCGCTTAATTCCCTATTTGGGCCAGACTTCACCTTACCATCTGGTCCATCCTTCACCTCTCCAACTGGACCACACTTCACCTCCCCATCTGGACCTTGACTAGCTCTCTTCCTTGGTGACACCATTTTCTTCTTCTTTTTCTTCAATCTCTCCTTCCTTTTCTGTTCTTCACTATCATCACTGCTATGAGTATCTTCATATTCTGGAGGAGGTATCTTATATGGCTCGTCCTAAATTGTTTCATACCCATCACTTGAGGAAGATGAGTCACTCAGAATAACCTCCTCAGCTTGCATCTCCTCATCCACAACTTCTGGCACACTAACCGGATGATCAAAGTAGATATAAATCTCGTTTGTCCCCTTATTTTTACTCTTTTTATTCCTCATGTCATTTATCTCAGTATCATCCCTCATTACATGTAAGCCAGATTCTAAGTTAGGTGCCATGCTATCAAACTAAAATATAGTCTTGTACTCTGTGTAACCCAACTCCTTCAGTAACGTTTCAAAATAAAAAAAGTTCACCAAATTAATGTCTAAAGGTGGCCACTTCTTCACTTTTTCATCAACATATTCTAATTTGTCCTGTGCATTCCTCTTAAAATTTTCTCCATGATGAAAAACAGGAACTACTTCAAACTCATCCATTTGAAAATTATTATTACTAATCAAAATCCAATTCATGACATTTTATCTCACTATGCAATGATCTAAACTACTGACAAGCAACATTAATTATTTAACAAATTAATTAAAAAACTTCAAACTCCATTCACGTCCACAACATTTTTAAAAACCCACAACCAGGCAACCCATTTCAACCTACTGAACACTGCAACACCAACATACAATTTAGGAACAGAGATTGGATAGTGCTAATGTTTTAGATGCCCAAATTTGTTACTAACATGAATGACGACACAAGCTGCCTCCACTGCACGATATCAGTGACTCTGTCAAGTGCAGAGTTAGAAGAGTCCTCCGAGTCCTTCCTGGCGGCCTTGTCAGTACCCTTGTTAGCACCAACACTAGCTACTTCCACCACTCTCTGCCCTTTCGCGCGAAGAAGGTTGCAGGGGTTTTGGTTATTCTATAAATATGAGTTAAGGCTTGGGGGTTATGAGGGTGAGAATGACGTTTCCTCCTTCTTAACCTAGAAATAGTGTCATTTTTGAATGTGACAGGGGGACAAATCGACCCCTGTCCATTAACCCTAATCCACGTTGGAACTTAACTCTGCACAAACTACCAGATCAGCGCCAGTAAGTGCCACATCAGACTTTTCCGTCAACTATGGACGTAGGATACAAGGGAGGGGGCGCGATGAGTTATTTCATGCACAGACAAAGACCAGCGTGGGTTACTTTTTGGTGAGGGGTCGCCTTGTCCTAATTTGAAATGGACAGGGATCGGAT
>NC_029793.2:11048514-11050887 GCF_000816755.2 Arachis ipaensis | reverse complement strand
GCATAGAATGATAAATATTTAAATAAAATTTAAATTTACAGTAAATTAATTATTAACTTATTAAATTAAAAAATACAGTAAAAGATCAAAAACAAAGGAAAGAAAACAGGGTCTTTGGCTCCTTTGTTAACCAAAAAGACAAAAGGAGAGAAAAGTCGAAAACATCTCCACAAAATTTAGAATTTACAATTAAATTTATTCATAAAAATCGTTAAAACAAAAGAAATATATTAAATAACATCATACATACATATCATCTCAATTAGTCCCATACTTTCTCTATTACTATTAGTCTACGCTCAATATAAAAGAATGAATCCTCTCTCCTTATCCCGAAGGCTCTTCTAGGGCACAAAGGAGTGTAGTGTAAAAAGTCCGTACAAAATCGTGAAAAGATCGCCATTGTGCTGCATAACTTGGATTACATCTTGCTTCATTGAGTACTTCAACAATATGTCAACCACAAATGTAGAACCTGAAACACAAAACACACACTCAGAACAAGAAGAAGAAGAGCTATTGATAGTGTATGATAATAAAGATGAGAAGGAAGGCATACACGACTGCAATAACAGCTTAGTGAAAAAACTACTTACAGATAAAAGCATCAATAGCTCATGGGTCCAATCAGCAATGCACAACATCTGGAAAAGGCCGAAAGGAATGAGGGTAGTGGAGCTAAAATCCAAGATCTACTAGTTCTTCTTCCAACATGAAATATATCTGGAAAGAAATCTCAAAGGCAACCCTTGGATGTTTAGAAACTCATGGCTGTTGCTGAAGAAATGGGACAGATCAGAAGAAATAAAAGAGACCGGCTTAGACAAGGCAGATATCAACGTTCAAATCTGGAATCTTCCTGAACACTGCAAGACCACCAAGTTGGGAAGGAAAATAGCAGCTGCCTTAGGAGAAGTAAAGGAATGTAAAGTCTATGAGACAAATAGAGAACAAAATAGATTCCTCAAAGCCACAGTGACATTGAACATCAACAAACCACTCCTCAAAGGAGTCAATATAGGAAGCAAAGAAGATTGATTAATCTGGGTTGACTTTAAGTATGAAAGAATGCCAAATCTATGCTACTATTGTGGATTGATAGGACACGAAGAGAGCAGTTGTGCAAAAGCTACAGATAACGCAGAAGAAGGTGTCAACAAGTCAAAAGACCTAGGGCCATGGCTCAAAGCAGAAAATCTGGGAACAAAGGTGAACCAAGATAAAAAACAGAACAAGGAGGAAGATGAAAACACTGAAGCAAGAAGGAACCTCAACCAACAAAAACTCACTGAGAGAATGATGGAGAAATTGGCAAGCTTGATAATGAGAAAGGATGACGACAATACTGTGGGAAAGAACTTAGAAGAACTGAGAGCCAAAACAGCACCAAACAAGAAAACAACAAAAGAGGCAGAGGAGTTAACAAACAACCAGTTGATTAGACACATAGCAACAAATACCATAATATTGAGAGATGATGATGCAGAAAGGACACAACAAAACAGCAAAGGAAACAAAATAGATGAAGAAACAACAGCCAAAAACAAAGAAAAGAAAAATGAAGAAGCAACACAAAAGGAAAAAGTTAGCCTAATTGACTCAACAAACACAAACAAGGAGCTGCTAAAAACAGGAACCAAAACCTGGAAGAGACAAGCCAGACAAAGACCTGCAACAGCAACAAGGGAAGAGGAGAATCTGGAGGAAGGAAACCAGAAGAGGAAGATGCAGCAGTAGGATGAAATGGAAGTAGAATGGACAGGGCCAAAACTAAAGAAGGGAACTTCAGAGATAATTTATACTATGGCAGAAGCTGCAGGACAGCCCTGCTAGGAGTCATGAGAATTATCAGTTGGAACTGCCGTGGGCTTGGGAACCCATGGACAGTTCGAGCTTTGTCAAAGCTCATAAGACAAAAAGGACCCAACCTTGTCTTCTTAATGGAAACAAGGAGAAAGGAGACAGAAATGATGAGAATGAGGTACAAGGGAGGCTTAGCCAATGTTGTAGCAGTGGACTGTGAAGGAGAAGGTCGACAAAGAGCGGGTGGTCTAGCAGTTCTTTGGGATAACTCCATTAGAGTGCTTATACGGTCAATGTCAATTAACCACATCGATATGGAAGTAGAGATGATGGAAACAGAACAAAGATGGAGAGCAACAGGATTTTATGGCTGGCCAAAGTAGGAGAATAAGCAACTTAGTTGGGAACTCCTCAGGTTGTTAGGAAGAGAATCAAACATGCCTGGGATGATATTTGGAGACTTCAACCAAGTAATGGGACAACATGAGAAGCAAGGGAGAAACTCGGTGACTTTCTCACAAGTCTAAGAATTCAGAGAGGTGATTCAAACAAACGAACTATTGGATCTTG
>NC_029793.2:11044651-11048364 GCF_000816755.2 Arachis ipaensis | reverse complement strand
CAAACGGACAAGTGAGAGAGGACAATATCCAAGAGAGACTGGACCGAGCAATGGAAACTATGGAGTGGAAAGAAGCATATCCGAAGACCATGGTACAACATTTGAACCGTTATAAATCTTACCATAGCCCTATTTTGGTGGATATGATGGGTGAACAAAGAAGAAGAAGGAAGGCCCCCCACAGGTTCAGATTTGAAGAATGTTGGCTAGGCAATGAAGAATGTGAAAAAGTGGTCAAAGAAGCATGGGACAGCAGCGAGGGAACAATTGAGACTAAGATAAAAAATTGTGGCAGTAGACTGGACAAATGGGGAGAGACTAATTTCGGAGACATTCCAAAAAGAATTAGGACTCTACAAAATAAGCTCCAACATCTAAACACATTGAAACAGGAGGAAGGAATACTCTTGCAAATCAAAGTGATAGAAGCAGAGCTTGATGAAGCACTTAAAGAAGAAGAAATTTGGTGGGCTCAATGATCAAGAATCAATTGGCTTAAACATGGGGATAAAAACTCCAAATTCTTCCACCAGAAAGCATCACAAAGAAAGAAAAGAAATTGGGTGAAATCAATCAAAGATGATATGGGAGTAAGCTTTGAGGATGAGAAGATGGAGGAGGTGATGGTGGAGTATTTTGACAAGCTCTTCATGTCGGAGGGAGGAGAAGGAATTCATGAAGCAGCTGATATAGTAAAAGGAAAAATAGATTCAGGCAAGAGAGAACTCTTGGACCAAGAATTCACAGCTGAGGAAGTCCTACAAGCACTTAAACAGATGCACCCTACCAAATCCCCAGGACCAGATGGAATGCCGGCTCTCTTCTACCAGAAAATGTGGAAAACGGTTGGTAACGATGTTACTTATCAAGTTTTTAGAATTCTAAACCATAATGATGATCCCGCCCCCATAAATGCAACATATATCTGTATGATTCCCAAAATTAGAAATCCTAGTCATACTAAAGATTTTAGACCTATCTCTTTATGTAATGTAATTTTTAAACTTGTTACCAAAACAATTGCGAATAGACTCAAACAAATTCTTCCGGATATTGTTGGAGAATTCCAAAGTGCTTTCATGTAGGATAGGCTAATCACAGATAATGGATTGGTAGCATTTGAGATTTTTCACTACATGAAGAAGAAAACAACAGGTCAAAAATGATACATTGGGCTGAAATTAGACATGGCAAAGGCTTACGACAGGATTGAATGGCCTTTCTTAAAGGAAGTTATGGTTTCTATGGGTTTCTCATCAAGATGGGTTAATCTCATATGGAACTGTATCTCATCAATGTCATTCTCAATCCTAATCAATGGCATACCAAGCAAGAATTTCAAACCTTCTAGAGGACTAAGGCAGGGAGACCCACTCTCCCCATACTTATTTGTTTTATGTGCTGAAGTTCTCTCAGGACTGCTAATTAAGGCTCAAAACAGCAAGATAATACGAGGGATCAAAGTAGCAAGACAGGCACCACAAATAAACCACTTGTTCTTTGTAGACGATAGCATCCTATTTTCAAGAGCTTTGGACCAGGATATTCAAGGAATAAAAGAAGTTCTTATCTAGTACCAGACAGCTTCAGGCCAAAGAATCAACCTTGATAAATCAAAAATCTCCTTCAGCTGAAACGTACCAACTACCAGACAAAATCTCATTCAAGAGTGGCTAGGGATAAAGGCGGTAGAACAACACTCTAAATATTTGGGCCTCCCTACGTTTGTAGAAAGATCCAAAAAGGAGGTTTTTGATTTTATTCAAGAGAGGATTTAGAAGAAACTTAAGGGCTGGAAAGAAAGATACCTTTCAAGAGTCGGAAAAGAAACTCTTATTAAAGCGGTGGCACAATCCATTCCAACATATATAATGGGTTATTTTCAATTACCCAAGAGCCTATGTCAACACATAGATAGTATGATCAAAAAATTCTATTGGGGAAGCAAAGAAGGAGAGAGAAAAATTCATTGGATCAAATGGGACAAACTGTGCACTAGTAAAATGGAGGGAGGCCTAGGATTCAGAAATTTTGAAGCATTCAATTCAGCTCTTCTAGCCAAACAAGGGTGGAGGCTCATGAGAAAACCAACCTCCCTGGCAGCAAGACTAATCAAAGCCAGATATTACCCAAGAACCAACTTTCTGGAGTCATCAATAGGATACACACCAAGCTATACTTGGAGAAGTATTTGGAATGCAAAGGAAGTGCTACAAATAGGAGGAATTTGGAAATTGGAGATGGCTGATCTGTTAAAATTTGGGGATCACCATGGCTACCAAATCAACACAGATTCAAAATTTGGAGTCCAGTAAAATTTTTAGGCAAAGAGGCTATAGTGAGAGAATTGATGAATGATGAAGGGAGCAGTTCGGATGCAAGAAAGATTAAAGACACATTCATGGAATTTGAAACTCAACAAATTCTACAGATTTCCCTACCAATCACAACACAATCAGATAAATTTTATTGGAGATTTACAAGAAATGGAGAGTTTAAGGTTAGAGATGCGTACCACAGAATTATGAAAGAGCAGAGCACTCGATACAGGAGCGAAATCTCATTAGACCCAAAAGAACCCAAATAGAAAAGGCTTTGTAAAGCTAAGGCACACCCCAGAGCAATTAACTGCGTATGGAGGCTGATGAACAATTCACTACCAACTCGATTGAACCTGCAAAAAAGGGGAGTCAATTGCACAGCTCTGTGTCCAAGATGTTGGAAGAAAGAAGAAACCGAGACTCACCTCATCAAGGATTGTGAGTTTGCTTGAATTTTCTAGTACCATAGTCCCCTAGCCATACGATCATCAGAGCCACCTGGAGCCCAAGCTTGTGAGTGGATTGAGGAATTGATGAAAAATTTAAATTCGGTCTCGCAAGGTCTTCTTTGCACAAGCATCCTTATTTTTTGGCAAGCTCGAAACAAGCACATGTTTAACGAGGAGAATCAATCCCCAATTGAAGCAGCGGAATTAACAAGAAAAAATCATGAAAATTACATCAAAGCTCAAACGGTCAATTTGAATGGAACCGTAGAATCACCCCCAGGAGCTACAAGCACTAAAAATTGGAAGAGACCACCCATCACAAAGGTTAAAATTAATGTTGATGCCGCTAGTATTGATGATGGAGTAGTGGGTGTTGGTGTGGTAGTTAGAGACACTAATGGAGATATTTTGATGGCATCCACATGCAAAGCTTTCTTATCCATTCAATTTCATGAAGCTGAAGCACTTGCATGTCTCATGGGATTAGAAAAGGCTTGTGAATGTTGCTTTTTTGATGCAATAATTGAGAATGACAATGTTGAAGTCATTCAAAGTCTTAAAGAAAAAGAAATCCATAAAAATTGTTTTGGTTCATTTATTAGTGATTGTTTAAGTTTAGCTAATAGTCTTAGATCAGTAGAGTATTCTCATGTAAAGAGGAATGGTAATAGGATAGCTCATGAATTGGCTCAAATAGTTCTTATTAATCTAAATACAGTGTGGATAGAAAATGCACTTTTTTGTATATATAATTTAGCCTATTTAAATATTATAGGTCCTATTCATGAATGAAAGCTATCTATTTACCTTATCAAAAAAATATAAAAGAACGGATTAATAGATATGTCACACACGTGCGTTTTAACAATATGTACAAGTATACCAAACCAAATGCGATATGTATTATAAATTGATAATAACACTTAAATAATAAAATAATAAA
>NC_029793.2:11031993-11044477 GCF_000816755.2 Arachis ipaensis | reverse complement strand
TTACACATGATGGTATTTAGGTATGTCTAGACATGTTTGGAAAAGAATTTTTATTTTTTTATTAAAACACAATTGGTCACAATCAGACACGCGTGTTGGACGAATATCAGTAAATATTGTGTCCAAAATATATCCGACACACAGATATAATAACTCAGCAAAATGTCCGTGTTTCATAGTAAAATAGTAAGAATAGAAAATGCAAAAATTGAGTCGTCTATTTCCGAACAAAATATAATAATTGATAATGACAAGTGATGAGCGCCATGGCTAATTTATTTGACAAAAGGAAATAATTATGAGTCATTTTAATTTTCTTGAGTTTTTATTAATAATCAAAATAATTATTTTAAAAAAACTAACGAACGTAGATCTAAATTAGTATCTCATATGATTTTGTGTTGATATTGTTAGTAATATGACTAATATCTAATTTAGTATATGTTTATTTTTTTCGTATAAGAAAATGATACATTGTGTTGAACACGTTACTATATATTCATTTCTTTTATCAGAAAAAGTAATCAAATTTATATCCCAAATATGGTCAATAAGGAGAAGGATCAGAGTCATTTTTTGGCTGAGTTTTTTAAATATTGTGAAAAGATGTGTGATTTTTTTAATATTTTTATTTAGGTGAATTTATCACTGTTATGGGAGAAAAAATTTTTTTTGTCAGAACACACAAAACGTTGGACGTTTTGTATGTGGTTTAAATTTTTTGAATAGATAAAACCAAAATGGCACTACCGTTTTGTGTAAAAATGAATAATTTAAAAAGTGAGCAAAGTTGAAAATGATGCTGTCGTTTTGTTTAGGGGCAAAATTTTTTTAATTTAAAAATAGAAAATGACGGTGCCGTTTTGTGCTGAAATCAATTTTACCGTTGAGAATGGATAAAACGGTGGTGATGTTTAGTACAAGTGTGAATAAAAAAAATATAAAATTAGCTATATAAGGTACGCTAGTATTATGTGGGAAACACATTGAGTAGAGTAAAAAGTGAATAATACAAAGCTATTTGCCTTCAAATTTTTATAGAGCTTAAAGCTTTTTCTTCTTTAGCAATTGAAGTTGTTCTTAGTTCTTTAGCTTCTGAAGTTGTTCTTAATTCTTTAGCAGTTGAAGTTGTTCTGCATTTGTTGAGTGAAATAAGTTGTAGGTAAATGTAACAAGTGTATAAAATGGAGAGTTATGTTAGTTTAAGAATATATTTCAATAGTCAGATTTTGTATGATACATATGAGGGTGTAAGTTTTTTGTGTGAGAATTCATGTGTTATTGTTGTTCCTCTTTCAATAACATATGAAGGACTTAAGAGTGTACTTTGTCAGAGTGTAGGTCAATAAGGCCTGAAGAGAGTGACCAATATTTTATACAGGCAACCTGTGTTAGTATTTGGTGGTTTCGTTCAAGTTCAAATAATGCACGTGGCTGATGAAGCTAGTATACAAGGAATGTTTTCGACCTACCATCAAACTAGAGCATGAGTCTCACTTATCGAGTTATACGTTGAGTTCGAAGAAATTGAAGATATTGATTTTCCAGAGCCCAATATAGACTGAATGAGTTATAATACCGAAAGTGATGAAAAGTTTGAAGGTAATTATGAAATTGTTGGTCCAACTGAAGATGTGGAAGAAGATGATATATTAATTGAGGAAGATGTGACAGATGTTGCTAATGCACTAGTAGATCAACATTCATCAGGAGAGCCATTGTTTATGCATATTTTGAATTTTGATGCCATGTATATTTCAGAATTTCTTGAATATGTCAATACAGATAATTTTATTATTATTATTATTATTATTATTATTATTATTATTATGTTTTTGTTATTGTCGTAGATGGTGAATTTGTCGTTGGAATGGAGTTTAACTCTAGAGAAACTGTGATTGCAGTAGTTAAAGAGTATACCATTCAGAGGGACGTCGATTATAGGGTGTGTGAATCTGAACCGACGACATTTTATGCTAAGTGTGTACATTACGGAACAAATTGTGATTGGCTTATCAGAGTTAATCTTATAAAAAGACAGTATTATTGGGTGATAATGAGCTATAACGGTAGTCACACGTGCATCAGATCTACTATCTCTCATGATCAAGATCATGTCAAATTGGACTCTGGTACAATTGCAGAAGCGATAAAACCATTGGTTGAAGCCGACCTATCTCTAAAGGTGAAATCTGTAATTGCTGAAGTGCAGTCGAAGTTCAACTATACAATAAGTTATCGCAAAGTATGGTTGGCCAAGGAAAAAACAGTTGAAAAAATATTTGGTGGGTGGGAAGCTTCTTATGAAGCTTTGCCGATATAGTTTGAAGCAATGGTTGCAAAAGAACCATCAGCAACTGTTGAATACGAAATTGCATATACATCTACTTACATATACAGGATGTTGAAGATATTCTGATATATGCTCGTCAGCACATGTGATGTCACACTTTCTCATTTTTGTCTTTAATACTATAGTAAAATAATATAGAAAGAAATTACTTATTTTTTTTTTACTCAAAACAATAATAATAATAACTCTTAATCTATTTACTAAACACATATCCTAAAAATTAGTAATTATCCGATTTAAATATGTTTTCATTATTTTTCAATATATATTGTAAAAATACCTAAAATTACTAAACATACTAAAATTTAATAACAATGATTTTGTTTTCCAATAAATAATTAACGGAAAAATCTAGGGGCCAGCAGATTTATTAAAATTTGGCCAGCACTTAGCCAGCAAAAGATTGCGGCTACAGCCTATTCTAGCCTATTCTAATAGGACCCATATTCAATTTCTTAAGTGACTTCTGAACACTAGCTAGCTCTCAAACGCCGAGGGCTTAAAGGTCCCAAGTTCTAGATCCCCTTATTCAAACCACGAAGAATAAGAGAAATTCTTTTGGCTAAAAATTGACTACTAGGAGCGTGTGGCCAGAGGAGAGATTCATTAATAACGGATCTCGACCCCATATCATACGTACAAGAAATTTTCCCTTTTTCCCATATCACTCATTCACATTTAATATCATTCCCTGCCAATATTCTTGTTTAAGACAGATCGCTTCCCCCGCTACCCTCAGTTAGCGGGGGCAACGGGGGGCCTAGTCGATGTAGGCCCTCAAACCAAACGGCGGGCACGCCCAGCTTCTTAGTCAATCGGCACTTTCGTCTTGTTCTATATCGAGATATTCCATTCAAGTTAGACCACCTGCATCTGATCTGAGTCAGCAGAATCTAAGCTAGTTGCGGGTGGGATAGGGGCGCACTAGTGCTAAAGCCTACATATAGCTAAAGCTAAGGAACATACGAAGGTACCAAAAAATTAATTTAAAAAAATTATATACTATTTATTTTTAGAACTTTTAGTTCAAAAAATAGGATTAACTCTAACTAACTACTAATAAAACATTTAAAATATTAATTTTTCTCTATTTTTGACTGGCTGCCATTTTTTTTGTGGTGGGGTAAGTAAAATGGCAACTTTCAATTTCTTCAAACAAAATGAATAATAGGAATGGAGACTATGAACCGAAGAAAAAAGAATGAAGGAAAAAGGGAGTTGGCATTTTGATCAACGTGTGGAAAGAGAGAGAAACCTGCCACGTGTCGATCATACACAACAAAACGTCGGTGACGTTTTGATCAACACGTCAGTGACATTTTCCGCATAGCAGCGTCAACGTCTTCTTTGCGGCATCTGACGGCTCCCATAGCGTTGTTAAACTCTCGTGTTCAGTCATTTTGGTGGGTAACACCACCTTTGGCCCAATATTAAAAAAAATTTCATTTTTTGAGTATCAATTTAGTTAACTTATTTAAATAAACCATAATAACATCCATATATTACTATATTAGTATATTAAGGTGACATTTAGAGTGTGTTCGTATTTATGTTTGTTTGGAGGGAAATAGAAAAAAAGAAAATAAAAAAATGATTATTTTTCATTATTTAGTTGAAGAGAGAAATTAGAAAAAAAAGAAAAGGAATGAAAAAAATTGGTAGGATCCACAAATTTTTTTTCTCTAATGTTAAAAAAAGGGAAAAAAATTATTTTTTTTCTATACTTCTAATATTACTCTTTCATTTTTTTCAATATATTTTATAATACAAGGATAAAATTGTTTTTTTATAACATTTCTTTCTTTTTTATTTTCCTTTCATCAAAATACATTTAAAAAAATAAAAATCCACTCAATTTTTTTTTCTATTATTTTTTTCTATTTCTTTTCTTCCAACTAAACATGAATACTTTCAAAACAAAAAGAGCAAAAGAAAAATGAATACTTTAGAAAAGAAAAAGGAATGGGGAGAGGAGAAGTAACCAAAAAATCTAAGATGATTAAACTCACTATTGTTTATGAGTTTATAATAAGTCAAGAAAAAAGTTTAAAGGACTTATTATACATTTTCATAACTTCATCCTTATTAAAATATTAAGAAGAGTCCAAAATTTTCACTTTTTAGATAATAAAACTTGTGAATAATATTTAATCATTTAAGTATCTCCCTCCCTAAAAAACTCTTGGAAACAAAATAAAAAATAGGAGTATCTAAATGGACTAAATTTATCGGATCGACCTATTTAATCATTTAAATAGACGGATTTTGCCTCTAAAATTAAATCCAATAAAGTTTCGGGATAAATAGATTGAGTCTGATTAACCCGAAAAAAAAAATTTAAACGGACTAGTCTACGGGCTAAATGGCCAACCCGTTTAATATTTAAAAAAAGTACAATTGTTGACCAATAGCCCAACTGATTTGACCCGAAAATCCGACCAATCAACTAAAAAAAGTACTGTTTATTTAAGGTTTTTGACCTAAAAATGATATTTTTGTCAAAATATTTTTCAAAAAATAAAATAAAAAAGTAAACGGGTCAACCCGTTTAACCCATTGGACTGGCCATAAATGATTCGAGTTGAAAAATTATGTTCCGTAAATAAAACAGATTAAATGGACCAACCCATTTAACATGCGCGCTTAAACGGGCCAAACTGACCCGTTTGACAGTCCTATTAAAAAATTATTTTAATTCATATTTTTTATCTATCAAGACTCTTATTTTGACCTATTAAAATATAAAATAAGGATATCAAAATAATTCACATACCTATATCCATAATAGTGATATTAACTGGCCAGTTACTAATCCAGACCTCAACTACAAAGACAACAAAATTAAGATACTTCCACTCTTTCAGGACATTAGTAATTGAGAATACAACTATATACCATAAAAGGTCCCACTTAAACATTAAGTAAAACCATCCATTAGCTAAACTATAAAGACACATACTTAGAACATAACAAATATGAAAATATAGAAAATCCTAGTTGACACAGATGCTATATATATATATATATATAGTAGTGCATGATTTGGCTTGATTCAGTGTTTATAGTTTAGATCAAAATCTAAACCATGTAGAGTCCATTCGAATGCAAACTGACTGACTTTACACTCCCGCCTTCATTTCATGTGCGATGGACCAAGTGTTTCCTTTCCTGTTGCTTGTACTTTAACCTAGATACAAGGATATAAGTCTCTCCCCATCGTTTGAGATTCCAAAGCTAGTCCTTGACTCCATCAAAGTAATTACATTGTTGTCCACAAATAAAGTGGGGCTATATGAAATTTCAAGACCCATTATGTTGACATTCTTTTGCCATATAAATGTGTCATCACCAACACGTTTAAGTTCCCACACGAAAACTTGTCTTGTGAAACATAGGTTCTTATAAGACATGAACCTAACATTGTCGTTAATTTGATTCAGGGAATAGAACATAGCTTTTGCCTCTTTAAGGACTGGATCCTCATGGAACATCCTACTTTGCATCGAAAATGTGATCATTTCTGCAAGATCGAAACTGTTTGGACCTTTCCATCCTATCCAATAAACAACACTTTCTTGCACAATTGTCTTTGGGCCCAACTTTCCTATGTTACTTTGGAAAGTTCCAGAGTGAACCCAGTCTCTTTGGATAGAATTAAATAGTATTCACTTCACATTCTTTTTCTCATAGTACCGCTTATACACATGCACTATACGATACTTAGTCTGCTCCTGCAAGTATCCGAAGGAATATAGTGATGCGGCATGGCAGCAGTGTTTGCTTGCTTCGTCGGATACATATCTAATATCCCTGGGATTCTAGACCATGATCCTTGAGTTAAGGCCACTCTCGAACAACATTATGCAAAGGTTACCATGGTCATCTCCTACCAATGAATAGTAGCCGAAGTGATTAATCTGCATTGGTACGTTAAATTGAAACTGGCGACTGGTTTCAATATCAGCTCTCACAAACCACTGTGAGTTATCGTCTGTAGGAGGATACCCAATACCAATGATAACACTCCTATCCGTGTTCTTGTTTTCTCTGAAATTTTTCTTGACAAGCAAAGGTGTTGTAATCGATAATTCCAAATTCGGTTCAAAGACTTGCATCTGCCAACGTTCTTCGGATCTAACTTCACAAATATCTTCCACAACAGTTCATCACTAAGTTATGGGAGGTCGATTTTCTTAGGAGATACGTTACTCGTTCTAAAAAAAAACTTGGCTAATTTATCCAAGAGTTTCTTTGTGGTATTTGAATTGGTATTTTGGTTGGTATTATGCATCTTCTTTGTAATATTCTATTTATATGCATGGGTTTAGAGATTTAGTTTGGAAGGACATGTGTTTCTGTGTTTAATCAGCTAAGAATTTAATGGGCTTATGAATCATTAGCTCAACAATCTTGTAAAGAATAAAAGGTGCTTTACTCTTTTCACGAGAACTGTAATATTTTTTGTTACACGTTTGAATATAAATTATCTCTTGTCAACTTTATCAAAGTGGATCACTAAAACTATCTATAACGTCTGAAGACTATTTGTTTCCCATCACAGAGAACCTTATTTTGCAAATCTATTTGGCATAGGCAGGCTGTTTATAATTTTTTGAGTAAAGTGACAATTAAGTCCTTGAAGATTTGCACTTCGGATAGAATAGACCTTTAAGAAAAAAACGTAACAAATAGACCCTCAAAGATTACAAAGTTAGACACGTAAGATCCTTCTGTTAAGTGTTAACACAAAACGTAATGGAGTTGGCTGCGTGTACCATTTTTAATAGTGATATGTCCGTTGGTGCCAAGTGGGAATAAAAACATCGTTGTTTCGAAAAATCCCCCTCCCTATTTAAGTTTAGAAATTCCCCTTAACTCTCCCCATGTCTCTTTATTTATCCACAGATACTTACAGAACTCAAAATTTCCATCCAAAATTGGTGATTTCCGTGACGATCTTGTGACATTGTAGAAGGAAAAGTGTGTTATCGTGACATTCATCCTCCAAGTAAGAAATTTTTTAGTCATTTTTGTGTTCGAAGATTGTGGTTTCTTTTTGTGTGGTTCCAATGATATAAAGAATTTGTGGTTTATGTGTGAAAGTGTGTAAAGCAAGTGGTTATGATTTTTTATTGGTAAAAATCTTACATGAACCATTAAAATAATGTGAATGTCTACTCTTTTTGGGTTTAGAACTTTTTGTTGCTTGCTGAAAATCGTGCATAAACCATTAAAAAAACTGTGAATTTTTGGTTGCTTGGCTTGGTAGTGAGTTAATATTGTCTATAAAGAAGAAAGATTCCATAGAGCCACTAATGAATGAAAATAAGGTTAGGAGGAGTCTTATGGTCACTTGCAACAAGCGTGGCAATCCTAGCCACAACTACAAGACTTGCAAGAGAGTTGCAACAATAAAGAAAGGCACAAAAAAAGGACCAAAGCTCAGCGTGAGTCTGCCCGTCAAGAGAAGTGTGCACCATCTCAGAGTGCACCCAGCATTGACAACAAGAGAGCTAGACTACTGTCAATCTTGAGGTTAGCATTTAACTCTTTTAAACGTGAGGATTTGGAGATTTAGTTGTCCATGCAATATATTTTATGAGGATTTAATTGTATCTTTCATAACTTATATAAGGGTTTAATTGTACATTAAAAGGTGAAATTGTGCATGTTTCATCCAACTATTATTCTATATTTTAGCCAAATCAAGTCCCAGCAATGAATATCCCACAATCTACAAGCACAACTATAGTTACTGCTGCTGCTATTGCTAACAATGTCAACCATGTTATTATATCTACTATTTATGGAATATATCAGCCACTGATGTTGGTCTGGCATTGTGTAAAAGCAATCATCAGAGGTAATCAAAGAAAGAAAAAGTCCAATCAAGGCCTTCATGAAACAAGCCACTAAATCCAGCTCTCTTTAAGAAAAAAGAAGCTATTGTTAGGCCTGAATAAGCTCCTCACTCATAGCTTGCCTCACAATCACAAATAGCTCAAGGGCCAACTAATAATCTCTCTGTAAAAACAAGGGCAACAACAAACACTGGACCAGCCTAAAGAATGTTGAAATTTTTAGGCCTAGGCCTTGGCATTAGAATATTGATCTCCTTAGGTTGAATGGATCATGACTTAACTTTTTTGGGTTTAAAAACTTTGATTTGGACATGCTATTTTGGTGGATATAATGTTATTTTGGGGATGATATTTCTTTTTGGTAGATATGATGTTATTTTGAGGGTGATGTTTTCTTTTAGATTTAGCACAGTAGTGTTGTGCTTTATGTTTTTAGGGTGAATTTGGTCATATTTTGGATTCAAGTGATGCAATTTCATAAGTCTACTGATGTACTTAACTCACTTTAGGTAATGTTTATTATCTGTTAATTATGGTTCACTTTGGATTGAATATTGTGCTTTTATCATTGATGTGGTTGTTTATCAGATGTTGCAAACATTTAAAACAACCGAATAATATCATTCATTGTAAACAAACTACATGCTTACAATAATAGTTCACACTTCACAGTTAACTTCATTCATGGTAAACAAACTACATTACATTTATAGTAACAATTCTAGTTCACCTAGTACCACTACATAAGATAGACACAACTACTCCAAACATGAACCAAATAAAAAGAAAAAGCAAACATTCCTAAATTGACTAACAACAATTTTAGGAGACTCCTACTTTTCCAATGCCAAAATTCTTTCCTCCAAATCAATCAATCTCTGCTCCCAATCATGCTTTCCACTTTCTATAACTTCCTCATCCCTAACATCTTCATGTAGCCATTTAAAGAATTTGCAGTATGGCAAATTCTCCTGTAAAAAAATTCAAGAAATGAAACATTTTCTTTTTGCGCAGAACAAATCAAAGCAACTGTAAGAAGGAGATAGCAATTACCCTAAAATTTTGGCATCCCAGAAAAATCGATCAGGATTCTCTATTGTTCTAGACTTGTATATTGTTGCATACAATTGGCAGTTACACTTGGGAGCTTCCGGTGCTATTCATTCTGCGTTGTTCTAGGGTTTTGTTTTGTTTTAGGGTGAATAATTGGGGATTCTGGACAATTAAGGTTTGGGACATGTTAAAATCAAATAACATTCAAGGACCAATTTGTCCTCATCATTTAAAGTAATTCCAATGTGGCATTTAATAGACACCTCACTTACATTAACAGTCCACGTCAGAGGCGCCGTTAATCTTACTAACAAAAGGATGTAACATGTCCACATTTTATTTCCTGGTGGACGTAATTGTTACTTTTTTTTTCTTAGGGTCTAACTTATCCGAACGGCAAATCCTCAGGGACCTAATTGTCACTTTACTCTAATTTTTTTAAAATAGTAGTCTATCATGATTAGCCTATTTGGGATTAATCATGTTCCAACAAAGTATTTTTTTTAGTTTATTTGTTTGTGTAACTTGAAAATTTTAAATGATGAAAACTAAATATTGCAAAAGGAAATTACTTATTAAATGGGTCAGTAAATTACTTGCTTCAATCATGCTTTATCTTGAAAAAAATATTAAATTTTGTAATAATTGTGATGAGAAGTGCTACACATACAAGTCATTTTGGTTTACAAGTCATACAAGTTGGGTCAAACCCAACAAAAAGGACGCTCACCCATACAAGCGTGTCAACACGCGCGCTACTCAATAGTTTCCATAGCGCACTTCGCGTTCCTTCTCCTCCTCCTCCTCCCTCTCTTCCTTCTTCTTCTCCTTCTTCTTTGCGTTTCTCCTCATTTTTCTTCACGTGTTTCATCTTCATTGTCATTTTTTTACTATTGTTGTTGTTGCTGCATTTTTTTCCCCTTCTCTTTCTATTGATTTTGCAACATTATGTATTTTTTCTTTTTTGTTTGATTTTTTTCTCTCAAGAAGAATTATATGAGAATATGAAATAAGAAGATGAAGAAAAAGAGACAACAGAAGATAAGAATGAGGAAGAGGAAGAGTTTTGAATTATACAGAACTTATTAGAATAAAAATAGTAAAATACACCCAAATATCTTCATGTTACACCCGAATATCTTTATATTACACCCAAATTTGCTGCAAATACAGAAAAATATTTCCTCTAATGCTGCATTTTCTTCTTCTTGTTTTCTTATTTCTTTCTTTCTTTTAGTTAAATGAATATAAGTTTATCCTCTTCCAAGTAATTTTGTAGCACTATGTGTTTTTTCTTCTTTGTTTAATTTTTTTTATTTTTATTCTTTTTAAGAGAGTAAAACAAGAAGAAACTTGAGAAGGTAAAACAAAAAGAAAAATATGAATAAGAAAAAAAAAAGAAGAAGACGATGATGATGATGAGAAAAAAAAAAAAGCAGCAGAAGATGAGGAGGAGGAAGAGGAAGAGTTTTGAATATAAGTAGAACTTATTAGAATAAAAATACACCCAAATATCTCCGTGTTATACCAAAATTTGCTGCAAATACAGAAAAATATTTCCTCTAATGCTACATTTTTTTCTTTTGAATTGAACCACACTGCAGCCACTTGATTGGATTCAAAACAATAATAAATTTCGTTCTGGTTCAATTGACAATCTGAACCTGAATTATTCATTATCTTTAACAATGAGATAACTGATGATGGAAGAGAAAGAGAAAAAGAAAGGAGGAGAAGAAATTCCAATGAAAAAAGAAGGAAGAAGAGGAGGAGGAGGAAGAGGTGGTGGTGTTGATGACGACGATAACGAAGAAGAAAAATAACGAAGAAGAAGAAGAGTGCAGTAACAAGAAGAAGAAGAACGTGCAGTAACGGTACAAAGTGCGTGAATATAAATGACTTGTAAAGACTTGTATGGAAAAAACGCTTGTATTTGGAGAATAATTCAATTGTGATATCAAATTTTAAATAATATTAAATTCTCTCTAAATGATCCTTTTTTTGTATTATTTATGGGAATAAATTACCATTTGTATCCATAAAAGATACAGACACTGACAAATGTACCCATATAAAAATAAAACGACAATTATAACCACAGAAGATGGCTTATGTGTGCCAAAGGTACCCTAACAGACCAATTGTGTAACCAACATCCAGATACTTTTGGTACACGAAGCCGTCTTCCATGGTTACAATTGTCGTTTTATTCTTATATAGGTACATTTGTCAGTGTCTGTATCTTTTATGGGTACAAATAGTAATTTATTCTTATTTATGGTAAAAAAAAAAGAATTTTTAAATTTGACATTTACTCACATCCTTTTTTATGGACTTTCCTATTATAGAGTCTTTTAACTACTTTTAAAGGTGAATGTTAATGTCACAACCTTAATTTATATTTGATCTAATACCTTAAAATTATCCTTATTATTTATTCCAATATTTATTTTATTTCATGTTTCTATGACTTTTAGCTTGTAGCTTATAATCTACCAGATTTAAATTGGTCTTGTGTTGGTATTATACATACTAGCAAGATAAATGCTAAAGCCTGCAAATTTTATTACATGAATTTATGCTCCTCTAAACAATAGAATCGTGATCCTATGTTGTGCAAACCCATTTGACTCTAGCAGGCTATTTATAATTTTTTTATAGTAGTCTTTTACGTTTAGCCTATTTGGGATTAATCATGTTCTAATAAAGTATTTTTTCAGTTTACTTGTTTGTGTAACTTTGTAAGTTGCAAAAGTTAAATGATGAAAACTAAATATTGCGAAAGGGAATTACTTATTGAATGGGTCAATAAACTGTTTTGATTCAATCATGCTCTAATGCTCTATTTTAGAAAAAAATATAAAATTTTGTAATGATTGTATTATCAAATTTTAAATAATATTAAATTCTCTCTGAATGCTTTTTTTTATTATTATATGTAGTGCAAAAAATATTTTAAAATTGATACAAACTCACATTCTTTTTTATGTACTATTGCCTCACAACTAATTCCAAAATTTGGGCAATCTATAGGTGAGAAAAAGACAATCGTACCATTTTTATATGAGAGATCTGCTCTATCTTCTCAAGTTTCATATACTTGTTTGGAGTATTACTCGATTGAGTATTTTATGATAACCTATCACGGATACTGACACGCACACGGAACATGTCGACACGCGAATTTTAAAATCTTATAAGATACAGGAACATACAT
>NC_029793.2:11021873-11031859 GCF_000816755.2 Arachis ipaensis | reverse complement strand
GAAAAAGGAACATACATACATATAAAATATAAATTATTTTTTTTAGATAAATCGTAATGATATTTTAATATTTTATTAATATTAAAATATAAATTAATTTTTTAATTATTTTTAATATCTTATTTTAATTATATCAAGTATTTAAAATATCTTTTTATTTTAATAAATAATAATATATACTATATCTAAATTTATTTCAAGAATATATAACAATAAGACTGGACACATTGACACGTGATGGTATTTAAGTGTGTCCAAACGTGTCCGACAAAATTTTTTTTATTTTTTATTAAGACACGGTTGGACACAATAGACAAATGTATCGAACGAGTGTCGGTGAGTGTCATGTTTAAAATGTGTCTAATATGCATACACGACAACTTAACTAAGTATCCGTACTTCATAGATAATAACCAAAAAATTTATAGTATAGTAGCAGCACATATTCCAATAATTTTTAAAAAATAAATGTCTTTTCACTTGATAGGGGAGGATTGCTTTGTCTATGGCCTAAAATCTGTGATTTGTTATCGAGCATTGTGTATTAAGTATTAACCAATGCACTGCTAGTATAGTGAGCTGTCCAAAAATGTATCTTGCTTGATAAATTATATCACTTACTAAAATGAAAATGCTTATAAGGATGTAGGTTAACAATACCAATGCTACTAATGAATTATTTCCTGAAATTTCACCGTTTTGTTATGCACTTTGATGGTACAATTTTATTTATAAGTAGAGATTATCCATTTATATAGCTGTAGTCAATGTGCACTTTTATTTGTTTAGGATACAAAGTTTTTTCAGATCATCTGTATTAATAAAATGACATAATTTGTCCAAAAAGTGATTCCAATATGAATCTGATATAAAAATCTTTATCCTGCATATTTGACAACTATTTAAAATTACACTGTCCTGCATATTTGACAAAAATTACACTATACTGCATATCTCAATGATTATTCGAAGGGAAATTATAGCGTACAGATTTGTTTATACAGATTAATGGATTATGTGACAAGTGTCAAGTGACACTATGATGTTTGAAAAGAAATAGGTTTGGCAGCACTTGCAAGGAGAGCCACGACTTAGAGAAAAATAACCAGCTGCTTGCAAAGGAGGTAACCCATTATTTTAATATTTCGTCATAAACCGTCTTTTGTGGTTATAGAATTTCTTCTTTTTGTTTTATTTATTTTTTATTTTGTTTTTTTGGTCATAGAGTGGATGCTTAATTAGATAGACTTTTTTCTTGATTTTTTTTATTTGGTTAGATTGAACTTTATTTAAAAAAAAAAAATATTATATTAAATATGTATTTAATTTTTTGTTATTTTTTATGAAATTCTAAGAATGCATATAAATATTTAAAATGAAATGATAACAAATTATTTTATTTTAAATTAAGAATGCTAAGCTTAAGAAATTAAAGAGGCTTTAACGAATTTATATATATATTTTATATTAGATATTCAATACAAAATAAGTATTTTTATAAAAAATAAACCAATGACAATTAATTTTATGTTGAATAAATAATTTTTACTGAAGTAAAATATCTTAAAATATTGACTAATTGACTAGTTATTCATGTATATTTTATTTTGATTTAATAATGATAATAATAATATCAATAATAATAACAATAAAAAACAGATAGTAATAGTGTTAAGAAACAAAAAATAATAAGATAGTAAAATTATATTTTTGGAAGAGCATAAATGAAAGAGTAATAAATTATTTTAGAAAAAATAATACAATTAAACTCTTATGTCGTCTCATTCAAAGGAACAAATGTAATCGAATAACTGGATGAAAATATTTTATACTGTTAGTACATTGAAATTAAACTATAATTTGTATCTTAAAATATAAGATAAAATACATATTAAACTAAATTTAATAAAAAAAAAATTTTGAAACATTATTATAAAATAATAAACTTATTTAGTTGAAGTTTATATGAATGAGTTTTTTGGTTCAAATTTATTATTATTATGCTTTCTCTAATTATAGTTTGAGGTATAAATTATCATCGTCGTCTTCTTCTGTATCGGAGAAAGTGTAACTACAGATCTTTTCTAAACTCTTTGAACCAGACTCCTCCTTTCTACCACTAATCAAAACTAAAGTCCATATTCAATAATACAGCAGCTCATTCACCTGCTACGGTACAAAGAAAGCAAATCAATATGATACACTACTAAATGAACTCAACTGCAGGCACGACGATTCCAAAATTCAGATCACAGCATCAACGATGACACACCAGATTACAGTACATCACACCACAAGCGACCACACCTACTCAACAATCATATCATACACTACCTTTTTTTTTTATCATTCTTTATACATGTATAACTATTATTATCTCACAATCAGTCCGTCATTATTATGTTGTCTTATTTTATTCCATTTTCTTATTTTTTTTTATCTATTCACCTTAACCGCAATTAATTATCACCATACTATTATTATTCTTTTAGACTTTTTAATTTTTATTTTTATTATTCTTTTTTCTTACTATTCTCTATATACATATTTATCATTGTCTCACGACCATTGTTATATTGACTTCTTCTTTCTTCCTTTTTCCTTTTCTTATTCTTTTTCCACCTTCTCTTTTTCGATCCCAACTAATTACCACCATGTATTAGTTTATAATTATTACACTAAAAAATGAATACTACTTTAAAAATAAATTAAAAATATCATAACTCTTATGTGAATCATCTACGCTCCTATAAATGTAATGAAAGAGTAAATTTAATTTCTTCTACTATGAGTATTTTTTGTTTTACATTTATCTTTATAATAATACAAATGGGGAGCTCTTATACTGAGGTGGTGCTCATACATTGAGTTTGGGACTTTATTTGCTTAGGTGTTGTCATTATAAATTTTTAAGATTTTATTTATAAGAGGCCCCAAAAAAAAAAAACACCCAATCCGGCCCCTGATAAATTTTTTTTGGGACAGATTAGCCCCTGTGCCAAAAAAAATAACATTTATTTTTTTTTGGCACAGGGGCCTCGTTGTCCTTTCGAAGTAATTGTCAGGGGTCGGGTTGGGTTTATTTTTTTTGTCAGGGGCCGAATTAGGGTTTTTTTTTGTCAGGAGCCTCGTTGTCTTTCGAAGTAATTGTCAGGGACTGATTTGAGTTTTTCTCAATCTTCTATGTTTTAGCAAAAGCTTAAAATTAATTGAACTAATTTAAAAAATAAATTATTTAATTGAACTGGAATGCCCTCTATAAAGATGGATTTCACTTTTTTTTGTTCATATTATCAAAATCAAAATCACTTCAAGTTCATTTTTGTTTTTTTGGATACCCAATTCGATGATCCATTGCTGTTAAAGTCCATTTTACAAGTTAGTAGCTACCATTTCCATTCATCAGGCTTGGCTTAGCCACAGCCATTATCCAAGCCCTGCCAAGACTTATATCTATCAATGCCATGTGTTGATATGTTATTGAAGCAGATGGAATATCTGTAAATCTATACCAAATAGCATCTGTACCATAGTGCGACCCTTATTCGAATAGCTTCAGCTAGGGGTGTACATGGGTCGGGTAAAATCGGGTTTGTCCTAACCCAGATTCGACCCTAAATATACATCGAATCTATTTTTTAGATCCTAATCCGACCCTAAATCTGATGAAACCTAAACATTTTATGCTGGGTCCAAATCGGGTGAAAACCAGTCTTTTAAAGGTTTAACAATAATTTATAAAAAAAACTTATTTATAAAGAAACTTATTTATGATGCACTTATTTATAAAGAAGAAACTTGTTATCGATAAGTTGATATCTATATTTGAACTTGAATTTGTCCATAAATTCTAATTTGATGCTTCTTTGATCTATTTTCTAATTCAATAAGTGTGATTAAAAATAAAACAATAAACTTATAATTAATATAACATAATATTGAAATTAATTTAAAACATATATATCTTTTTTAGTTCTCTTAGGGTGCACATAGATCGAGTGAAGCCGGGTTTGGCTTGACCCGAATTCGACCCTAAATAGTGACTGGGTCTATTTTTGAGACCCGTATCCGACCATACACTCGATGAAATCACACTAAATTAGTCCCTAAAATATTTAAATCCGAGTCGGGTTAGTCCATGTACACTCCCTACCTCCTGCATATTTGACATGCTTACTCATTAAAATTTTTTTAGAGTAAAAATTTATCCCATAGGTCTATTGACATGTGATATTAGTAAAATGTTACCCTATCAGATTTCATGTTCATACATAGCTGCTATAAGATAAGTATTATCCTCTAATTAATTTCACACAACTACAGTAATTAAAACCTATTTAACCTATTATTTTTGCAGGTATGATTTCTATTCCAACTTCTGCATTGGCTATTCAAACAAAACTATACTCCAATTCATTCATACTCCATTTCATCATGCAACTATATAGCGATACTCGGGTAAACATTATGCACTAATTTTTAATATTTGTCATGCATGCTTAAACCATATAATGTATAAGTAGTAAAGAATTTATCCGATAGGTCTATCAATTGTGCTACATGCAACCCTAAGCCTTAATGACAATAATAATAATAATGTCTGTTTCCTAGGTCATACATATAAGCTATCCGATAAATAGTCTTAGCCAAGTACCGTCATTACATAATTGTATAATTTAATTATAACATATCAAATTTCAAGCTATAACTAATCAGGATTGATCCCGCCCACCTGCCTTCTTGAATCATAACAATTGTCAGCACCATTAATTTGGAATTTTTGCCTCTTGTCCCCCTTTCTACTAAATTTATTGGTAGAGAATTGCCCTTCCTCATTAATTTTGTTTAGTTTCAGGGGGTAGTTTTTAGACACTCGAAAGTTCTTGTAACCAGAGTTTTGAATTTGATACTATCAACACACTCTTCCACCAAATCCTGTGTTAACATATATAAATGTAAAAGAACCTCTTAGTGGAAACATGATAACTCATAACTAATAAACTCTTACCATACACAGATTAGGATCAGTATCAGTGTTAAGGTTGATTACATTAAATTATATTGTTACTAACCTATTTTGGAACCCTACAACATCTGATATCTTATCATCTATGTGTAGTTTGGAAACATCAAAGTGACTTTGAACAGATGTCTTCTCTGTGTTAAATCATGACGATGTTCTCAAGTTAGCTAATTAACTTCCACATGCTAACTTTTTTTTAACAATGGAACCTTGATCATTAATAGACACATACCATTCCACCTTGTTGCTCTGAAATATTTCAATACAACAATAAGAGGTTCCACCCTTCCTTCCTCAAAATGTGGAAGTGTTTACTTAACCATGCCACCAAACAGCACACAGTTAATCCTATTGTTCCTGAACTATATTATAAAATATGTTTTTAATTGTTCATATCTATCAACTAAGACCAGCATTCAAAAATGAATATTGATTAGTGAACATACTCGAGATCTTGTAACACTATCGCCAAACATCTTGTCTCTTTTTCTTTAGTTGTGATTAAATCTCTTGGATCCTTGTTTTCAACAACCTCACCATAAGGTCTAAACTAAAAAGTCATTTTAAAACATTAGTGCATTCGGATCCCAAAATGGTTTGCATCTAGCATTAATATCATTAACTATATTATTTTAACTTACCAAATAACTCATTGTCGTGAAACCTTTTAGCATTATGAGCTGTGGTATCGTCCTAAAACGGAAAGACTCAAGTGGGAAACTTAGATTTGCAACATGATCAACTCGGGTCTTATGTGAGAAAGTAAAGATCCATATCCCCGGTGTGACTCTCTTCATAGTATTGGTTTCCTTAATTATAATAAAGTTGTTCATGGTGTACATTTGGAACTCGACAATGACTCCCCTCCACCTTTTTGCCACGGCTTTTGGAATTTAAGCTTGAATCCTACCACCCTTCACATTGTTCAGAATACACAACGTAAGGCTAACATTCATAACCAAAATATATTTTTAAGCGGTTGTCTCCATTTGTTGGAATTACTTGCCTTACTATCCTGAAGAATTATTTCGATAGAATTTATCTCTTTCAGGTTGAATTAGTTTGGAAGCTCCCAAATCCTAACGACATGAACTTTAAAACTCCATGCAAGTTTCTTGCATTAACATCTTCAACAAAATCATATGTTTCAACCATAATATGTTTGGTTTTAACTATTTTTTTCAAGAAAGGTTTTTTGTTTCTCATGGGACAATTTAAACACAAAATAAAAAGCAAATGGAGGAGCACCATAATACTTTTCAAATAAATGTGTCCTTGAAATAATATTAAAGTAATTATCATCTGGTGTGCATTACCCACTAGATATGACTGAATCCATTTGTGTTTCCTGACAACTTTCTGCGTATAGGCTCCCTTTTTTTGTTTCAATTGTTATACTTAAGGTAACAAATTAAACATTTTTTTATTTATTTTATTATACTTTAAAGGAGGAGCACTGCCATGTGTCTAACTTTGAGAACTAACACTTGTCAATTTTATAAAACGCCGCGTGCTACTTATGGAATGCTCTACTTGTCATTCAACTAATTTATTACTACTCTCTTATTATATATTAATAAGTGTAATTATCCGTACAATGCAAGTTATAAAATTGAAATTATAATTTTAAGTTGTTTTGTTAAAATTAATTTGAATTATAATAATTTGACTAATAAAAAAGTAATGATTTATATATTGTTTATTTTTTCTTAATCTAGTGTTAATTGTATTAATTCTAAATAGTTGTTAACCGATTTTAGTAATCTACTTTCTTCAATAAATCAGACATATATACTGAATGTGACCATAAATAATCTAATAATACCTAAATCCACCAACAAATTGTTATATGTGTAAGAACATATCAAAATCAGCTGAAAATGAACAATTATTAGAGAATTCTAATGCAGAAAGTTCTCCAATAAACAATAAATAATTTAAACCCACTAAATAACAACTCAACACTTTCTTTTGATGCCTGTAAAATATATACCTAAAACAATACTATATCAATGTTAGTAAACAAAATTATATGATTAACGGAATTATAAAATTGTTTATCAGGAGAATAAAATAATACGGATTTTTATGATAATTCTAATATTCTCAAGCTATAAATGTACAATAAAAATGCATTATCTATTAGCACCTAGAATTTGTCAATTTTTTAAATTGATAATAATAAATTTTAATAAATTAATATTTAATTAAGAGATTTTGTTATTACCTTTTTATTATAAGCCCTCAAAAACTTCTCTATATACCACATTTGTAACACCCTCACTATCAGAAGACACGCTTCCGGCTGCGCTACTCTGATAGCAAGAAATATTACGACTACTTTACATACTAAATACTAGAATAAGAGCCTGTGACTTGATACTGTATCGTTGACTTCTTTAAAAATCGGAAATAAATACTTTATTTTTAAAAAAAATAAAAGCAGACATAGATTCATATACAAGACTCCTTACATAACAACTCAATATAATATACGTATAAAACATACAATTCCTATCCCTCTTACAAACTTGTAACAACAAAGACGAGGGGAGAAAATAATCTAATTAATACAGTAACATATAAACCAAACGTAGTATAACTCTTGTTAATGCTTCTTCATCTGGTTCCTGAAAAGGTAAAGCTGTAGGGGGGTGAGAACCTAACCACACGGTCTCACCACGGAATTTCAAAGTTGTCATAAGAAGATATCCAATAAGAAAACTGTTTTCAAATTCAGTGATTATCATCGCCTTATGAATCCTCTTTAAAATCCAACAACTAATCGTTTAAAATATTTTCAAAGAAACGATGTTTAATATTTTCAGAAATCCAAAATCTTTCTTTCCTCATAAGCAAATCTCAATCAAAAACCAACCACGCAATCAAACAACACAATCATTAATTCAGCACCAAAGTCCATTCTCAAATGTAACACACCAGGACAAACACAGGCAAGACAGACAAGGAAAGCACAAGTAGAAAACAGTTACAGCAAATAGTTCAAGTAGCAGTTAAGAACAGTTTAGCAATTAGGCAAACCAAAACAAGTTCAAACCCAAGCAAAACATACAAATGCATATGATGCATGCCTGTCCTATGGCTGATGAGGCTCATCTGTCGGTTATCCAGCCAACCCGACAAGTCTGAATTGTCCTTAGACTGTCCCCCGACGTGCATCCCCAAGAGTCTATGCATAGTTTTTTCTCAAATAATCAATATTGCTCAATGGGGGTAACATTCCCGGGAATTTATATAGTGCCCGGTCACACTTACGTCGTAGGGTCAATAGAGTATCGAGTTTTCAACCTGGTACACGTGGTGGCAAGCCACGGCACTTAATCCAGGGAACCTCGTATCTCAGATAATTCATAAGCCACATCTCATTTCCAAATTCATAAGTTCAACATTCTCAACATCATCATCATTCATCAATCCATATCTCATTTTCAAATTCATTCAAAAATCATATTTCAAAGAAAATCCTCATCATCCTCCTTTCCATTCCGTTCATTAACAATCTCAATTCAAAACATAATTCTTTCTTTGATAAATAAAGTAATCTTAAACCATAAATCTTTTTAAAATAATTACTTCAAATGATACTTCTAGTTTTATAAAATTTCGGCAGCATTTCCTCTAAAACTCGGACTCTGCCACCCTTTTCGGGTCCCAACAAAACCATTTCTCAAACTCCTTTCAATTCAATTTCAAAAAAATCAGACCAATTTCAATATCTCAGACCATTTTCAATTTAAACTCATTTTTCAACAAATCAAGCTTATTTCCAATATTATAATCCTTTCCAGATCTCAATCATTTCCAACAAAGCCAACCAACATTTACTCAAACCCTTTCCAAAGGTTTCAAATCCGAGTCATTCACAAATCTCAAGCCGTTTTCCAAACCCAAATTAACTCTAACATCAAATCATTTTCCAATTCGCAAATTATACTTGATAAACATTCAAACCAAATTTTCAAATTAATCTTCCACTCACTATCTCAATTCCAACTCAATATTCAGAAATAGCCACAGTCAAGTAAGCAATCACATTCATTCAAGGCAATTCAGTTCAATTCGTAAGACTCCATAATCACTAAAAATAATTATTTGCTTAAATATCAATTTATAACAACTCTTAAGAATAAAAATAAGTTTAATGAAAACGCCCCTACCTCAAAAAGTCGAATCCATAAGTTAAATCCGTCACCAGAAACCCTTTCCCTCAGCCCGAAAATCGATTGCAGCTTTAACTCCAGCAACTCTAATCATAGCATATAATAACCGAAACTCAAAACTTATAGCAATTATCGTGACAAAACCTCAGTGTAAGATGACGGAATAGCAACTAAAGGGGTTTCGAGGCGAGAACAACTTACTGAAGTTAAGAATAAAAGAAGGAACGGCATAGCAGCAGCTCCGGTGAGCTCCAGCAATGGCAGCTGTGGTTGGTGACTACCCAGATGGCAACGCAGCTCGAAACAGAACCAAAACTAGAACCAAATGGGGTTTGGAACTGCAACTGCAGCAACATCAACACCGAACAACAACAGTTTATTCTGACAAATTAAAATTAACATGAAATGGATATTAGGTGAAACTAAAACCAACTGACATGGTGAAGGAGGCAAAACAAGTTCAGTCTCACCATGAAAAGCAGCAAACCCTAACGAAACAGGGGCAGGGCAGAAGGAGTAGTGGTGGTTTTCCGGTGACTAGAGGCAGCAACGGCTTCAACCGAAACAGAACAAAATCAGAATCAACAGCAAAAACCTCGGAACAGTTCCGGCTAGCCCCATCAATGGCGACCTGAACCCTTTCTAGACGGCGGTTCCTGCGATGGCTCCGTTCACCACCTCTCCATGCGTTTCTTCTTAGCTCAGACCAGCGGCGGATTCGACTCCACCAGCAGCAGCAAGGGCACCCACCGAGGATGACGATGCCGAGGCTTGAGGCGACG
>NC_029793.2:10984645-11021609 GCF_000816755.2 Arachis ipaensis | reverse complement strand
TTATTATTTTGCAATTACTAAATTTTATAGTTCAAATATAAAAAATTATCCAACAATTATAAAATTATACAAAGATTCTAATTTAAAACTTAAAACTTAATTTAATTAGCTTTAATTAAATAATTTCTAAAACTAAAGTCTTTAATGAATAAATAAATTGAAATCAATTTAGAATAAGGCTTTTCAAAAGTTTTGGGTCTTACAACATTCATCGTGCAGTTATCTTCTAAGTGTCCGTGATCTTGTAACAGCACTCGCAGACCATCTTTACTCGTTACTCTTGATAACGCAACATACAATTGACCACGGGTGAAAACTGGCCATGGAAGGTATATTCTAACTTTTGATAGAGTTTGTTCCTGAGACTTATTTATTGTCATTGCAAATGACATAATAATTGAGAATTGTCTTCTTTGAAACATGACCGGTAATGTTTCGTTATTTGGAATTAGATTCAGTTTTCGGATAAGAACAATACTTCCAGCTTTGTTACCGGTTAAAGTCTTGCATTCTATCACATGGTTTCTCATTCTTCTAACTTGCATTCTTGTTCCATTGCACAAACCATTAGTTTGGTCTATATTCCGCAGCAACATAACAAGAGCGCCAATCTTCACAACCAACTTGTGTGGTGGTAGACCTGAACAATTTATTCTATTTAGAATCTTTGGTGAGAAAGTATCTAACTCAAATTCCATATTTCCTTCCTTAACACACACAGAGTCAGAACTTAAGTAGACTCTTTCTTGTACGGGTAACCCTGCAGTCATCTTGTTGTTGATATCAGTGACACAATCCAGAGTTGATGCAAGAATTACTCTATCCTTGAAATAATTTTCAACGGATAAATTGGATAACATATCTGGATACACAAAATCAATGAGGTCATCCAAAGTTGTCTTAGAGTTCTTAACCAAAATGTCAGATGGTATATGTACAATCGATTCACCATTTGTTGTATCACCAGCCAAACCATCACCAATTTTGAGTAGCCATTCTGCAAAATTTCTAAGTTCTTGTATGTTGTTGTTTTCACCTAGTGACAATCTTATATTTTTTGTAAGCTTCAGAACCTTACAGTTATGCCACAATTATAAAGAATTAATAGAAGACTGAATTATATCTTGCTTTGAGCCTCTGGAAATCACAGGTAAAATTTGTCTAAAATCTCTTCCGAGGACAATAACTTTACCTCCAAATAGCAAATGAGCATTATAGGAATCTGAGCACCTCAAGATGTCTCTGAGGCATTTGTCTAAAACTTCATAACAATACTTACTTGTCATTAGAGTTTCATCCCATATGATTAATTTGGGTAAGTCATGGAGTTTTTGCTCTATTTGTGTTTGGGTTTCGGTGGATTATGAAGTTTTTTGGTTAAATGGAGTTTCCTTGGACCGTGTCCCATCTCAAAAAAAAGAGAAAAGAAGCTCTATAGATGTATTATTTTTTGTAATAACTATTTTATCATATATTTATATTAATATTAAGAGTATTTTTTAAAAAGATATATTCGTGAAATAAATATAATATGATTATAAATATAACATAAATAAATATGTTAATTATAAAAGGTTAAATCAACATGCTTATCAATGCCTTTGTTAAATTATTTTTACAAACTGATCCCACAGTGTGCATCTTATTTTTTCCTCATTTCTAAATAAAAGCAAAAGTTTAGAGAAATAAGTAGTAATATAGAATAAAAAAAATAAAAGATTTTGCATATGAATAGATAATTGTTACAAAATAATTTTTTATTGCGAAATTTTAAAACTTCGCATACTGCAGATCATGAAGATCAACCACAATATAATGGCTATTTTTTTCTGCTTTTGACCATGATATAAGCCCCCCTTTTTCGGTCAATAGTCCAATAACATCTAATTGAAAAAAAATAAATTAAAATAAGGACAAATAGATGACTAACATAATAATAATAATACAAATTAACTACGTACCAAATAATTTAGATTTTCATTTGTTTGTCTCAATATATCAGCACGAGCAAGAAAATTGAAATAATTGTCAAAAATTTTATGATCATCGACCGTATTTGCTACACGTGTGTAGTTGGAAGATAAATTTCGCTTGATTCCTCAATCAAAAAATTTGAGAAGACATAAACCTTCCCCTCGATTAGATCATTCTCAAACATCTTTGTCAAATAATTCTTGATTGAACAATGAATTTATCAAACTGTAAAACAAATTAAATACAAAGGCTATTAGCACTTATAACTCTATTAAATCGCACTGTCTTTGATTTGTGCAAGGGTTTACTTATCAAATAAACTTCAAATATGAACAAAAAATATTTATAAACTGGATATAGCATCACTTGAAAAAATCATGGAAAATAATCAACTTATCTTATCATCCATGAGAACTATTTCTATATAAACCATTAAACCGTCTTGTTCTTGTCAAATTTGGATGGGACTTTCCACAACCGTATAACTCTTACCTTTATTTTCCAAATTTTTTCATTACATAATCTACCATAGGTAATACTATTGATAGAATTGTAGCTAGTAGCCATTAAGTATGAAAAATAATAAACAGAAAAAGAACTATGTCTGAGGTACGAATTTTCTAGATAATAAATATTTGTTACAATTCATTATTACTCCTTCACACACACACACACACACTCATTGTACACGGTAATAATTAGCCAATATTTTTTAATGGAAATACTTGCTACAATTAGGTAAAAATTATGCCATTATTTTTTTATTAACCTTTATTATTAATTCAATGGAAATACTTGCTCAATATATATGTTATCTACATTAATTATGTGCCAATATTTTTAACAAAGAACTAAAAAAAAGATATATAAATATATATAATATTATTGCTCTATAGGAAGTAGATATAAATTGCTACGTTCTTTTTCATTACAATATTTTTTAATGGAAATACTTACTACAATTAGGTAAAAATTATGCCATTATTTTTTTATTAACCTTTATTATTAATTCAATGGAAATACTTGCTCAGTATATATGTTATCTACATTAATTATGTGCCAATATTTTTAACAAAGAACTAAAAAATATATATATAAATATATATAATATTATTGCTCTATAGGAAGCAGATATAAATTGCTACGTTCTTTTTCATTATATTATACAACTTAAAGTTATAGTATCATGTTACTATTAATTATAGATACTTGCTACAATTATATCAAATCTAATTATAAATCTAAATAAATAAAATAGATAACAATCAATATTTTTTTTACATTCAATATTTACTGTAAATATAAAAAATAAAATAACTAATGAATAAAAATATGAATAGAAAATAAAACATAATAATTAAAATTTAATTTGTTAACTAATTAATCTTGTGTCCATAGATTATTATTGTTGTTGTTGTTGTTGTTGTTGTTCTTCTTCTTCTTCTTCTTCTTCTTCTTCTTCTTCACTAATTAAAGCAAAAGATACAGAACCATATAATTAACGAACCATTATTAGGATGGGTGAGAATTATAGCATGAATTATTGTGGATACAACTATCTACTAATAAAATTGTGGATACAACTAATTATTGTAGATACAACTATCTACCAATAAAATTATTGCACATGAATAATAATTAGAACTATATTAATTAATATAATTAGAATGAATAAAAATATCGATGATTGAAAATTAGTTTAATAATGCATTGAATATTGATTTGATATACTTATAATAAAGATGTCTCCAATCCCAGCCCCATTCATATGCAAACTGTGTATAATTTTTTTAATAGAGCAATTTTAATTTTTCGTTTTATTTTCTTTCACGTACATTTACTTTTTTCTTTAAATAGTGATATTTTAATTTTTTTTTCTTTTTTGTTTTAAGTACACTTTTATTAAGAATTGCATTACTAATCTAAAATACAAAAGAGAAAAAAAGGTTATACATTCCAAGAAAAAAATAAACTGTCATATACAGCAAAATACTAGCCACATACACCCAAATACCAGCAACATACACCAAAATAACTGCTAGATACACCCGAAATACCAGCTACATACACCCAAATCCAATCACATACATATTTATTATTTTTTCGATTACACGACATTATATGAGTTCAAATAATATTCAAGTCAACTAAACATGCATACAATGACACTACAAGTTCAAGTACAAGTACAACAGCACCAGTTACACTTGAATATTCTTGATATATATACCAATCACATACACCTATATTTTTTTTGGATTATGACATTATATGAGTTCAAATGATATTTAAGTTTAAAATATCACTAGAAGCACCAGTCACATTCGAATTCAATTGATATACACCAAAAAATCGGCCATATACACCCAAATATGAGTTCACTTGAAATACAGTACAAAGTTTATATGTATTCAAACTCACTTCAAAATATGCAAACATGCAAAAAAACAAATGAAAAAATACGTTAAACCATTCACTAAAAGTACGTAAAACAGTATAAACGACTTGAACAGTTTCACCAGAACAGTAATATCAACTTAAACCAAGAATATATCATGAATCTACTTATTAAAAGAGAAATACGATGATATAATGGTTCGCCTTCGAAATCAGAAAGAAAAATCTAAAAATTCTAGAAGATTAGTAAAACAGTAACTTCCATAATGTTTCTTCTTTCTTTTCGGTGTTTTTTTATGGAGATTTTGATGTTTGCTTGTTAATTTTGTCGACTGTTGGCGAGGATTTTGAAAGTTTCTTAAGAGATTTTGAATGTACCTTGAATCTCGGCAGTTGTGGATTTGATCGAGGAAGAAGAAGTAGAGTCGTTCATAATGGTGAGTAGCGCGCTTTGGAAACGGTTGGGTAACGCGCGTGTTTAACACGCTTGAGTTGGGTGAGAGTAGTTTTTGTTGAGCTTGGCCCAACTTGTAAGACTTGTAAGCCAAAAAAGCTTGTATGTGTAGCATAACTTAATAACATTTTAGAAAGCTGCAGATTGATTTTGAAAATTGTACCAGACATTGATATTATACCTTTTTATAAGTTAAAAGTTAAACAAAAAATAACTTATAAACCTATTCAAATGGGCCAAAGAGTTTTTGATGTATAAATAGTAATTTTTAAATTAATTTATTTAATAGAATAAAATGTTATATAATAATTTAGCAATTAAAGACCAGTTATTACTTTTTATTTATTTTCAGCAAAAGCGAGTCAGCAACACAAAACACACACACACAGGTCTTCACGTTCTTGCAGTCCAAGTCTTCGCTCAATCAAGCTTGGAAAATTTTTGCCATTCCTTCTTTAACCCGTTCCTTCAAATTTCTCTTTCTCTCTCTCCCCAAATTCACAACCACACTATCAATATCATTGCAACAAAAGAACTCAGAACTCAAAAGAGGCAAGGTAACTAACACTTCTTTGTCCTCTCTTCCTTATTCTCTCTAAATTTCTGCCTCTTGTCCCCCTTTTTGCTAAATTTATTGGTAGAAAACTATCCTTCCTCGTCAATTTCGTTTAGTTTCAGGTGGTAGCTTTTAGACAACTGGAAGTTCTTGTAGCCGAAGTTTTGGATTTGATACTATCAACACACTCTTCCACCAAATCCTGTATTAGCATAAATGTAAAAGATACTCGTGTTTCAACATAATCTGTTAGTGGAAACATGATAACTCATAACTAATAAACTCTTACCATACACAGATTAGTATTAGTATCAGTATCAGTATCAGTGTTTTAACATCTGATATGTTGTCATCTATGTGTAGTTTGGAAACATCAAAGTGGCTCTGAACAGATGTCTTCTCTGTGTTAAATCATGAGGATGTTCTCAAGTTAGCTCATTAACTTCTATATGCTAATTTTTTTTTAACAAACAATAGAATCTTGACCATTAATAGACACATACCATTCTACCTGGTTACTCTAAAATACTACAGTACAACAATAAGAGATTCCACCCTTCCTTTCTCAAAATGTGGAAGTATTTGGTCAACCATGCCATGAAACAGCACACAGTTAATCCTATTGTTCCTGAAATATATTATAAAAGATTTTTTTTAATTGTTCATATCTGTCAATTAGGACCAGCATTCAAAAATGAATATTGATTAACGAACATACTTGAGATCTTGCAATACTACCACCGAACATCTTGTCTCCTTTTCCTTTAGTTGTGATTAAATCTTTTATATCCTCCTTTGCAACAACCTCACCAATAAGGTCTAAACCAAAAAGTCATTTTAAAACATTAGTGCATTCGGATCCCAAAATGGCTTGCATCTAGCATGAATGTCATTAACTATATTATTTTAACTTACCAAATAACTCATTGTCGTGAAACCATTTAGCATTGATGAGTTGTGGTATCGTCCTAAAGCGGAAAGGCTCAAGTGGGAAATTTGAATTTGCAACATAATCAACCCAGGTCCTATGTGAGAAAGTAAGGATCCGTATCCTCAGTGTCACTCTCTTCATAGGATTGGTTTCCTTAATTACAATAAAGTTGCTCATGGTGTACATCTGGAACTCGACAATGACCCCCCTCCACTTTTTTGCCATGGCTTTTGGAATCGAAGCTTGAATCCTACCACCCTTCACATTGTTAAGAATACACAACGTAAGGATAATATTCATAACCAAAATATATTTATAATCGGTTGTCTTCACTTGTTGGAATTACTTGTCTTACTATCCTGAAGAATTATTTCGATGGAATTTATCTCTTTTAGGTTGAATCTGTTTGGAAGCTCCCAAATCCTAATGACATGAACTTTAAAACTCCATGCAAGTTTTCTTGCATTAACATCTTCAACAAAATCATATATTTCAACCATAATGTGTTTGGTTTCAACTATTCTTTTCAAGAAAGATTTTTGGTTTCTCACGGGATGATTTAAACACAGAATGAAAAGCAAATGGAAGAACACCATAATACATTTCAAAAAAATGTGTCCTTGAAATAATATTAAATTAATTACCATCTGGTGTGTATCTGCTAGATATAACTAAATCCATTTGTGTTTCCTAACAATTTTTCGCGTACAAGCTCCCTTTTTTGTTTTAATTGTTATACTTCAGGTAGCAAATTAAACATTTTTCATTTATTTTATGATACTATAAAGGAGGAGCACTACCATGTGTCTAACTTTGAGCACTAACACTTGTCAATCTTACAGAACGCCACGTGCTGCTTATAGAATGCTCTACTTGTCATTCAACTAACTTATTACTTCTCTCTTAGAGTAAAGTATCTTTTTTGTCCCCAACGTTTGGGGTAAATTCTATTTGTATCCCTAACGTTTAAATCGTTCTATTTGTATCCTTAACGTTTGTAAAAGTGATTCAATGTTATCTGCTATCAATTACACATCATGAGCGCTTTAGTTTGAGTTTTAAAAATCCCTTCTTGAAGTTAGAATACAAATGTCTGGGATAGAATCGATGATCTATTCCGAACAATAGCTCGTCAAATGTTGAAACTAATTCCTACAACATTTACATAATTCACTTTTCTAGGGACATAATTGAATCTAAACACAAATAGTGGGTATAATATTAAAATCGAACACATCCAAGTGAGACCTAATTGAGAATGAATACATCCAAATGAGAATAATTAAAAAATATAATCTGATTTATTAGTATAATTGATAGTAGGATAACATTGAATCACTTTTATAAACATTAAAGATACAAATAGGACGATTTAAACGTTAGGGATACAAATAGAAATTACCCCAAACGTCGGGGACAAAAATGATACTTTACTCGCTCTCTTATTATATATGAATAGATAGAATGTTATACTTCAAGTAACAAATTAAACATTTTTTCATTTATTTTATGATACTTATAAAGAAGGAGTACTGCCATGTATCTAACTTTGAGCACTAACACTTGTCAATCTTACAGAAAGTCACGAGTTGCTTATGGAATGCTCCACTTGTCATTCAACTAACTTATTACTACTCTCTTATTATATATTTGAATCCATTTGCGTTTCCTAATAACTTTTTGCATACAGGCTCTCTTTTTTTATTTCAATTGTTGTACAGTAGGTAACAAATTAAACATTTTTCATTTATTTTATGATACTTACAAAGGAGAAACACTACTATGTGTCTAACTTTGAGCACTAACACTTGTCAATCTTACAGAATGTCACATGCTGCTTATGAAATGCTCCACTTGTCATTCAACTAACCTATTTATCAAAATAATTGTATGATTGAAAAAAATTAATTATTAAATAAATTAACAAATTATTAATGTGTGTACATTAAACTGATTAGATTTTTTCGAATAAAATATGGTAGTGTTATTTACTATTTTAACCCATAATATAATATGAGATGGTAAATTCAAGTAGGACAAAATAGTATTAACAACTCTTTTATGTGTATAAAATTCTTAATTAAAGTAAAATGGCAAAATACTTCGCAAATCGCAACAAAAGAAAAATTAAAGTAACCATAAATTTTGTACCAAAAAAAGGATTAGATGTCAATGGAGTGACGCGGAGACCGGGATAGAAATGCTTCCAAACTCTTTGTCCCTGAACCTTGACTTTCTTCCCATCTTTGTTCTCAATCCCTTCTGTGGGAGAATATTATCTTTGTAACATTCCAATTTTTTGAATTAAGTCATTATTCAATAACTAATTGATTATTTAAAATAGTAATGATTTAAGATTTAAATTTAAAATAAAAAATTAGAAAATAATGTATTTGAAAAACTAACATATCTAATTTAAAATTTAAACATATGAAAGCACTAGTGGTAGTAAATCTCTAACCAACAATAAACAACCTTTTAAGATATAGTCATAATTAATTCTATATTTATTGTATTTGAATGATATTTAGTTACATGAAAAAAATAAGAATACTAGCTTTATTCCTTAAGTTCAGTACAAAATCAAATTTAAATTAAATTAGGTAGATAAATGTGTTACAAGTCCATAATAGAAAATCGCGCTCTTATCAGTCAGCCTGATATACTAACAATATTTTGAGAATATCTCAAGCTATGGTTATTTGATTGACTTCATTTAAGATTCTTTTTAAATCTAACTCAATTCTCTATATATTTGTGTCTAATAGCTATTTTGAAATTCCAAACGTAAAAAATGCTATAGGGCTTGCAAATTGACGATTCAGATTAGAGATTTCACATAAACATGAATTAGATCCTTCCTTTCTCATTCTACTCCCTTTTTTCTATACAAAACATTCTAGTATTCACAAATTCTAATCATATATTGTTCAAGAAGATACTCTTTTCGAATTATGCGATCTATGAAATATGAAAATTCTTTCTATCTAGTCAAGGGTTCATACCTACGTCAAAACATACACAAAGTCTAGTCATGGAACAAGTTTCTCTTTGCTAACAAATTGCGTCTATTTGCATCGGAATACATATAGGAACTTCACTCGAGGTAGAGGATTTTATACTAATTTTTATATGTCATATATTAAATATTTTTGGATATAGATGTTAGCATCATATGTCATGATATAATGTCTTTTTTTTTCATACGCATTATGCATTATAATAACAATCTTATGTGTATTAAAGAATTGAGGGAATGATCCTTCGGTAAGGGAAGGTGACCCCCAAAGACAAGATAATCGAGATGATCCTTCGGTAAGGGAAGGTGATCGAATCGAGATGATCCTTCGGTAAGGGAAGGTGATCGGCAAACTTTTGGAAACCTTCGGTAAGGGAAGGAGACTCCTATCAATTTTATAATAAGATATCTTGGTTGTCATAACTTCCTTCTTGTGTATGTCTAAATAACCTTGATTGTAAATTGAATTGAGAGAATGATTCTTCGGTAAGGAAAGGTGACCCCCAAAGACAAGATATCGATATGATCCTTCGGTAAGGGAAGGTGATCGATCGATATGATCCTTCGGTAAGGAAAGGTCATCGCCAAAACATTTGGAATAAGAACCTTCGGTAAGGGAAGGGGACTCCCATCTTTTATACCGGTTTAAGCTCAATGTCTTCCATAAAAGCTACAAGAAAAAGTAATGAAAAGTGCAATGAAAAGTGTGATCATGATTGTTCTTCTTTTATCTTTTTTTGATTTATGATTATATTTATTATTGCATTCAAAGATCATTCTTTTATCCAAAGTTCCTTTTTGTTTGATTTATTATATTGGTTAAGATCTTTATTTTATTCAGATCTATTCTGTTTGACTTATCTATGCCAATGTTACTGTTATTCTCTTATTTATTATTTATTTTGCCTTGCTTTATGGCCTATGACACTACTAGAAAACTAGTTATTATAGACGGATATTTCTGACGGATTTTATCCCACGGAAATACAGACGGAATTTCAGAGGAATTTTTTGTCGGAAAACAAAAAAAAAATGAATTAGCATAAATTACAGACAGAAAAGAGAATCCGTCGATAATTTTGTCGAAAAAATTAATTTTTTCCCGTGGGAAATGGTTACAGACGAAAAATCTGTCTGTAATTAAATAGATAAAAATGCTGCATTTTATTAAATTATTACAGACAGATTTTCCGTCTGTAATTTAAACTTTCCCATCGGAAATATTAAAATAAAGAGATGGGTCACTTTACTCCCAATCCTTTCAGTTCACTTTTTTTCCGTTCTCCCATGCCTTCTCTCTCCATTGAAGATGTGACTTCTTCCGCTGTCGTCGCCGCCGCTGCTCATGTCGCACGAGCTCCTTCCATCGCCTCTCTCAGTGCGGTTGCTCCTTTCGTCGTCACACGAGCTCTCTCGGCCGTGCTCTTGTCTTACGAGCTCCCTCCGCCGCCACTCTCGTGCTGCTTCTTCTCTCCTCGCCAGAGGTTTGTCATCGTCTCTTCTGGTCGCTGTTAGTTCAGGTAGGCCTCCGCTTCCTTCTCGTCCCTAGCCGTAACCCTTCCATTGTGATTCTGTTCCGATTTCATGATCCCTAGCCCTAACCTTATCCCTTTCCTATTTTGATTGAAGTTGAAAATCAAAGAATACGATCGAGGAGAGCTCTTATGTTTGCAAATCAACTGTTGCTGCTGTAGAGAACGGAGTTTCTAAATTCTAAGGTATGAATTTTGTATATTCCTGTAATTTGTGAAATCTGAAACATAATTTCTATGATTGTAGTATAGAATAAAGTTTGTTTATGAACTATATATTTGAATTACTGAGATATTTTATCTGGAATTTGCATGCATATTCTTGTTCCTTCCTGTTCTTGTTATGACTTGATTTTGGCTCCTCCTTCTTGTCCTTGTCTGAATTTGCTGAATTACAGACAGATAACTCATTCTTTTCAGTGTTTTTGAAACAGGGGAGATGACACTAACACAACTCCAAAGACAACAACGCGTTTAATTGATTCTGATCTTGCCGTCGCTCTTGTCTTTCAACAACAGCACTATCATCATGCCTTTGATTTAACCTCAAGTTACTCTCTTTCTCACTCTCTTATCTCTCACTCACTCTCCTATTTATCAAATAATAGGGCTGGGAATGGGAAACTTGTAGTTGTGGACTCCAATGATCAAACTAAGCTTAAACATGAGGATCAGAAGGTTTGTTTCATTGTTTGTGTGCTACTGCTTGTGCTTACTATTTCAATTTTTGTTTCATTGGTAGTACTGATTCTTACATTTTTATATAAACATTTTTCTAGACTCTTCGTAGACTGGCTCAGAATTGTGAGGCTGCTAGGAAGAGTCGATTGAAGAAGAAGGTAAATTAATTGCTCCCAACCTGATATGTTAAAATTTATCATAAAGAGAAAAAGAAATTGGAAAGTGGAAATGGAGTAATCAAATTGGGGGAAGAAAAGAAAAACACTACAGCTTAAAGGATCTAATACCTTTAAGTTTGGAGGGAATGAGGGATGTTATGTTAGGCCAATTTCACTTTGCCAAAATTTAGAAGTAGAATAAATGGAGTTTATTTAGGTTTTATGTTTGCAGAATTTTATTTTTTTAAATTTATTATTCTAATATTTATTCCATTAACTTCAAATGTTGAGCCATAATTTAATTATCAGAAACTAAATAAATAAATAATGGAGTCCTTTTTTTGACATAAATATTGATGATTTATTCTGCCATATTGCTAAATATGCTACTTTCAGGCTGCTCTATTACTTTCCAAAATTTCACCAAAGATTTCTAGTGAGCCAATCGAAGTAGAGAGGCTATATGATGCTGTTAATGTCGTGCTCTCATTGCAAGTAATAAACTCGTCTTGGCTGAAGCTAGATTATCTGAATAGTTTGAGCAAATAAATTATTAATAGATTGGTGGAAGAAGATCTTCATTTTATCTTTTTCTTTCTTGTAAAGATACCGTATCCTCTCTCTATTTAACCTTTTCTTTCTCATTAATTTGTTTATTTTTTCTATTAATATTTATTTATTTATTTTAAATATCTTGTTTGTCTGACTGTGATCCACGGTGCATGAGCAAATAACTTCCTTAAAATTTGTAGAAATTAGCCTACTTGAATTACACCATATGAATAATAAAGTATGAAAATCTGCTAGTGTAGTCAAGTCTCCCTCTGCCATCTTTCTCTAAAATTCATTTCTCAATTCGTCAAGCACATGTATTTGAAGTTATGCCACAAAAGCTACAACTTTGAAATTGTTGTTTCTGAACAAAACGTTTTGGACTTTCTTTTAGATTTTGGAATTACAGCTGACGAGTTGATCTTGAAAATTGAGGAAGTTGATTTTGGATTTAGATTAGATACACACTTAGATGAATGCTTTCTCTTGCAGATAATAAATCCAACGGAAACTTTTGGTGATATAGTTATTGATTATTGGTAAGCTATCAAATGCTTGTTCAGTATAAATTTTTGCATTCCTCTTCCTATCCCTTAACCCATCATTTGAATCTTTTATTCTAAGGCTGCAATGAAAGGCTATATCTATCAATACACTTTGTTTATGTTTTGAATTATATTGACTTGTTTGTTTATAGTATTTTTCTTTTAGTTTGATAATACGATGAATTTGTTTATTTTTTGAAATATTATAAATATTCGAATACAAATTAGATAAAAAATTGTATTTATTAAATTTATATTTATTTTGTATGAAAATAAGTTTATTTTTTAATGAAAAAATAAAAAAAATATTTTACCTTACCGACGGATTTATAGACGGATTTTCTGTCTGTATTTAGAGTATAGAATGGTTTTCTAAAGTTCCAATTACAGACAAAAAATCTATTAGAAAATCCGTCTGTAATTACAGACAAAAAATTTGTCAGAAAATCTGTCTGTAATTACAAACGAAAAATCCGTCAGAAAATTCGTTTGTAATTACCGACGAAAAATCTGTCAAAAATTTCGTCGTCTTCGGGAAATAGATGGAGAATTTACAGATGGAAAATCTGTCGGTAACTGGTAAAAATCCGTCGGTAATTTTCTGACGGAAAAAAATTCGTCGGTAAATAATTTCCGACGAGGCTTTTACAGAGGGACAAAATCCGTCGATAATTTCGTCGATAACCAAAAATCCGTCTGTAATATAGATCAAATTTGTTTGTAAATCTGTCTGTATTAAGCCATTTTCTAGTTGTGTGAGAACATCATACCAAGGTTTATGAGTTTACATTTATATGTTTTAACGCTATAGGCATTTTGTATGCATCACACATGTCATAACATAAGTAAATGAGAAGCATCTAAAAGTCACACCACTCCGACTAACAAAGACTTTTGAAAATAATAATTGAACAACATTGCATTATCACTATTTTTATTTTAAAACTCGGAGTGGCTAGAGATGGATACGATGACACCATATAGATAAACTACTGAGAAACTTTTGTTTCTCATTCCCTCTCTTCGTACCATCTTCAGGAACGATGCGGCACAAAGCAATACACTGCTCAGTTGAGGTGAAAAGACAAGTGCACTATTAGGAGCGAGCTATCAAGGACGTAGATACGAAACATTAAGCGTTTATCTTAAGAAGGAAGAATAGGTGATTGTTTCAGTCATACTTAAACAAATTAAGAGAATTAGGATTTCATGTGTGTCTTGTTTTATACTTATTGAGTGATTGCAATTGTGATTATGATGTTTCTTTTTTCATGATTATTTGACATGAGTAAAACTTGTCATTATTTGTATCTTTATATTTTAGCACGCCCGTTTTTCATGTTAGTATTTCTAGATTCACTTTATTTTTTAACTAGTAACAATTCTAATAAAAACTAGTTATTCAATATTTTTACACATGTAAATTATTTTATAAATAGATTTCATATTATTTTAAAAATTTTGCAAGGTTTTTGAATATCAACGACCAATATATTCTAAATAAGGCTTAACCCAGTTTAAACGTATTAGGGTATTACATTTTGACATCAGAGCAATTTGATCCCATGGGGCCATATTCTATGCATGCAAGATTAATTTAGTATCATTTAATTATAATTAGTGTCATACAATAAAATCTTTTCTATGTGATGAAATTATATTAGAAATATGTGATCATCTAATAGTAAAAGTTATTGTGCTCCTGAATGTTTTGTTTGAGGCTTATCGCCGTAATTGTTTGATCAAAATGTGCATGTGTTAATGTCAAAACATAGATCATCTAGAAACACTCCAATCATAGTTAAAGATATAGCCAAATACACATGAGACGTTTAAAAAAAGAGTTAGGAAATTATGTTTTTGTCACTTTATATGCTTGGCATGTGTTTTGTTTATTTTCTCATTTTCGTGTTGTTGTATGATGCCTTTGTTATCATGATTATTGTTTTATGCTTTATTCCTTGTTTCCTTATTTTATACGCATACACTTTAATCATCCAAATTCTTCCATATACAAAATCCATCATCTTTAAGTCTTTGTAATCGAGAGTAAATGCATATTTTTATGTATTTTTTATAAATGCTATTTTTATAATTATTATTACTATCTCGCAAGCCATTTAAGCCAAGAGTACATGCATTTTTATGAATTCTATGTGATTATTTAGTATGTCCCATTATTATGAAATTCTCTTAAACATGTGACCTTACACGATTTTTGTTATATATGCTCTTTATCTTACTATTACTACCTCTTTGATTAGAGGAAAGAAAAAAATGTGAAGTAATTGACTTGCATGTTAAAGGAAACTAATTACCTTTAACTGCTCTGAACCCTGCTTATCATGTTTTTACTTAGCTTGATTTGACATTAGCTTTCTTGATTAGTTTTTCTTTTCTTCCTCTTTGGTGTTTAAATGAAAAAAAATGAATGATATTATCTATCATGTGAATTGTCTTTTATAATCATATTAGACTTGAATGTTTAATTCACATTTAGTGCACTTAGTTAGCTTATGATGAGAATAGAACTATTTTGTAACTTTACTTAATTTGCTTGAATGTATGGATTGATTGAACTTATTTATGTTAGGACTATCATATATCCCAGTAGAAAAGGAAAAAGATAGATAAAATCTACTATGATAAGATGAGGTTGACTGGTATGTTCTTAGGGTTGCGTTTGTTTACAGAGACAGGACACTGAGACAAGGACACAGAGACACAAAATTGTGTTTGGCAGAGGAGACATGGACAGAGACAGTGTGTCCAGAGACACTGAATTAGTGTATTTTGTGTCCATCCTGACAGGAAGGACACGGAGACACTAACAAGGGACACAACTTATTTTTTATTTTTCTTTCTTTATTTTTGTTAATTTTTCATAATTATATATTTTATTATTATATTTTTCATCTCAAATTTTTTGAATGAAAAAAATGAGAATAAATTGGATTTTCATAATTTGTTCTAGTTTATTACCAAACAGAATACAATAACACAAAATTTTGTGTCTCTGTCCATCAGTGTCTTGTCCTGTTCTGTTCTCAGTGTCTTGTCCTGCCCTGTTCTCGAAAACAAACGCAGCCTAGGAGACACAAATCTTGAGGACAAAATTCTTTTTTAAGGGGGTGAGAATGTAACATCCCAATTTTTTGAATCAAGTCATTATTCAATAACTAATTAATTATTTAAAATAGTAATGATTTAAGATTTAAATTTAAAATTTAAATATATGAAAGCACTAGTGGTAGTAAATCTCTAACCGACAATAAACAACCTTTTAAGATATAGTCATAATTAATTCTATATTTATTGTATTTGAATGATACTTAGTTACATGAAAAGATAAGAATACTAAATTTATTCCTTAAGTTCGGTACAAAATCAAATTTAAATTAAATTAGGTAGATAAATGTGTTACAAGTCCATAGTAGAAAATCGCGCTCTTATCAGCCAATTTGATATACTAACAGTATTTCGAGAATATCTCAAGCTGTGGTTATTCGATTGACTTTGTTTAAAATTCTTTTTAAATCTAATTCAATTCTCTATAAGTTTCTGTCTAATAGCTATTTCCAAATTCCAAACGTAGAAAATGTTATAGGGCTTGCAAAGTGACGATTCAGGTTAGAGATTTCACATAAACACGAATTAGATCCTTCCTTTATCATTATACTCCCTTTTTTCTATACAAAACATGCTAGTATTCACAAATTCTACTCGTATATTGTTCAAGAAAATACTCTTTTGGAACTATGCGATTTACAGAATATGAAAATTCTTTCAATCCAGTCAACGGTTCATACCTACGCCAAAACATACACAAAGTCTAGTCATGGAACAAGTTTCTCTTTGCTAACAAATCGCGTCTATTTGTATCGGAATACATATAGGAACTTCACTCGAGGTAGGGGATTTTAATATTTTATGCTAATTTTTATATGTTATATCTTGAACGTTTTTTTAATATAGATGTTAGCATTGCATGTCATGATATAATGTCTCATTCCTTCATACGCATTATACATTATAATAACAATCTTATGTGCATTAAAGAACTGAGGGAATGATCCTTCAGTAAGGGAAAGTGACCCCCAAAGACAAGATAATTGAGATGATCCTTCGGTAAGGGAAGGTGATCGGCAAACTTTTGGGATAAGAACCTTCGGTAAGAGAAGGGGACTCCCATCAATTTTATATAATAATATATCTTTGTTGACATAAATTCCTTCTTGTGTATGTCTAAATAACCTTGATTGTAAATTGAACTGAGGGAATGATCCTTCGGTAAGGAAAGGTGACCCCAAAGATAAAAGATCGAGATGATCCTTCGGTAAGGGAAGGTGATCGCTAAAACATTTAGGATAAGAACCTTCGGTAAGGGAAGGGGACTCCCATCTTTTATACCGATTTGAGCTTAATACCTTCCATAAAAGCTACGAGAAAAAGTAATGAAAAGTACAATGAAAAGTGTGATCATAATTATTCTTCTTTTATCTTTTTTTTTTATTTATGATTATGTTTATTATTGTATTCAAAGATCCTTCTTTTATCCAAAGTTCTTTTTTGTTTGATTTATGATATTAGTTAAGATCTTTATTTTATTCAGATCTATTCTATTTGACTTATCTATGCCAATGTTACTATTCTTCTCTTATTTATTATTTATTTTGCCTTGCTTTATGGCCTATGAGAACATTATACCAAGATTTATGAGTTTACATTTATATGTTTTAACGCTATAGGAATTTTGTATGCATCACATATGTCATAATATAAGTAAATGAGAAGCATCTAAAAGTCACACCACTCCGACTAACAAAGACTTTTGAAAATAATAATTGAACAACATTGCATTATCACTGTTTTTATTTTAAAAGTCAGAGTGGCTAGTGATGAATACGATGACACTATATAGATAAACTACTGAGAAACTTTTGTTTCTCACCCCTCTCTCCGTACCATCTTCAGGAACGATGCGTCACAAAGCAATACACTACTCAGTTGAGGTGAAAAGACAAGTACACTATTAGGAGCGAGCTATCAAGGACGTAGATACGAAACATTAAGCGTTTATCTTAAGAAGAAAGAATAGGCGATTGTTTCAGTCATATTTAAAAAAATTAAGAGAATTAGAATTTCCTGTGTGTCTTGTTTTATCCTTATTGAGTGATTGCAATTGTGATTATGATGTTTCTTTTTTCATGATTATTTGACATGAGTAAAATTTGTCATTGTTTGTATCTTTATAGTTTAGCACGCCTATTTTTTATGTTAGTATTTCTAGATCCACTTTATTTTTCAACTAGTAACAATTCTAATAAAAACTAGTTATTCAATATTTTTACACATGTAAATTATTTTATAAAAAGATTTCATATTATTTTAAAAATTTTGCAAGGTTTTTGAATATAAACAACCAATATATTCCAAATAAGGCTTAACCCAGTTTAAAAGTATTAGGGTGTTATAATCTTCATTTTCATTCTCTTGTGTGTTCTGACAGTTCTTGCAAGGCCCTATTCTCTTATAAAAATTCTCATAAATTTTATTAAAAAAATTTAAAAATAGAAATCATAAAATATTAGAACAGCTTACAAATACATATTGTCAAAAAATAAAAAAATTAAGTAAAATTTAATATCATGTCCAAAAAACAAAATAACTAACACACCATAAAATTTGGGTAAAAAACACAAATAAACCATGTGAGGAAACTTGTTACATGAATAAGCCAAATGCAAAAGTGACTCACGAATCAGCCAAAGCCTATTTTTTTATAATTCGAACCTATTAGGTTCGAACTCCATTTGAACATAAATCGAACCTATTTGGTTCGAACTACACTTTTATAATTCGAACCTAATTGGTTCGAATTACTCTTGATTTCGTGCCTCAACTAATTCGAACCTAATTAGTTCGAATTACTTTAAATGCAAATTGAACCAAGATGGTTCAAATTAGTAAGGAACAGAGCTGAATATGTTACGTGCATGGGATCGGAATTGATGAATATGTTTCGTTTAAGGAGTTTTAAACGAAATGTATGTTGAACACGCATGGGAATAAATTAGTCTACGAGTTAAATTAATCAAGACATGATGTGGCAATTAAATAACATCAAAATGCAAAGTACAGATGTTTTCAGAGTAACACATACATACACCCAAAGGTGGATACAAAGTAACACTGGTCACAAAATACATAGACGAACATAGGTAACATACAACTCGGCACATAAATCATCTAAAAAGGTGCGACCCGGTGAAGCAACGACGTGGAACCCGTGTCCTCTGACCTCTCCGGATAAGCGGCTCCTCATCCTCGATCTCGTCGTCCTCGTCCTCGTCCTGCGGGGCTGGCTGTGTAGGCGTCCTAGGCTGGACATGTACCGATCGGGATGAGGACGGCCCGGCAACTGAATGTGACCCAGTAGTATGTGCCGAAGCTGGGGTACCACCCAAAGCGAAATACTCAGGAGGAGGCACGGAGGGCGGCTCATTCAGATCGACATCTAACGGTGCCTGTGTCCCCGTCGTCTGACTCCGCCCAGGGACAGCCTCATCATCATGCATGATGGCAGTGATGTCATCAAAGAAGGGGGATCCAAGATCCCCATCAAACACAACACCGGCAAGTAAGTCTGAAAACGTGCTGCCTGGACTCACCCATGGCCTAATCTCCTGACGTGTGTGGTCGTCAGGGGGAACTCCAACAAAGTAATCTCCGAGCGTCCCCTCCCCAAGTCCAGCCTCAGCATGGGCAGTGGGATCTCCGGTGGCGTACCCCTGTCCACCAAAGCCACCAGCCTCACCATCGTCCTGGCCTGCAACGGGTGCCCTCCGTCTGCCTCCACGCCCTCGTCCTCGACGACCACCCCTACCTGCCTCATCAGCCTTGTCGATAGCCTGCTCTAGCCACCTTCAGTCACACTGGCTCCGTCGTGTCCCGACACGAGCTCTCCTCTCAACCCGACGCCTATCAGGGACATCGTCGACTCGATCCATATCAGGAACTCGCCCAGGACCCCTCTGTGACGCCTCGACAGGAATAGGAATGCCCCTCGGATCCCCCAAATAAAACTCGGGTGACAAGAACCTCTTTCCATGCTGACTCCACCAGTCTAGGTAGGCGTGCAAAGGTCCAGGATCGGCAACAACATCGAACCGGAGGACGTGGTCTGCACGGGTCTCCCAACGAATATGCCAATCCGGTAAAGCAGACGGGAACCAACGATCACCGCCTCTCCCATCCTTCGACATCAGAAAGTCGATGTTCAGGGCGGGACGCGGGAGGGGCTGCACACCACCGAACTGTGGTAGCACCCTATCTACCTGATGCCACTCTACGACGGCAAAGTATATCAGCGCCGTGACAGACCGCCACACTGCCATGTGTGGAGGCTCCAACGCCTCCGGATGCACAACATGAAGTACCTCGGGGGAGCTATACGACATCCAGATAAACTGCACAAAAAAACACCGATGTTGTCTCGCCAACTCCCTCTACAGTAACATCTGATGTCTAGTTATTCAAATAAAAATAACCGGAACAACACTCACATCCCTGGCCTGTAACATGTCTATCTTCAGTCTCGTGCTCTGCAGTCGAGGACCCTTCTGGCTGTAGGAAGGGCTGTAACCTGACCACCTGCAGGGCACATGGGTGTTATGTCAAATCAGAAGTATTACAGATTTGTAATACGGTACAGTCGTACACTCACATCAGCTATCTCAACTTGAAATAGAAAAGCCTGAGTAGCATACCTCGATGCCAAAGGCCAGCTGCACGTATCAAACCCAGCAGGCCTAAACCTGGGAAAGCGCCAGAAGATCCAGGACTGAAGTAGCTGAAGTGGGCCCGCTAACTTCACGACATGTCTGTTTGCCACTCGGCACATGCACCGGTACAACCATGCCAATGCTGCAGACCCCAACTGTAGGAACCCATCTCCTCAAGCCTAGCTACGTAGGGAAGCCATCTGATGTGAATGCGGTTGCTGGACTTGTCGGCAAACAGCTGAGTGCCCAACAACATCATGATATAGGCACGAGCAAAGCGCTGCATAGTCTCCTCATCGGCTCCCTTGGGGCACTCTCCGAAAGTCTCCTGGAACCAGGTGCAGTTTACTACGAACTTCTGAACCTAGCTCGGAGGAGGAATCACTCCAAGCAACTCCTCGAATCACACCCAAGCTGGACGTCCACCTTCGATATACACATGGAAGTCTATAAGGCAACCGCTGACATAACGCCCGTCCACTGCCAACCCCAACTGGTACGCCACGTCCTGAAGCGTGATCGTGCACTCTCCGAAGGGCATATGGAAGGTGTGCGTCTCAAGACGCCACCTCTCGACGAAGGCGCTGACAAGGGGCTCATCTAACCAGAACCATCTATCGTTCAGCCTAGCCAGATGGTATAACCCGGCCATCTGCAAGTAGGGAACATAATGCTCATCGAGTGGCATGCCTTGTTGCCGCCGCATGCTCCTGATGCATCGCTGTGGCTGCGCATTAAACAGACCGCATTATTAGAACCACATACAATACTGCTAACCAAAAAATAAACTAACACAATAAACCAATTACATAAACCATCAACACAACCGCATATAAAACCACGTACAAAAAACCACTTACGCTAAACCACTAACTAAACCGCATGCAAAACCACTATAATAAACCATTTGCAATACCACTACAACAAACCACTAACAATACCACCTAACATAAACCACTTACATAAACCATTAACAGAAGCGCATATAAAACCACTACAACAAACCACTAACAATACCACCACGATAAACCACTAACATAAACCGCCACTAAAACCACATGCATAACCACTAACTCAGATAAACCGTGTGCACAAAGTTTTCTATCCACTAACCTCGTCGTTGATGACCCCGGCTATATGAGCAACCCCGTCCAACCGGTACAGCCTTGCAGGATCGTCCCCCATCAGCTGAGTCTTCAGTTCTACTATTTCTCGGATCGAATCTGGGTCGTTTTCTCTGGGATTTGGTGGGGTATGGAAAATGATAAGTGGTTCGAATTTGCTTGATTCGAACTCCTTATATAGCCCAATTGTTCATAATTCGAACCAATTAGGTTCGAATTACTGGAGGCACGTAATCAATAGTATTTCGAACCAATTAGGTTCGAATTATAAAAGTGTAGTTCGAACCAAATAGGTTCGATTTATGTTCAAATGGAGTTCGAACCTAATAAGTTTGAATTATATAAAAATAGGCTTTGGCTGATTCATGAGTCACTTTTACATTTGGCTTATTCATGTAACAAGTTTCCTCACATGGTTTATTTGTGTTTTTTACCCATAAAATTTTAAGGACAATTAAATAAATTCACCTAATTCGAGAATCACATAAAACATAATGGGGATCCCACTCAAATTTATAGTTGTCTCTCGAAACTTCATTCTCCATCTCTGGCTCAGTGAAAAAAATTTCCGTATTTGAATATCTATTTCAAGTAATTTCAACGGTGACATGCCTTGAAAAGTTTTGCTACATCTAACAAAAAAAATATTTTTTGTTCAAATTTTACAAATGATAGTTGTTACATAAATCTACAATATAAATGAATAATAATTAAAATACATGAAAATTATACTAATAACAATCAATAAAAACATAAAATTTAAGTAAGATTCGAAGTCATTATCATGGTAAAAATAAAATGAAAAACAAAAATAGTATGTACACATAAATAATTAGTTATTATGTATTTATGTATAAATACATGTGTTGTTAAATTTATTTTTGATATGTATTTTATATTTTGACATGTATGTATTTTATATGGATGGGCTAATTTGTTTGTTGAGATATTGACACTAATTGTTAGATACGGTAGTACACATCTACCATTTGTTTGGTGAGATACGAATTTAGATAAACACGGTAGTACACAGATACACACAAAATATATGTATTTAATGTTCCTCCTTAAAGATGAGACACAGAAACACAATGCATAGGATATTGAGGATAAAATTATCATGCATGTATTTAGTGTTTCTCCTAATTATTTTTGAAATTACCAATACATATAAGATACATAAAATAAAACTGACATTTGATTTATACATGTGTGTCTTGTGCATTATATTATTATCAAACACATTATAAAATTTATATATTTTTATGTTTATGTATCTTTGTACATTTATGTATGTGTCTTAAAGACACTAATCAAATGCAATATAGTTGAATAAAAGATTATATAATTGGTTTACTTAATTCAAGCAATTTAAATTATAAAAATTTTAATAAATTATAAGTATAATATCTTTTATATTAAATTAAATAATTATTAGAATTTATTGCTAGAATTAATTATTCAAAATTTGTTAAGTTGGATTAAAAAAAATCACCAAAAACATGTTATGTCAGCATAAAATTAATGTACTTTTATTTTATTGAGTCATATCTAAAAAACCATGGCAACCTGCTTCATTAAGTTTTGAGTATTATAATTACAACTATTTTTGCATGTATACAAAAATGTAACATGCATTCACCATTCAGACTTTTATGTATTATTTGAATGGTGATTTAGTAACATTATATATTTGTGCTCGTTTTTCCATTCTTGCATGATGCAATATAAGAACTACTTCATAAAAAAAATTGTGAAAATTTGAATTTATATAAGAAGACAAATAGTATGGTTAAATATTTTAAAAATTATAGGATTCTTTAATCTCAAGATTATTTATGTTAAATTATTTAAAAAGATAATTGAGAATGCGAAAACATACCCGTATTCGTAAGTATAATTGAAAGAGTTTTGATTTTTTGATATTCCTCAAACAAAACTTCTATATTCTAATAGGGTTGAATCGTAATTCATTTGATGAAAAAAGAATTAAGGAGGTGGTTTTGATGTGTTGGAGACCAAAACCTGAAAGTCATTATTTATATTTGAGTGTGATATCTATTAATGATTAAACCCTAAAGGACAAATAAAATAATATTTCTAGTTTTATTTTCATTTAGTTTTAAATCAAAACGAATAATGACTTATTTAATTCAGCATTTATAATAATAAATGAGATGACCATTATATAAGTCACCAGAAAAGAATCTAAAGGGGCGCTGTTTGCTATTATGTAAGAACCAACTCATCAAATTCACTGGTTGATCGGAGATCCCTAAAGCTTGCCAAACAAGTTGGGCTTTTGGACAATCCCGAATACAATGTAAAACCGACTCCTGACTTGAGAAACATCGTGGACAGCTATCCGTGTGCGAAATGCCCCTTCTAAAACGAAATGCAGCAGTAGGAAGAGCCTCCCGAAGACATAGTCAGGCCAAAAATTTGTGCTTTTCCGGAACATGTTGACGCCAAAGCCAAAGCCAATTACCCCTATCCTCCCAACTAAACATCTTCTTACTGAGCCATAAATAACCACTATGAGCATCATAAACCTTTGAGGCCGCACCAGTCCAACACCAACCGACCTCTGAACTAGCTTGAACATCTGGGTTGTAAGAATTAATGTTGCTCTGCAGAGACTGATTCAGAGGAGAATAGATATTCTCAAGGTTCCACTGTCCAGATGACCAAAGGTCCAAGATCCTGAGATCCGAACCAGAAATGTGAACATAATCCATCTCCAGATTTTTCCACATTAACCTTCATCCCAGAGGCTCTGCAGAAATTTTCCAAAGCTACCATTACAGTTTGAACTTGCTGTTTTTCAGCTTTACAGAAAAGAAGCAAATCATCGGCAAACATCAAATGAGAAATTCTTGGACCCCCTCTAGAAACCGCAACTGGCTTCCACGAGCCCTTATCAACTTGATATTTAATCTATCCCCATTCCAGAGGATAGACAGTGAGGAAGCAGTGACACAACGCATAATCAGATTGACTGTCGGAGGAGGAAAGCCAAAACTCACCAAGGTTTGTTTCAGAAATCCCCAATCCACTCTATCGTACGCTTTCTCCAAATCAATCTTAAAGGCCAGGGTGCCTTTCTTTGACTTTGTCTTCTTCATGAAATGGAGAACCTCTTGTGCTACAATGATGTTGTCAGGGGTTCCTCTTCCCGGGATAAACCCTCCTTGAAGGGGCCCAATAATCTCTTTGAGATGGGGACGAAGTCTATTGACCAAGATCTTCGTTATAACTTTGTAAACCACATTACAGAGACTAATTGGTCGGAAATCCTTCATGGAAACCGGGTTTTCTACCTTCGGAATAAGAACCACAAGAGTTTCCATCATCCTTGGATCCATATCCAAACCAGAGAATGCATGACGAACCATAGTCCAAACATCAAAACCAACAATCTTCCAGTATTCTTTAAAGAAGAAAGCCTGAAACCCATCAGGGCCCGGCGCCTTAAAAGAATGCATACTGAAAACAGCCGACTTAACTTCTTCCAGAGTAACTGGCGCTGTGAGGCTACAACAGGCTTCATCATTCAGGGAAGGCAGTGGCACATCACCAAGACAACCTAAGTCTACATCCTCCGACTGGCAGAATAGGCGTTTATAGAAGGATTCAGCTTCCCTTCTAAGGACATCCGGGTCCGTTTCCCACACCCCATCTTGAAGAAAGAGACCATGAATCTTATTATGCTTTCTCCGCACAAGAGTCTGGACATGAAAGAACTTGGTATTTCTATCCCCAAATTTTACCCACTGCTCTCTGGATTTTTGAAACCATAGAAGTTCCTCCTGCACAAGCGTGTTATTAAATTCCTCAATCAGCTGTTTTTCTTTTTGCCGCATAGACAAATCTTCCATTACTTCAAGTCGCTTCTGAAGGAAATTAATCTGTCTCTCCAATTTGCATTTCCTAACGAAAATATTGCCAAACACTTTAGAATTAAACTCCAAAGAGTTCTTCTGCACTTCTGAAAACTTGCCATGCATCTCTCTGTAGCCAGCCTGCCATGACTGGTTCACAATATTTCTGTACCCCGGATGAGTTGCCCAAGCTGCAATAAACCGAAAAGGTCTATTCTTTTTCGGTTAGGGACGACCTGTACAGCGTACTAGGATAGGACAATGATCAGATTGAAGCCTATTTAAAATTTCTGCGTAAGCCTCTGGAAAGAGAGATAGCTAGCCACTATTGATACAAACCCGGTCAAGTTTTTTCGCCACCTCAACACCATTTTTAACCCTTCTGTACCAAGAAAATTGTCTTCCAATAGTCTTCAAGTCAAACAGATTATTATATGTATTATAAATTTATAACACTTAAATAATAAAATAATAAATTTAAAATATACTTATAAAATATTTTTACTCAATTTTGTTGTGAAAAATATATATTATATTTTCTGATAGGTTAATATATGTTTATTTAGTTAAACAATTAATTATTTATTTATTTACCAATTTTCTTTGAAGACAATAAGCATTTGACTTTAAACTCGATGCTTAGTTGATACTTAAAATAGTAATAAGAATAGAAAATGCAAAGATTAAGTCGTCTATTTCCGAACAAAATATAATAATTGATAATGACAAGTGATGAGCGCCATAGCTAATTTATTTGACAAAAGGAAATAATTATGAGTCATTTTAATTTTCTTGAGTTTTTATTAATAATCAAAATAATTATTTAAAAAAAAACGAACGTAGATCTAATTAGTATCTCATATGATTTTGTGTTGATATTTTTAGTAATATGACTAATATCTAATTTAGTATATGTTTATTTTTTCGTATAAGAAAATGATACATTGTGTTGAACACGTTATTATTATATGTTCATTTCTTTTATCAGAAAAAATAATCAAATTTATGTCCCAAATATGGTCATTAAGGAGAAGGATAAGAGTTATTTTTTGAGTACCAATTTAGTGGACTTATTTAAATAAACCATAATAACATCCATATATTACTATATTAGTATGTTAACGTGACATTTAGAGTGTGTTCGTATTTTAAAAGCAAAAGAAAAATGAATACTTTAGAAAAGAAGTAACCAAAAAATCTAAGATTATTAAACTCATTATTGTTTATGAGTTTATAATAAGTGTTACGGACTGACGGTCCAGCCCAAGAAGCCGCCAGATCGGGGCACCGCCCCATCTAGGCCCAAGAAACCCTAACGGATCCCTTCGGGTCGGTTAGCCATAACCGACCCGGAGTCCAACCACATCACAGCTGCGCCACCAGCCGGGTCGGAACCCCCAGGGTCGGCACCCGAGGTACCGACCCCCCCGTACGGACGACCCGCACGCGTGGAAAGTAACAGCTCAAACTCTCCACCAATGGGCCAGGCCATTACTAGGCCCACCCAACACGCTATATAAGGGGAGAGGACAGCTCTCCTCCTAAGGTACGTCACATCCTTACCTAACCCTGCCACCCTCAGTACGGACTCTGACTTGATTGTCGGAGTGTCCTTGCAGGTGGCCACCCCCTCATTCCGTTCGCCCTCCGACGTGACCAGCACCCGCTCCACGCTCGCTCGGGACCTCTCCTCCTCTCCTTATCACCTCCTGTCGACAAACCGATCACCCGAGAACCCCAGGTAACGAACATTGGCGCCGTCTGTGGGGACCCGGCGCAGACATGGAGCGGCACACTCAGACACAGGGTTCAGAACTTGGAGCGGGAGTTGGCGGCAAGGGACCAATCCCAGGAAAACGTTGGCCGCTCGCACGGCGGCGCTAGCCAGTCCCACGCCCGCACCCACTCCCCCTCCCATATACACAACAACCAAGCAAGAAGCCTAACAAGGCGCGAAAAGATACACACACAAGCGACCTCCAGACCCGCCCGAAGCAAGTCGGAAGGCCGTTGGGGGTCCCAGAAAGAGGAAGACCGTAATCAAGAAAACCCCATCATCATAGGGGCAACCCCTTTTCATCCCTCAATCCTCAAGGTCCGGCTCCCGAAAAACTTCGACAAGCCAACGGACATGAGGTATGATGGGACCAAGGATCCCCAGGAACATGTCACAGCTTTCGAAGCAAGAATGAATCTGGAAGGAGTAGGCGACGCAGTCAGATGCCGGGCGTTTCCTGTAACACTGGCCGGCCCGGCAATTCGGTGGTTCAACACTCTCCCACAAGGATCCATCACGAATTTCGCAGACATCTCCCAGAAGTTTCTAGCACGGTTCACGACGCGCATAGCAAAGGCGAAACACCCGATCAACCTATTAGGGGTCACCCAGAAACCCGGCGAACCGACAGGAAGTTCCTGGACAGGTTTAACGACGAGTGCCTAGAAATCGACGGCCTCACGGACTCGGTCGCTAGCCTATGCCTAACGAGCGGCCCATTGGATGAGGACTTTAAGAAACACCTAACAACCAGACCTGTATGGACCATGCAAGAAATCCAAAGCATAGCCAAGGAGTACATCAATGACGAAGAGGTCAGCCAGGTTGTGGCGGCCAATAAATGGCAGCCACATAACCCGCCACCTCGGCATGCGCACCAGACTGAAAGGTACAAAGAAGCTCCTAGAGACAGCACCCCAAACAAACTACCCAAGCAACCACGGGTAGGGAGATTCACGAACTACACGCCACTCACGGCGCCCATAGTAGAGGTCTACCAGCAGATTGCAGACAAAGGAATCCTATCCAGACCAAGACCCCTGAAGGAGAGAACGGGAGGCAACAAAAGCCTTTATTGCGATTACCACAAAGGGTTTGGCCACAAGACCCAGGACTGCTTTGACCTCAAAGATGCCTTGGAACAAGCCATCAGGGAGGGGAAACTAAACGAGTTCTCCCGGCTCATTAGGGAGCCGAGGAGATGGTTAAGAGAGCGCTCGGAGGGAGACCGGAACTGGGCTGTCAAGCCAAGACAGGAACCTCCAGGGGACGCCAACAACCCCCCAGCCTTTGTGGTTAACGTCGTGGTCAGACGAGATAGCCCCCCCAAGTCCAAATCAGCAACAAGGAAGGATTCCCGGGTGCTCTCCATCTCAACAGAGAGCCCCACTGCCAGTAGGAAGCCCCCCACCATATCATTTGGCCCAGAGGACAAATGGTTCAATGACCTTCCCGAGAACCCCCCCATGGTAGTCACAGCAATGATCGGAACGGGACTGGTCAAGCGCATCCTCGTCGACACGGGAGCCGACTCAAATATCCTATTCAGAAACGTCTTCGACGCCATGGGATTCAAGGAATCCGACCTCCAAAATCACCAACATGGAGTCATGGGACTCGGCGACAATTTTATCAAGCCTGACGGGACGATCTCCCTCCCAATCAGCTTAGGAACTGGCGATGCCAGGAGATCGGTTATGGCGGATTTCATAGTCCTTAGAGACTCCACTGCTTATAACATCATCCTAGGGAGAAAAACCATCAACGAGTTCTCAGCTGTAATATGCACCAAGTTCCTAACAATGAAGTTCATAACGGACAAGGGAACGGTTGGTTCCATAAGGGGAGACCTAGAAATGGCAGTCGCTTGCGACAACGCCAGCCTCTCCTTAAGGAAAGAGTCCAAAAAAGCAGCTGGTGTGTTCTTAGCAGACCTAGACGCCCGAATAGAGGACAAACCAAGACCTGAACCTGAGGGAGACATGGAGAAATTTCAGATAGGGAAGTCGGTAGAGCAATTCACCTTCATTAACAGGAATCTTCCCCACGAACTAAAAGGCCCCCTCATGGAAGTCGTAAGGGCAAACAGCGACCTCTTCGCATGGACCCCATCAGATATGCCGGGGTTGGACCCCGAAGTCATGTCTCACCGGCTAGCCATAAAACCCGGAGCCAAACCGGTAGCCCAGTGAAGAAGGAAGACGTCGCAAGAAAGAGCTGAGGAGGTCGCTAAGCAAACAACAGGGCTGCTAGAAGCAGGGTTCATCAAGGAACTCGAGTACTCGACATGGCTGTCCAATGTTGTGTTGGTCAGGAAAGCCAGCGGGAAATGGAGGATGTGCGTAGACTACTCCGACCTGAACAAAGCATGTCCCAAGGACTCTTTTCCCCTCCCCAACATCGACACTCTGGTAGACTCGGCAGCAGGATATCGGTTTCTCAGCTTCATGGATGCCTACTCCGGATACAACCAAATCCTGATGCACAGACCTGACGAGGACAAAACTGCGTTTATAACCCCAGGGGGCACCTACTGCTACAAAGTAATGCCCTTTGGACTAAAGAACGCAGGGGCCACCTACCAGAGATTGATGAGCAGAGTCTTCCACGACCTCATCGGCAAGACAGTAGAGGTATATGTCGACGATATACTCGTAAAAACGGCAGAACCAGGCCAACTGATAAAAGACCTCCAGGTCGTCTTTGAGGCGCTAAGGAGATACAAAATGCGACTCAATCCGCTCAAATGCGCATTCGCCATGGAAGCGGGAAAATTCCTAGGGTACATGATAACCCAGAGAGGAGTAGAAGCCAACCCGGATAAGTGCGAAGCCGTTCTCAAAATGACAAGTCCTGGGTGCATCAAAGACGTACAATGGCTGACCGGGAAGCTCATAGCCCTATCTCGGTTCCTCAGAGCATCTGCGGAAAGGGCCGCCCCGTTCTTTAACCTAATGAAGAAAGGAATCACCTTTGAATGGACCCAGGAGTGCGAAGAGGCATCCGAGCACTTTAAAAGGATACTCTCGGAACCTCCCGTACTCAGCAAACCCGGGAAAGATGAGCCCCTATACCTCTACTTAGCCGTGACCACGCAAGCAATGGCCGCAGTACTAGTCAGAGAGGAAGATAAGACCCAACGACCAGTATACTTCATCAGCAAAACACTTCAAGGGGCAGAGACAAGGTACACAAAGCTGGAGAAGCTAGCCTATGCCCTACTAATTTCATCAAGAAGGCTGAAACAATATTTCCAAGGGCACACAATCATCCTAAGGACCGACCAAGCTATCCGACAAGTCCTCCAGAAACCCGACCTGGCGGGAAGGATGATGGCATGGGCAGTGGAGCTATCCCAATACGACTTGCAGTATGAACCAAGGCAAGCAATCAAAGCCCAAGCCATGGCCGACTTCCTCGTAGAGGTCACAGGGGAAGCACCCGACATACCGAACACACGGTGGAAGCTCCATGTTGACGAGCATCCAATCAAACGTTCGGAGGAGCTGGAATCATCCTCGAAAACTCGGCTGGCATAGCCTTTGAACAATCCATCAAGTTCGAATTTCCAGTCTCCAACAACCAAGCCGAGTATGAAGCCTTGATAGGAGGACTGATGCTAGCCAAAGAAGTCGGAGCATCAAGGTTGGAAGTCAACAGCGACTCCCAAGTCGTCACTTCCCAAGTAAACGGCAGCTACCAGGCCAAAGACACGCTGCTACAGAAATACTTGGAAAAAGTAAAAGAACTATGCAAAGGCTTCGAGGAAGTAACAATCCAGCATGTTCCCAGAGAAAGGAACGCCCGAGCCGACCTCCTCTCCAAGCTCGCAAGCACTAAACCCAGCACGGGGAACAGATCTCTGATCCAAGGGCTGGCAACAGAACCTGCGATCATCATGTGCGCAACCCAAGCACCAAACCCGCCCTCATGGTTAGACCCGATCTCCCGATATCTAGAGCATGCAGAAGCACCTCCCAACCAAAAAGAGGCGGAATTTATCAAAAGAGAGGCCCCCAAGTACACGATCATACAGGGACATCTGTACAAGCGAGGGCTCCACCAACCACTATTAAAGTGCCTGCGCCCCGACCAGACAGACTATGTCCTGAGGGAGGTACACGAGGGGTGTTGTGGTCACCACATCGGGGGAAATCTCTAGCAAGGAAAATCATCAGGGCGGGATACTACTGGCCCACCATGATGTCAGATGCTCAGAAATTCGTAAAGAAATGTAAAAAATGCCAGGAGAATGCCAACTTCCACAAAGCGCCTCCCGCAGAACTCAACCTAATGTTGGCCCCCCGACCTTTCGCCCAGTGGGGAGTCGACCTCCTGGGCCTATTTCCCCCAGGACCCGGACAGGTGAAGTACTTAATAGTAGCGATAGATTATTTCACCAAGTGGGTAGAAGCAGAACCACTAGCCAGCATATCCGCAGCGAACTGCCAAAAGTTCATGTGGAAATAAGTGGTCACAAGGTTCGGGATACCAAAAACCGTCATATCGGACAACGGGACCCAGTTCACCGACAAGAAGTTCAAAGGATTCTTGGAAGGACTAGGGATCAAGCAAAAGTTCTCCTCAGTTGAATACCCTCAAACCAACGGCCAAGTTGAAGCAGCCAACAAAGTTATCCTAAAAGGGTTGAAAAAACGACTCGAGGGGAAAAAGGGCTCATGGGCAGAAGAACTAGCCCCAGTACTATGGTCGTACAGGACCACACCCCAGTCATTCACCGGGAAAACCCCTTTCCGACTCACATACGGGGTCGATGCTGTCATCCCAGTCGAGATCGGGGAACCGAGTCCGAGGCTGCTCCTCGGTGGGGGTAGCGAGGCCGTTGAAAAAGACCTAGCCGACGAGACAAGGCAAATGGCGCACCTGGCAGAAGCAGCAATCAAGCAGAGAGTGGCCCTCATATACAATGACAAAGTACTGAAAAGGAACCTGGGAGAAGGCGACCTGGTCCTACGACAAAACGACATAGGTCCCCCGACACCAGGAGAAGGCAAGCTAGCCGCAAACTGGGAAGGACCTTACAGAGTAAAAGAAGTCCTCGGCAAAGGGAGCTACAAGCTAGAAAGGTTGAATGGGAACGAAGTACCGAGGACATGGAACATGGCGAACCTCAGAAGGTTCTACGCGTAAGAAGGGGCGACCAACGTGACCCCAACCCCCATTCCCATGTTCCACTTTTACGACCTCCTTTTATGCTTTATGTGAATATCTTCCCTTGTTTAAATTTGTTTATGCATTACAAATTCCTTTGTCTAACAATATGGTAAGCTTATCTTTTGCAAGTTCATTCCATCCCAAGTCTCAAATAAAACGCAGCATAAAACGGTCGACCTAACGGTAACCCGGGACTGATCATCCCGAGAACCATAAGGGACCAAAAGCGAAAAACGGCCCGAAGAAAGTAAATACGATAATAAATGGATTAAAGCAAAAAAGCCACGACGGCCCGAACATGCGAAATAAAGAGCAATGGCCACGACGGCCCGAATAAAATCCAACGAAAACGAGCACAAAGAGTGTTCAAATACATCCAAAAGGTGCCCACCAGCAGGCCCAAAGTGATGAACATTACAAAAAATAAAACAAAGACTATATCCTAATAAATCAAAGGATGTCAACAATCTTCCCACCCTCCACAGTTTTGATCGCACCAACCTGGGAGAGATCAAGGTCGGGAGCCAGCACCGCGACCTGTAACTTTATTCCTTCCTCAGTCAGCTTGACGGCGTCATGAGCTCCCTTAGCAAGATCTTTGTTCCTCTTTTTTAAGGCCGCCATCTCCCGAGCAGCCGCCTCCGCCGAACTCTCCGACAACTTCAACTTCTCTTCCAATTATTCAACCCTCTTCTTCATAGCCGCAGTCTCACCACGAGAGGCATTCAGGTCCTTCATCAAGGTCATATCCCGATCAACCAACCTATTAATCTCCTTGGCATCCTCCTCAGCTTTCTTCTCATGATCAGCCAACTTAGCCTTCAAGGATTCCTCCCGAGATCGAGAATCCGTCAAATCCTTCTGGGAATTTCTAAGCTTCACCTCCATGGCATGATAGCTTCCCAGGACGGGTTCAACCTTCTTAGCAATGGCAGCAGCACGAAGAAGGCTACGGTAAATCCACCTGGCCTGCCCAGAGAGGTCGGCCTCATGGAAAAACTCCTCGGTGCCGGGGAGCAGTTGAGACTCAATAAAACCCCCAGTATCGAAATTTTTCTCCATTACCGAGAGGGCCTTGCCGGTGTCCCGTTTCCTCTTCTTAACATTTCCCACAAGCTTCAATTCATCCTCACCAAAATCCTCCTCAAAGACCTCCACCACCACGTCGGCAGCCCCCTCAGCCTGCTCGGGAGGGACGACATCCTCCTGATGAGCCGGGCCAGCCCCGCTCACTTCGCCTCTGGTCTCCCCGACCCCCTCTTGCCCCTGGCCCGCCGAAGGATGAGACGGAGAGTCACCCCCACCCTCTTCATTCCCTTTGATGAGAGTCATCAAATCAGCCAAAGTCCTCCTCCCGCCAGCCATAGAAACTGCGAACAAAGGAGAAAGGAAAGACGTCAATAGATAAGAAAAGAAAAACACAAGAAGTGCAAGGAAGAGATAACCCACCAACATACGACCGACCGGCTTCCCGGTCTCCCATTAGCAAACGAGGATTAAGATTCTTTTCACCAAAAATAGTCAACAGAATGTCAGCAATGCTACGATCCTCCTTATTCAACCAGTCATAAGACACCTTTATAAGATAATCAGATCCCGCACCAAAACTCCAGTAGGTCGGGATCAGCCGAGCTCCCTCAGCCGAGAGCCAAAAAGGATGATGCGTTTCTACCGGTCTAACCTTAAAAAAGGTAGACTTAAACCTGTGAAAAGAGTCCTCAAAAAGACCAAAAATCCTACGCCCCTGTTGGGCCCTAAAAGACATATAACCCTTCTTAGCCTTCCCCTGGCTAGAAGGGTTCGTGAGCAGAAAGAGGTAAAGAAAGACGTTCACTGAGAACGGAAGCTCGAGGAACTCGCAAACCATTTCAAAGCACCGAATAGAAGCCCAGCTATTCGGATGAAGTTGCGACGGCGCGACATCACAGCGATTCAGCAAGCCCGTGACAAAAGGGGAAAAAGGTAGACGAAGCCCCAAAGTCGTGAACATGGGCTCGTAAACCCACAGCCAATCAACAACTGTCGGGGAAGCCAAATTCTTATGGCACACGCGCTCACGAGCAGCAGGGACGAAGACCTGGTAGAGTGCCTCCTCGGGACCCCCCCCCACATAAGAATCCGACTTGTCGTAACTTCTGGAGCCCTTCCCTGGTCATTTTGGAAGGGGTATCCTTCACATCAGAGGAAACCCAAGCATAGTGGTCAACGAAGTCAGCCAGGGGGCGCTGGGCCTGGCTCGAAGAAGCAAGACGATCGTCCATACCTACATTGGGGGCACCACTAAAGTCAACACAGGAAGTCGAAAACCCTCAAAACAAGAAAGAGAAAGAGAAAGCTACGAATCTCCCCCTAAACCCAAAAATACAAGCAAAAACCCAAAGATGCAAGCAAAAACCCAGGGAAAACCCAGAAATGCAAGCGAAACCAAAAACCCAGTGGCACCCCCTCTAAAAAGAAAAAACAAACAAGAAACGCAAAAGACCCAAGCATGCAACAAAGCAGAAGCGCCAGAAGTAAAGCAACAATCGAAATGGGGAAAGAACCATGAAAACTTACCATAAGAGACAGGAGATTGCAAAAGAAAGCAAAGAACAAGATGCCTCAAGCAGCAACAGCAGTACGAACAGAAGAGGCAGCAGCACTGAAGAACTTGCGAAGAAGAGAAGAAGAATAGTAAAAGAGAGGAGTGGGGGTTACGAAATAAAAATAAAAGAAGAAAAGCGTAACCGCCGAGGAAGAGCACCTAAAAGGCAGGGGCATGACTGCCATTTCACCCAAAATTTCAAAACAACGAAGCGACGGCCATTTAATGTTCGGCGCCAAAACCAAAAAAAGCGGCACAGAAATCGAAGCGACCTAACGAAGGAAAACAAAGCGTCGCCCACAAACTGCCGATAAAAGGAAAGAGCTCACGACAAACGCGCCCAGCCACGAGTCTCGAACCTCGAGGCTGACGCGTTGGGGGCACTGTTATGGACTGACGGTCCAGCCCAAGAAGCCGCCAGATCGGGGCATCGCCCCATCCAGGCCCAAGAAACCCTAACGGATCCCTTCGGGTCGGTTAGCCATAACCGACCCGGAGTCCAACCACATCACAGCTGCGCCACCAGCCGAGTCGGAACCCCCAGGGTCGGCACCCGAGGTACCGACCCCCCGTACGGATGACCCGCACGCGTGGAAAGTAACAGCTCAAACTCTCCACCAATGGGCCAGGCCATTACTAGGCCCACCCAACACGCTATATAAGGGGAGAGGACAGCTCTCCCCCCAAGGTACGTCACATCTTTACCTAACCCTGCCACCCTCAGTACAGACTCTGACTTGATCGTCGGAGTGTCCTTCCAGGTGGCCACCTCCTCATTCCGTTCGCCCTCCGACGTGACCAGCACCCGCTCCACGCTCGCTCGGGACCTCTCCTCCTGTCCTTATCACCTCCTGTCGACAACCCGATCACCCGAGAACCCCAGGTAACAAACAATAAGTGAAGAAAAATGTTTAAAGGACTTATTATACATTTTCATAACGTCATCCTTATTATAATATTAAGAAGAGAGTTTTAAAGAATTAACAAAAAAAAATTTCAAAATTTTCACCTTTTAAATAATAAAACTTGTAAATAATATTTTTTTATAATTAACCCTAAAAATCCTTTAAAACAAAATAAAAAATAAGGCGGATTAAATGGGTTAAATTCATCGAGTCAATTCATTTAATCGTTTAAATGGATAAATTTTGGTTTTAAAATTAAGTCCGATGAAATTTTGGGTTAAACGAACTGAACCCGATTAATCCAAAATAATAACGGGTTAAACGGGTCAATTTGCGGGTTAAACGGGCAGTCTGTTTAATTTTTTACAAAAGTATTATTGTTAGTCAATAGTCCAACTGATTCGATCCAAAAATTTAATCCATCAACTAAAAAAGGTATTGTTTATTTAAAATTTTTGTCCTAAAAATAATATTTTTAAAAAATAAAATAAAATAATAAATAAGCTAGTCTATTTAATTTATTAGATTGATCATAAACGGTTCAAATTAAAAAATTATGACACATAAATAAAATGAATTAAATAAACCAACTCATTTAACATGGGAACTTAAATGAGTCAAATGGATCCGTTTTACAATCCTATTAAAAAATTATTTTAACTCATATTTATTATCTATCAAAACTCTTCTTTTGACCTATTAAAATATAAAAGAAGGATATCAAAATAATTCATATACCTATATCCATAAACCCTAGACCCACATGCATACCTACAAAATTTAAAGGTAAGAAAAAATTGATTTCCTAACAATATAATGACAAGCTTTGTTCGTAACCTGTTAAATCTTTTTTACACCTGTATATTTTCTTAGACAGTTTTATTAATGTATCACATTTTTCAAATCTTATTTCAAAATATTATTTTAAAATTTAT
>NC_029793.2:10980354-10984620 GCF_000816755.2 Arachis ipaensis | reverse complement strand
TTTATTTATTTATTTATTTTTCATTATTAACCAGAAATTAATAATTTAATAATATATTATAAAATAAGGTAATTTATTTAATTAAATTTTTAATGATAAATATGTAGTTTATTTATGAGAATAGTAAAAATATGTTTTTCAATAATAATTAATTAATATATAAATTTTAATAAAAAATTAATTATTTTATATGTATAAATTGACATTTTTTTATGATTGCAGTTTTATAATAAATAATATTTCTTATCTTTATACTAACTTATTCAAAAATACGCGATTAAAAAGTCAGGAAAAGCGAACCAGGAACACAAAACAGTGAAAACACACACACACAAGTCTTCGCGTTCTTACAGTCCAAGTCTTCGCTAAATCAAGCTTCGAAAATTTTGGCCATTCCTTCTTTGACCCGTTCCTTCAAATTTCCCTTTCTCTCTTTCCCCAAATTCACAACCACAATATCATCGCAACAAAAGAACTCAGAGCTCAAAAGAGGCAAGGTAACTAACACTTCTTTGTCCTCTCTTCCTTATTCTCTCTATTTCTATTTATATTCTTGGTCACGTTCAAGTTCTCAATTTTACTAATTTTGTGTTTGTTAGTTGACCTTGTTTTACTTTCCTTTTATGCTTCATGGGTTTTCCTCAGATGGGTTGTTCAAATTACCAGGTGGGTATGCCAAAAAAAGAAAAAGTTTTTGTTTTTCCGTTTGGGTATTAAGTCAACTATATTGGGTTTCTTATGGTTTTCGATTTTGTGCTTTGATTATGTATGTTTTGTGTGTTTTATGTTTTTAAGGTTGTGGTTGACTTGGCTTCTGTGAATGTTTTTTGCTTTCTTCAGGTTATGTTCTTAGGAGGGTTGTTTTAGTTACTATGAAGTTTGGGTTTTGTGCTGTGGCTTGAATTTGGATACCAATTTTGAGTATTTTGGAGTAGTTTTCTAATTGAAAAGATTGGATTTTTAGGATCTTTGGTTGAAGATGGTTCTTAGTATTGTTTTTGGTTTCTTGGTGCTGATTAGTAATTTTGGAACCGCATATGGGACTGATACTGATATCTTCTGCTTGAAGAGTATCAAGGGATCCCTTGAAGACCCTTACAATTATTTGCAATCTTGGACTTTCAATGACAAAACCGAAGGGTTTATATGTAAATTCAGTGGGGTTGAGTGTTGGCACCCTGATGAGAACAGGGTCTTGAATCTCAATCTCTCAAATATGGGGCTAAAGGGTCAGTTTCCCCGTGCCATTCGGAACTGCTCGAGTTTGACAGGGTTGGATCTTTCAATCAACAAGCTATCTGGAACGATTCCGGCGGATATATCCTCTCTTCTGACTTATGTGGTCACTCTTGATCTGTCATCAAATGAATTCTCCGGCACAATACCCAAAAGCCTTGCGAATTGTACATATCTTAATATCCTTAAACTTGATTCTAATAGGCTTACTGGTCAAATTCCTGGACAATTCGCCAGCCTCAGACGGCTTAAGACATTCAGTGTAACTAACAATCTTTTGTCCGGGCGAGTTCCAAACTTTAATTATAGTAAAGTGAAGGCTTCATATGGAAACAATCGGGGCCTATGTGGAGGACCTAACTTGAGACCTTGTCAGGCCCAGCCTTCCAAAAGTAACACTGCGGGCATAGCCGGAGCAGCCGGTTAAATATAATTTTTTTTGTATTTGATTGTTTCTTTATTATTATAAGTTGTTCTGTTTAATTTGTGCTAAAAAAAACTTATGATGATCATCTTATCTTATCGTGTTAGTATAAAAGTTGTAGGTGTTAGCCAAGAAACAATAGCTCAAATGGCATAGTCTCTTCATACTCAATTAAGAGGTTGCGGGTTCGAGTTTCCATATCTTCGGTAAAAAAAAAGTTGTCGGTGTTATATTTATTTTATATACTCTTAAATTCTATGTCGCTGATGAATATTTGTGATTGGGTAATTATTAAAAGAAATTGGTTTAATATCTATTTATATTCTATTTAACCTATAATAGTGAGTAAATATTTTTTTTCAAAATAATAAAGTAGTTTATTTTTCAAAAAAACAAAGTTTAAATAATTGTGAAATTAGATTATACCACAGATGATGATAAATATTTTTGTATTAGATATGTTATAAAAAAAACTTTTAAAAATATTATGTTGTATTATATAATTTAGTTATATTTTTCTTATCCTCAATCTAGATTATTTGGATTGGCATATTTCTTAAATGTGTTATTTAATTTTTTTTAAATTATTAAATCAAATTAATTACAACTAATTAATTAAGTTGATTAAATATCTAGATATCTTATAATTTAATATAACTTAATTTATAAAGATACATAAGGTAAATTCAAATTTCAATTTATTTTGTCATATTATATAAATATTAAAATTTTTAATTAAACACTTATTTGATTATGATATGATATTATATATAACTTTCATATTGGCAATTAAATTTTAGTTGCTATACAAATGTTATATTTTAGATAATTGTATATTTTTTTGTTATTTTAAAAATCTACTTAATATATTAAAATTAAGTTTTTCCCCAACTAATGAAAGTGAGGTGTCACTTTCTCGTGAACCCATTTTCCCTCCAAAATGAATGCATTTAATGAATAATGCATAATTATACTAATTTAGGAAAATATCTTTATTTTAATTATATGAAATCAATATTTAATGCATTATTAAACTACTTATCAATTATTAATCAAAAATATTTTTAATTATTTTAATGAATAATGCATAATTATACTAATTTAGGAAAATATCTTTATTATAATTATATAAAATCAATATTTAATGCATCATTAAACTAATTATCAATTGAAAATATTTTTAAATATTTTAATTATATTATTTTAATTATATTCATATCCTTCTAATTCTTATTCATTATCCAATGATTTTATTAGTGGCAAGTTGTTAACCCATTTATATTGATAATAATAATAATTTTATTAGGATAAATATCAAATTCTATTCCTAATATAAAAATATAAAATTTAATTCCTTCTATTTTTATTTTACCACTATAAAAGACCATGTATAATAAAAGAAAATATCATTCGTTTACCAATTACTCTTTCATTTGATAGCTTTTACAATAATTCTTTTTCTTCCTATGAGGCGTCGTTGCAAGAAGACAACTATCGTCGACACAAATTACCACACTCTCCAACTTTCATGCTCTTCATTCGGAGCTATATAAGATATGTTATCTATGAAGTATTTATAGACCATGGTGTTATCATGTATGCATAAATAAAAAATGTTTTGTATTTAAATTTAAGTTATTTACCTATTTGTGGTATATTGTAGTGTGAAATTACTTTCAATATGTGTTGTGTAATGATATTATGTTCTAATTTAAGCTTTTACTTTAGAACTATATTATGATTTTATCTCATCATTTTTTTTTAGATATCAAGTTGACATATTTTTATTTTTTATTATTATTATTGAAACAGATGTGATATGAAATGTACCAAAAAATTATCAAATTTAATTTATTTTATTGTAGTCTTCTATCTCTAATTATCAATCAAAAATCTTTTTAACTATTTTAATTATATTGATTTTAATTATATTAATATAATTCTATTTTTTATTCATTATCCTAAAATTTTAGAGTAAAGTATCGTTTTTGTCCCCAACGTTTGGGATAAATTCTATTTGTGTCCCTAACGTTTAAATCGTCCTATTTGTATCCTTAACGGTTATAAAAGTGATTCAATGTTATCCTACTATCAATTATACTAACAAATCAGATTATATTTTTCAATTATTCTCACTTGGATGTATTCATTCTCAATTAGGTCTCACTTGGATGTGTTCGATTTTAATATTATACCCACTATTTTTGTTTAGATTCAATTATGTCCCTAGAAAAGTGAATTATGTAAATGTTGTAGGAATTAGTTTCAACATTTGATGAGTTATTTTTCGGAGTAGATCATCGATTATATTCCAGACATTTGTATTCTAACTTTAAGAAAAGATTTTCAAAACTCAAACTAAAGCACTCATGATGTGTAATTGACGGCAGGATAATATTGAATCACTTTTACAAACGTTAGGGATACAAATAAGACAATTTAAACGTTAGGGACACAAATAGGATTTACCCCAAACGTTAGGGACAAAAATGATACTTTACTCAAAATTTTATTGGTGACAAGTTATTATCTTAATGGTGACCTATATATAATAATAATAATAATAATAATAATAATAATAATAATAATAATAATAACAAAAAGAT
>NC_029793.2:10968757-10980313 GCF_000816755.2 Arachis ipaensis | reverse complement strand
ATTAAAACACTCATCTAATTGAATTAATATAAATATTTAATGAAAATAAAAGGTGGATTTTTTGGCTTGAAGGATAATACAATCGAATATTCTTGAATATTTTAAAGTTGTGAGTATATATTCTTTCTATATTAATATATGCATGTATGTTACCTCATTTTTTTCATAAATGGAAAATAACATTTACCCGTTAAATTTGTTAGTTGCTCAACCGATTCATCTTATTTATTGTGATTGAGATTGATATATAATAATAAAAAAAAATTTCCTCCATTAACTTTAATAAAGAAATCCATGACGTAAAATAAAATAAAATAAAGTCAGTATCTACTTTTTTTCTCAATATTTTTTATATGGGCTGGGCTACACATACAAGCTTACAAGCTTACAAGTTGGCCCAGCCCAAATAGAAACCACGCGCATAAAGAGAGATAACATGGCGCGTCGAAATCACGCGCTCAACACTACAACCGTTACGTATGGGAAACTCTTCCACTTTTTCCACTTCTTCCACTTCTCAAAACGCTTCGAAAACAAGGAAACCATTTCATTTTCGAGCGAAAATCAAAGTTCAAAATATACAAATCGTTCTTCGAAACCTCCATCAAAACACCATCAAACTCTCTGTGAAGAATCTGAAGAGAAAACAAAGCAACAATACTCAACGTAAGTTCATTAAGATTCCTGTATATTTTACTTTTCTTCTACGTCGTTCTTCTAGGGTTTACTGGGCTATTATTCTTGCTTCTTTATTACAATGTTCTAAGTTCTACGTCGTTCTTCTAAGTTCTACGTCGTTCTACGTTCTTGTTCTAAGTTCTCCTGCTATTGTTGTTGATTTTTGGGGGTTTATTCCGTAGATTGGGGGGTGTATACTGCTTGAACTTGTAATGTGGCTTGATATTGAAGCATGTTTGACTGATATCTGACTGATATATATGGATGTATCTGAATAATATCTATGGGTGTATCTCACTGTTATCAATGGGTGTATCTGATTCTTACATATGGGTGTATCTTACTGTTATCAATGGGTGTATCTGACTCATATATGCGTGTATCTTACTGATATCTCAATTAATTTGATATTGAAGCATGTTTGAGTGATACCTGACTGATATATATAGATTTATCTGAATCATATCTATGGGTGTATCTCACTGTTATCAATGAGTGTATCTGAATCATATCTATGGGTGTATCTTATTGTTAGTAATGGGTGTATCTGACTCATATATATGGGTGTATCTTACTGATGTCTTTGGGTGTATTTTTCGTTTCAGAGAAAATGGCAGCAAGAAACCAAACAAAAGACCTTAAGTGTGCCACACATCTTCTGAGTGATAAGTTCAGAAACATGACTGAGGAGAAGAAGGCAATTGTGAGGGATCTCGGATTCGGTGGGTTGATGCACATCCCACCACTAAGGCTGGATCACCAACTCTTAAGGGAACTGGCAAACAACTTCAAACTTGGGGAGAACAGACTGAAGACAGGATATGGTTCTTTCCAAATAACACCAAAAACAATAGGTGATGCGCTTGGCATCAATGCAACAGGTAACTAGCTCAAAATTATAGGTGTATATTAAGTTGATGCTTGGGTGTATTTAAGGTTGATGCTTGGGTGTATTTAAACCGACTTTGATACTTTGTTATTTTTCTTTTTGTAGGAAATTTGTTTCCTGAGAAAGTTGAGTATAAGCAACTTTCTGATGATGACAAAATAATTTATAGAAGATTCCAGGGTAAGACCCTCAAAAGTCTTACCGATGAAATGATGGAAATCGGCATTGGCAACGAAGAGGAACGCCTGATGTTCAAGAGGATATTCATCCTCTACATACAGATGGCGTTCCTTTTGCCAACGACGATAAACAAAATATCACCCGTGCACCTGGCCCCAATTTTTAAGATGGACGGCATATCGGAGAGAAACTGGGGGGGCATGTTTTGACCTTCATGATCAAGGGCATCACAGACTACCAGGAGAAGAAGAAGAAGACAATTGATGGCTGCCTCTTTGCCCTGATGATAATATACTTTCATCTTTCAGAAAATAAGGGAGGATTCACCTCTTAAAGAAGATCAATACTTTGACGGGTACAGTACCTCGTAAGCTATATATATGAAATATCAAGTGACGAACTAGATGAATGGCTAAGGAAAAATGTTGATAAATCTGCTGCAGAGGGGTATGTCTTGCTGGGCTGTGTATTTCAGATTTTGATGTGTTTTGTTTGCTAATAATTGTTTCTTGTTTCGCAGGGAGAACCGAGCTGACCTGCGATCGACAGAAGGTCGCTATGTGTCGTCTGAAATGTAAGAAGCTTTATTATTTAATAAAACCTTGTTATCATGATTTGGGTGTATTTTGTGGAACCATTTGGGTGTATTTTGTGGATCAAGTTGGGTGTATGTTGTTTAATAAGTTGGGATATTAAGTTTGTTGTGTTGGGTGTATATTGTCCATTCGGTTGGTTGTATCTTGTGCATTCATTTGGGTGTATTTTATACCTGTATCTTATTTTGTCTGAATAACATGAGATCTGTTTTAGAATACCGGCTGTGAACTTGAGAAGTGATGGTCCTTCCTCTCAAGGGCGCACAGAACAGAGTAGTGTAAACCAGCCGTCACAGAGCATGTAATTTCTCTTTCAAATAACCGTTACTTTTGTTCTTCTATTACCCTTCTACTTCTAATTATGTATATATTTTTTTTAGAAAAAAAAGCCCTTTATTATTTTATTCAAGAAAAAAAGGCAGGAAAAAAAAAGCAAAAACTGCAAGTATGTAAGTTCTCAAAAAAACAAAGCATGTCTTCTTTTTGAATTGTTCGGGTGTATTTCTTGAATTTCTTTGGGTGTATTTTAGGTTGAGTCCGTCTTATTCGAATATGATGGTTGTGAGGGAACAGACACCGTCGGAAGCGCTTGCAATGTGAGTTTTTCAATAATATTTCAACCTTATAACCTTATTATTTTCAAAGGCGTTGTTAACCTTTCATTTTTCTTCTTGTTTAGAGTCTCGATTCAGGTTTTTGTGCCGGCATCCCAAACAACCACTGAAACAGATTTTGAACCAACCCCTATGCTACAGATTGAAGGGACTACAGAAACGCAAGAAATAGTATTGGGTGTATATTTGTTTAGAGTTTGGGTGTATATTTGCTAACAGTTTGGGTGTATATTGTTCCTGATTAGTTTTTTTTACGCCGTGATTAATTTTTTGTAACTGTGCAGCACTCCTGAAACCCCCAAACAACTTCAAGAGACCACACCCACGCTTCCCCCAGCTCCAACTAAAATGTAAGTTCATCAGACTAAAATCAATCTTTGCTTATCATCCGTATATTCTTATTCTTATTCTTATTCTTATACATGATGACGCAGTCATCCAAACGCAGAAGACGCTGCTGCCCTGTTGATGATGGCACGGACAGCATCCTATGTTCCTAAAACAGATCCAGGGGTGCCATCATTCAGCCTTAGATTGACTGATTCAAGCCAGGAGGGGGCGTCAACGCAGGAGACAGAAAGGGCAAAATCTCCTGAATCTGCAAATTTGATAGAACAATTGGATGATTTGGTCCAAAAAATAGCAAGCAGTGCGGCAAAGGGAAAAAACAAAAGTCCACAAATTCAGAGGGAGACTGGGGGAGAAAGTTCTGCAAAGTTTCAAACTCTAGTTTAGTATTTCATTTCTTGTTTCGCAATTCTTGCAGTGCATGGCACTTTCGGATCACCCAAAGGGGGAATTCGTATCACCGAAAATGAAAAAGGAATTCAGGGTGGAAGCCTACCCGAATTTCATTCCCTTCATAGATAGAAAAAAATTAACTTAGCATCCATATATAAGTTTTCGTTTGCTAAATTTGTTAGTACGCTTATTTACTTATATGCCAAATAAAATAACACACTGTTGAAATGTGGCAATCCTTCAGATTTTTACTCCTGTTTGCCACTCGGGGCATTGGTGGTTATGGCTAATAAATACAACAAAGCGGAAATGTCATATACTTGACCCGCTACACAAAAAAGCTCCAAGCGATGAGAGAAAGGACATTAATAAATTCACTGTAAGTTGCCTCTGTCTTCTTTATTTTAATATTTAGGTCTATTTCGTTAGTTGTGTTGGGTGTATATTGTCCATTCAGTTGGGTGTATCTTGTGCATTTATTCGGGTATATTACTGATTTGTTTTGCTATTTAAGGGATATGTATTTTCAAGATTGATAACATATGCCGGCGGGGAACCTCTGCAGAAAGGGGAGAACGAGAAGAAAATTAAATCATCATATGTTAAAATATCAGGCCAAAAAACAAGGTATAAATTTGTGAGTCTGAACATTAAACTTTCGTAAATGAGATTTGTAATTTATTTTCTTCGTTTTCAGCTATGACTGCGCTATCTATGTTATGAAGTAGATGGAGTTAATTGAGCCGGAAAACATCAAAAAGGGGAAGTATGAATGGGATAATTGGCCACAGGTAACTGTCTTTAGAACTATATAACTCTGTATTACTTTACTGAATTAATATTGTTGTTTAAATACTTTTTAATTGTAGGAGGAGGTGGACCACTATAGAGTGGAGTATGCTTCCCGGATACTATTCAGTGAGATGAATAAAGAAAGAGATCGGGCAATTATGGAGAGTAGTGCTATAAGGCTGTCGAAGCCATCCTCTGTATTATTGAGTCCGTTTTGTCAGATTAATTCTGCTGATATAGAAACTGCGTAATCCAACTGCTGGGTAGTTTGTAAATTGAACAAATGATGTAAATATTTACCATTTATCAACAACTTCTATTCCATGTATATTTTTTCCCATAGTTAAACTATCTGTGCTGGTAAACTGTCTGTGATGTATTCAAAAGCTGTATTACAGGTGGTAAAATATGAAGGAAAAAATCAAGGCATATATAAACGCAAATTATAAACTGTTACACCCAACGCAGGTCTAATAATACACCCAAGATTGCATAAAATATACACCCAAACTGTCTGTGCTGTATTCAAAATGTATGAATTACATGTACTAAAATATGAAGAAAAACATCAAATCAAATATACACCCATAACCTGCGAATTTTTACAGCTTTTGTTCAATATGAATCTATATATGTGTCTATATGTAAATTGTCAATGAACAAAAATACACCCAAAAGAACAGTGCTTTTACACCCATATTCTATAAAACTATACACCCAAAGAGTTATCCCTTGCTGCTGGTACCCTGAACTGATAATTCATAACGTGTCCTTGATATTGGCTGGAATTTGAATGCGCCGCTGATGCAGCATCAAACAGGTTTATCTGAATATAACACTCACACATTAGCTAACCTATTAACGAGAAAAATAAACTCAATCGCCACAAATTTAAAGAACATTACTTTTACCTCGCTTAAAACTTTCGTCTTCTTCTTCTTTGTGGCATTTGTGATCTATTTCTCCAGCTTTGAACCTAGCCTCTTTTTTGGACGTCCTCTTGTTCGAATCCTTGGCGGGCTTTGAAGCTCGTTAACGGATTCCAAGTTGGCTTCTTCGTGGGATAAAGAAGATGTCCCCTTCCTTTTGGCTTTTAAGGCTTCTATCTCGGCCATGACGTTATCGTACGCACAGTGCAGAATTGCAGTCAGCTCCTCCGATTCGGAGGCAAATTCGCAAATATTTTGCGAACGAAAAACCAATTGGTCGAACCTCTTGCTTCTTGGCTCCATTAGTGACTCGTCGTGGCTGCTCTTGATGTGTATGTGTCGCCTCTTTACCTTCTTGCTCCATCGTTCCAGTATGTATCTAGGGGACACTTGGCTTACTTGTTCGAAGCTTAACACGCTTAGTGCGTGACGGCACATTATCCCTCTCGACTCGAATAATAAGCATTGACATTTTACCTCGACTGCAACTGAGTCGTAAGTAACCACGAACTTGTTGAATATTGAGCTGGAAACTTGTTCTCCGACTTCGTATACTGAATAGCCTAGAGCGGAATTCTTTAATCTGGTGATGCAATTCGCCTTTCCTCTGAATTGCGCTTGGACTTCCCTAAACTTTGCGTGAGTGTACGCCTCTTGAAACTGAGCTTCAATGGAGGATTTGGTTGCACACGGTATGACCGTATGAAAATCTGCAGCATCTGATTCTCTCTCTGCTTGCTCCCTGCTTCCGAGGCAATTATCATATTGTTTGACGAACTGAATAAGCGAGCTGTTCCGGGTGATATACTTGTTAAAAAATGAATGCATGCTCTCGCTCCTTTGTGTGCTTCTCATCCCTGCCCAGAAGTGGTGATCCAGATAGATAGGAACCCATATGTGATGGTCTTCGTACAGATCTGCATATTACACCCAAACACAGACTGTAAATACACCCGAGAGAACATGCAATATACACCTCTGCTGCAGATTTTAAAAAGACATTACCTGAAAGCCACTTGTTGTCCGCAAGACCAAAATTCAGCAGAAAACCATTCCAATTCCTATCGAATGAGTCTTTGTTATGAGAGTTCCAAACAACTTGGCTCATTTCTTGTTCGATATCGGCATGTCCCTTGTACCCATTTAATTTGCTTGGAATCTTCCTCATGATGTGCCAAATACACCAACGGTGAATTGTTGTTGGCATACAGGCCTCTAAAGCCCTTTTCATTGATGCGCACTGATCGGTGAGAAACCCTTTCGGAGCGTTTCCTCCCATGCAACGAAGCCATCATTGAAATAACCATTTGAATGATTCAATTTCTTCGTTCTTCATCAAAGAGCATCCGAGAAGTGTTGACTGACCGTGGTGATTCACCCCGACAAAAGAACCACAGACCAAGTTATACCTGAAACAAATTACCATGGTCCAGAATGCAAAATCATTAGTTACACCTTAACAAATGCTTCGCATACACCCAATGAAACAGCCAATATACACCTCTGATGCGGGGTCGTAAAAATAAATTAATTTAGCATCATAAACAGGGACAGTTTGTTACCTGTTTGTATTGTAGGTGGTGTCGAATGAAATGACGTCTCCAAAATACTCAAAGGCGGCTCTGCTTCTTGCATCGGCCCAAAAAGCCAGCTTAATCGATTGATCCTCTTCGAGTTGGAGCTCAAAAAAGAAATTCGGATTCTTCTCTTTCATTCTTAACAAATATTTCCCGAATTCCTTTGCATCTTCTTGTTCGGAAACATTCCGCACTTCCCTCGTAATGTAATTCTTCACGTCCTTTTCGATAAAATTTAACTCGCGATGTCCCCCGGTAGCCGCAACAAATGATTGGTATGTTTTGCTTGGTCTGATACCGGCCTCCTCGTTATTCTCTATTGTACGACGAATGGACATGCTTAGTTCCCTGTGCTGTTTGAGCATCTCTGCTTTGCTTGGACAGTAGGGGTGTGAATGATCGAGCACAACCTTTGAAATGATCCAAGCACCGACATCCTTTAATGTGTGTATATAAATTCTTGCAGGACAGTTTAGACCGGCTGTAGGATTGGTCTTCTCGGTCGGAGATATTTTAGATTTCCATTTTCCCTCTCTGCTACATGTCATCAGTTGATTCTTAATCTCGTTTCCCTTCCTATTTATGCACCGAACTCTTGTAGAGAAACCTGCAGCCTTGGCGTAGTTTCTGTAAAATTTTCCAGCATCTTCAAGGGTGGTAAAGGTCATTCCAACCTTCGGAACAAGCTCGTCATCAACAACCGAGAGAGGCTGCACAATACACCGTGTCAGAAACTGTGAATACACCCATAGATATTATTCAAATACACCCAATCATGCCTAATATGATACAGCCGAACCGCAACAACTCAACTACACAATGACCTTTAAAGCCATAAACTGTAAATACACAGGCTGCAGAATACACCATGTCAAAAACTAAAAATACACCCAATCATGTCTGATATAATACACCTGAACAACAACAACTCAATTAAAATAACAAAACCAATAGTGTAGATACACCCACACTTCTAGCAAAAATATACCCAAAAAAAGACCTGATCTACACCCGAGCGTCTGCTATAAATTCCAGGTAATTAATCACAACTAATACATTGAATCGACAGATTCATGTTAACGTGTTAGTTTCACAGTCAATGTTCAGCAATTTTTCAACTACACAATGCTATACAAATTACTGAAAGAAAATTCATTATGTAAATCAAACCTCAGAAACTTCGTTAGATTCAAATTCATAATCCACTTCGCCTGGATTCAGCTGAGAATCTGAGGTGAAATGATCCATTATCTTCAAAACGAGTTCAAACTTTGATTTCAGAAAACAAAAAATCAAAATAGAAAACGAAGCTCGAGTTGCAGAGAGAGAAAAAAGTAACGTAAACGAAGAACATACCAGTGAGAAGGGGAGAGGAAAAGAACGATGGAGAAGAACGAGGGAACACGCGCGAGAAGAAGAACAACCAAATCTCAAAATAACGAAAACGAAGAAGGAAACAAATATTTTAAATTTGGTAGTTAGATATACGCGGGATCTTATATAGCGCGTGTAATCAACGTATGTGGAGCAGCGCGTATTTTCGTTTTATTGTTTAATGAGCTTGTAAAGCATACAAGCCCTAATGGCTTGTATGCAGAGCTTTTCCCTTTTTATATTTACCATAAATATTAAATGTAAAAAATTCTTCATGAATTTATTTTTTCTCCAAAATAAAAGTACTATTCTCTCTTCTAAATTTATTTTAGAAAAATTAAAATTCCATGATGAATATAGGTGGCAAGTTAAAAAAAATAAGCAAGTTCATGGAATCAAATCATATTTCTATAACATATATAAGAATGTATATTTTTATTGTATAAAAATTAAATTTCTCCACTTCATGATGGGCGTGACATACTTCTTAGCGTGTTTCTTAATTTATTTTTTATAACTCATTGAATACAATTTATTGCAGTAAATTAATTATATCAACTAATTGATTTGATTATGTATTTAAATATTACATGATTTATTATAATTTATATCAATCAAATAATTGTAATTTATTATACCAATTATTTTAATTCATTAATTTATAAGGTACACAATAACACAGATGATTTGTTACTTATACTGATTAAATACAATAAATACATATTAATTTAGTTAAAAAAAAATCATTGTCTCCTATATTTTCCTATTTATTTTTTTTAATTCATTAAATCTAATCAATTATAATAAATTAATTATATCAACTAATTAATTCAATCAATTATTTTTTAATTTATTTTTTTAATTCAATTATAATAAATTAATTATATCAACTAATTAATTCAATCAATTATTTTTTAATTTATTTTTTAAATTCAATAAATCAAATAAAATTAATTATACTAATTATTTGTATTGACTAATTGATTTGATTCATTTTTAAAAATATTTTTATTTAATTTATTTTATTTATTTAAATATAACTAATTAGTTATTTAATTTTATTAGGATAAATATCAAATTCTATTTCTAATATAAAAAAACAAAATTTTATTCATTCTATTTTTATTTTACCACTATAAAAGACCATATATACTAGAAGAAAATATCATTCATTTACCAATTACTCTTTCATTGGTAGCTTTTACAATAATTCTTTTTCTTCCTATGAGGCGTCGTCACAAGAAGGCAACTATCATGGACACAAATCAGCACACACTCTTCAACTCCCGTGCTCATTATTCAGAGCAATATATGATATGTTATCCATTAAGCATTTATCCATTAAGCATTTATAAAACGTCAATGATATTTTCTTTTAAATTAATTTATAAATTTTTTTAGATTTGTGTCTTCTGAAAAGTAAAAAAAAAAATTATAATAGAGTAAAACTTACCTGAAACCAAATAACATAGTGTAACACACATCTTTAATCAATATTAAAAAAATTAGCCTAATTATGTACATAAAATTCTAAAAAATACAGTTATATCTTTTTTAATTAAGTTAGCTTTAAAATACCAATAATATTTTTTCATGTGCTGTTTTTAATCTATTTTTATATGTTATTTTTAATTCAATGTACTAATAGGAGTTAAAATTAATTTATATTTAATAATTTTATATTAAAATTAATTTACTATAATCTTGTTTTATACTTCTTTTAGTATATTTTTTTATATTATATAATATTTTTTCTAGTATCTTATTGTACAATGTGTAATTCGAATCAACATCATTCGAATTACATAGGAGTAATTCGAACCAACTCAATTCGAATTATGTTGAGCTCACGTTTCATAGTAATTCGAATTGCTTCAATTTGAATTATGCTTAGTTCAGGTTTCATAGTAATTCGAATTGCCTCGATTCGAATTATGTATATTTCAGAGTTGCATGTAATTCGAAGTAGCTCAATTCGAATTACATTCAATCCAAGTTCGAAACGGTTTGATTCGAACTACATATATTTGTGCATTGGTTGATTGGTGAATCAGATTTTATTTTGCCTTATTCACATAATTTCTTTCTCCCCATGGCTTATTTTTTTTTTTTACCCAAAAAATTACTTTGTATATCATATTGTAGGATAGTGTGGTCATTTGTTATTCTTTAACGGCAAATATTGTCAAATAAAATAGTGTAAGAAATTAGAAAGAAATGTATTTACCAGTTCAGGAAATACTAATTTATTTTTTCAATAGAACTCTGTTGGTCCCTATAATTTTGCGAAAATTTCAATTAGGTCCTATACTTTTTTTTCTTTTAATTGGATCCTGCACCAATTTTTTTTCAATTGAGTCCCTATACCTTTTTTTATTTAAGTCCCTGTACCAATTTTTTTTTAGTTGGGTCCCTATACAATTAAGCCAATTACTACCAAGAGAGACCTAATAGAAAAAAAAAATTGATGCAAGGACCCAATTAAAAGGAAAAAAGTATATGGACCTAATTGAAAATTTTGCGAAACTATAAGGACCAACAGAGTAATTAAACCTAGAATAAATTATATATTGAATAACAAAAGTTGTTATTGGTTTCTCTTCACACTAACTAATACTCAAGGATGGTATTTGGGTACACCATGTTACCAAAAAATATTAATTAATCTAATAAATTTGGTAATGACATAAGTTTGAAAATTTAAAAATCATATTATAAAATATGAAGTTTTAATTAAGAACAATGTTGATCATATTGTTTTGACTTCAAGAATGAATACGATACCAACAAATAAAATTATCTCAGATAAATTTAAACAGAGACAAAAGTCCATAAGTATTGCTATTAATAATGAGAAATTAATCTATTTTAAAGACAAATACATTTTTTTTCTACGAATTTTCTAACTCGGCAGGCTAAAAACTAATCCACTACATATTGATGCTTTATTTATTAAGGGTCTGCCACAAACTAATGAATTGCTAGTTTGCTACACAGATTAAGCAAAATTTGAACTCTAAATACTTATTTAAGCAGACAAATAAAATGACTATTTGACCAATACAAATTAGTTAAGACAAATACTAATTATTTTTAATATTTTTAAATTATAAAATATTTATAATAATAATTACTATATATATATTTTATTTAATTTTTTAATAAAAAATTATATAATTTTATATA
>NC_029793.2:10965267-10968714 GCF_000816755.2 Arachis ipaensis | reverse complement strand
ATTATGTGCAAACAAACACTTATTTAATAGAATAAAATATTATATAATAATTTAGTAATTAAAGACCAATTATTATTTTTTATTTATTTTCAGCAACAAAAAACACAAACATAAACACAAAACACACACACAAGTCTTCGCGTTCTTACAGTCCAAGTCTTCGCTCAATCAAGCTTGGAAAATTTTTGCCATTCCTTCTTTGACCCGTTCCTTCAAATTTCTCTCTCTCTCTCCCCAAATTCACAACCACACTATCAATATCATCGCAACAAAAGAACTCAGAGCTCAAAAGAGGCAAGGTAACTAACACTTCTTTGTCCTCCCTTCCTTATTCTCTCTATTTCTATTTATATTCTTGGTCACGTTCAAGTTCTCAATTTTACTAATTTTGTGTTTGTTAGTTGACCTTGTTTTACTTTCCTTTTGTGCTTCATGGGTTTTCCTCAGATGGGTTGTTCAAATTACCAGGTGGGTATGCCAAAAAAAGAAAAAAGTTTTTGTTTTTCCGTTTGGGTATTAAGTCAACTATATTGGGTTTCTTATGGTTTTTGATTTTGTGCTTTGATTATGTATGTTTTGTGTGTTTCATGTTTTTAAGGTTGTGGTTGACTTGGCTTCTGTGAATGTTTTTTGCTTTCTTCAGGTTATGTTCTTAGGAGGGTTGTTTTAGTTACTATGAAGTTTGGGTTTTGTGCTGTGGCTTGAATTTGGATACCAATTTTGAGTATTTTGGAGTAGTTTTCTAATTGAAAAGATTGGATTTTTAGGATCTTTGGTTGAAGATGGTTCTTAGTGTTGTTTTTGGTTTCTTGGTGCTGATTAGTAGTTTTGGAACCGCATATGGGACTGATACTGATATCTTCTGCTTGAAGAGTATCAAGGGATCCATTGAAGACCCTTACAATTATTTGCAATCTTGGACTTTCAATAACAAAACCGAAGGGTTTATATGTAAATTCAGTGGGGTTGAGTGTTGGCACCCTGATGAGAACAGGGTCTTGAATCTCAAGCTCTCAAATATGGGGCTAAAGGGTCAGTTTCCCCGTGCCATTCGGAACTGCTCGAGTTTGACAGGGTTGGATCTTTCAATCAACAAGCTATCTGGAACGATTCCGGCGGATATATCCACTCTTCTGTTTTATGTGACTACTCTTGATCTATCATCAAATGAATTCTCCGGCACAATACCCGAAAGCCTTGCGAATTGTACCTATCTTAATACCCTTAAACTTGATTCTAATAGGCTTACTGGTCAAATTCCGGGAGAATTCGCCAGCCTCGGACGGCTGAAGACATTCAGTGTAACTAACAATCTTTTGTCCGGGCCAGTTCCAAACTTTAATTATACTAAAGTGACGGCTTCATATGGAAACAATCTAGGCCTATGTGGAGGAGGAACTAACTTGGGAGTTTGTCAGCCCCAGTCTTCCAAGAGTAACACTGCGGTCATAGCCGGAGCAGCCGTTGGTGGGGTGACTGTTGCGATGTTAGGATTGGGCATTGGAATGTTCTTCTATGTGCGCCGTGTCGGTTACAAGAGGAAGAAGGAAGAGGACCCCGAAGGAAACAAATGGGCGAGAAGTATAAAGGGAACCAAAGCAATAAAGGCAAGTTATATTATCTTTTCTGTTTGTGGTTTAGAAGACTAGAATATGAAATAGTTTCATTAGAAAATAGTGTAGTGTAAAAAGTTTTCAGAAAACATTCATAATAATTAATTGATGCATTTCCAGATAGAGTGATCTTATTGAGGTATGTGGCTGTGTAAAAAGTAAAAACAGGGTGAAATTTTGCATGAATGATTTTAATGTGTAAAATTATACATGGAACACATGAATTTTTACCCCTTATTTTGTATCCCCAAACCAAACATGCCATAATATGTTTTCTAAACCAAACTCGTGAATTGTAAAATTGGAAGATGCACAATATATTTTTGAGATGTTTATGAAACCTATGAAAATTTTTATTTTCCCTAACTACACTCAATTGATGATCAGGTTTCTTTGTTTGAGAAATCAGTTTCAAAAATGAAAATGAGTGATCTCATGAAGGCTACTAACAAGTTCAGTAACACCAATATCATCGGATCAGGACGAACGGGAACTGTTTACAAAGCTGTTCTTGAGGATGGCACATCACTTATGGTTAAGAGGTTGCAGCAATCCCAGCACTCCGAGAAAGAATTTAGGTCCGAGATGGCTACACTCGGGTCGGTCAAGCACCGAAACCTGGTTCCTCTCTTAGGATTTTGCATGGCCAAAAAGGAGAGGCTTGTGGTGTATAAAAATATGCCAAATGGAAACCTCTATGATCAGCTACATCCGGCCGAAGGCCCAAGCTCCCTTGACTGGACTCTAAGGCTCAAAATTGCAATTGGAGCTGCCAAAGGATTAGCATGGCTTCATCATAGCTGCAATCCCCGAATCATCCACCGAAACATAAGCTCTAAATGCATACTCTTGGATGCTGATTTCGAGCCCAAAATCTCCGACTTCGGTCTTGCCAGACTGATGAATCCTATAGATACTCATTTAAGTACTTTCGTCAACGGCGAGTTTGGAGACTTAGGATATGTTGCTCCAGAGTACACAAGAACCTTAGTTGCTACACCAAAGGGAGATGTTTATAGCTTTGGCACCGTGCTTCTCGAGTTGGTAACCGGCGAAAGACCTACCAATGTGGCTAAAGCTCCAGAAACATTCAAAGGGAATCTGGTGGAGTGGATTATGCAGCTCTCTAGCAACTCTCAACTCCATGACGCCATCGATGAGTCTCTAGCTGGAAAGGGAGTTGACAACGAGCTCTTCCAATTTCTGAAAGTTGCTTGCAACTGTGTTTCTTTAACTGCAAAGGAGAGACCAACCATGTTTGAAGTGTATCAGTTTCTAAGAGCAATTGGGAGTAGGTACAATTTCACTACTGAGGATGAGATTTTGATACCTGTAGATATTGGCACTGCTGATAACATGGAGGAACTTATTGTTGCTAGAGAAGGATTTGATGATTGAATGAAAAGGTATGTCAAATATTTATATAAATGTATGTATGTATGTATAATCAGGTTGAAAAGATGTAATTATGTATCTTACTTTATTGTCTCAAAATAAATGTTAGTTATATATAGTTTTGACTTTTGAGAAACTAGATCCAGTTGTGTTAATGATATTGAAATGTCAATTTATGATCATTATTTATCTATTTTTCCCCTTTGAGTGAAGTTATAGTCATTTTTTTTTTTGTTATAATATGTTATATTGTTTGGATTAAGTCCTTCTAAAATGAGAAGATTGGTTGTTAAAGTGAAAAGATAAATGTGTAATCACTTTTGAATTAAGATAGTAAAACTCACAAATGATCAAAATTATGAATTTAATTAATAATTTATTATTTTATTAATTTTTTCACTTCCAAAGATCTTCAAGTCATTTGCTTTTTTTATGTGAA
>NC_029793.2:10951809-10965055 GCF_000816755.2 Arachis ipaensis | reverse complement strand
AAATTTGTCCCTCACTATTTGAAAGATTATATATTTTTTAATATATTAAAAAAAGACAAAAAACGTCCTCCACTTTTTAAAATACGAGATATTTAAGTTCCTATATCCAAAATATATAAGAATAAATAGGTCTTTCAGAGGATTTTATAAAGTAGGAGACGTCTTTGTATTTTTAATTAGTCGATGACTTATTTGTATTCGAAATTTTAATTAGTCGATGACTTATTTGTATTCGAAATAAAATGTGAAGATCTTTTTATCGTTTTCTCTCGTAAGTATCAAAATTATTAGGGATGGGGTTGGGTGAAATCGGGTTCGTCTTGACCTGGATCCGACCCAAATAATAACTTGATTTATTTTTTAAATTCTTACCCGATCTTAGATTCGGTGAAATCACACTACTTTCAGGTTACACTAAAATCAGGTCTCAACCAGGTGGAGTTTGGGTCTTGATAAATTTTATGTCAAAAAATTATGATGCAATCATTTATAAATAAGAAAAAAAAAAAATACTTGTTATAAAGAAGTTGATAACCATACTTGATCTTAAATTTGTCCATAATTCTAATTTCATGTTTTTTTGATTTTTATCCTAATTCAACAAATGTGATTAAAAACAAAATAATAAGCTTGTAATTAAAATAACATAATATTGAAATTAATTTAAAATATATATACCTTTTTTAGTTCTCGTAGGGTGCACATGGGACGAATAAAGTCAGGTTCGTCTTGACCCGGATTTGATCCTAAATAATGACCGAGTCTATTTTTAAGATTCTTATCTGATTCTAGACCCGATAAAATCACACTAAATTAGTCCTAAAGTATTTGGGTCCAAACCGAATCTTAGGACTGGGCCGAATTATATACACTCCTAAAAATTATTGTAATTTGTGTTGCCAATCACTCTATCGTTCTTGAATTTTGGTGTATTCTCCAAATTCTTGTGTTTCTCTCCGATTAAAGACCTTGGATGTTTCTCCTTTTGGGACATGCAATTGGATGTTTAATAATTAATATATTTATTTTGGTACATCTAGGGGTGGTAAATGAAAAAATTCGTCCCGCCCCGTTAAAATTCTGCCATCTGATGAGTTGGTGCACTCTGTTCTACTTAATGAGGCAATTCTGAATTCTTCTCCCGCTCTTGCCTAATTTCAATAAATATATAATTTCTAAAGATATAAAAAATTATAATTTTTAAATTTACAAACATTAAAATTTTTATAATCATAAATATGTAATAAACATAATTGTAAACCAAGTTTTTTGAAACAAAATAATAAAATCAATATTATCCAAAGCAAAACAAATATTATCCAAAACATATAATTAAATATCTTCAAATTTATAATCAATCAAACATAAAACATAATCCAAAATATAACTTAAAACATCTTCAATTATCATATTCATCTTTTTGTAAATCAATAACATCATAGAAATTTGTAAAAAAATGTCTTGACAAAAAAACGCCTGGTCCGGCGGGGAAGCCCACCCCGCCCCTCCGAAACCTGCCAAAGTCCACGGATTTGGCGGTGCGTTAGGCGGACTTTTTAAGTTTCGCGGTCTCAAATTTTCAATCCAACCCGCCTTTTTTAGCGAGTCATGCAGGTCGATCCGACGAATTTTGGCCCATTTACCACCCCTAGATACATCCATCCAAAAAATTAAAGTAGGGTGTTTTGACTTTGAGACTCAACTTAGATTTGGGGCAAAGAATTTATTAAAACTCAAGGATAAAAAGATAGATATTTAAGATCGGTTTAGTTTTTTCTAATTTTTATTTAATTTTTGAGAAAAGGACAAATAGGCAGAGAGTAATGAAAGAAAAGAAAAAAGTTATATTTCCAAAGAAGCCAGCGGCAAAGAAGACAGGTGCAAAAAGAAATAGAATGACGTGGAAGAAGAAGAGATAAAATAGTGGAATAGGTGCATTTAATGTTACTAGAAGGCAGCAAGCCAAGATTGAGTCCAATGAGAAGCAGGCCAGAACTAATGTTGGACCTGATCCTAATGTGCAGCCCAACAGAGACCAAAATGTTATGTTTTATATGAGTGAAGTCCAAAATGATGATGATGACCCAATATATGATTATAAATCTAAGAATTTACACACACCTATATCATCAGATGATGAATCCAGCAAGCATAAATTTTCTGAGTTTGATAATGATTATGCTTTTGGAGAGAGAAAGTTTGAGTTAGGGATTAGGTTTGCCACCATAGAGAGATTTAAGGAAGTTGTAAAAGACTCATTCATTGTTGAGGGTATGGAGCTTAGGTGGATTAAGAATGACAAGGAAAGAGTAGGGGTGAGATGCATGGATGATGAGTGTCCGTGGCTGGTTCATTTATCATACAACAAATCTTTGCAATGCTATTAGGTGAAGACTTACAAAAATGATCATACATATGCAAGGGATATGGGAAGTAATGTGACTGATGAACATTGGATTAGTTTGAAGGTTGAGAAGAGAATGAGTACACAGCCTCATATGAGGACAAGTGAGGCTATTGACTTTCTGAGAGAAGAATTTTCGCTCACTGTACATCCAAAAATAATTTACAGAGCAGCTAAAGAGGCAAGAGAGAGAATCATGGGTAATGAGAGAGAGCAGTATAGTAATGTGAGAGATTACTTGTTTGAGATATTAAAAGCAAACTGTTTATATAACATTCGATCTATGTTATATGTTTATGTATGCAACTTTTAAGCCTATTTTCTTCAACGTTTCAATGTTTCTTTAGATATTGAAAATATAGCTTCAACAGCATACTGATATCATAACTTGAATTGCATTTAGATTACAAGATACATAAATTGCCTAAATAGTATGTTTCAATACACAACAAAAACTTAGAATAACCCATTTTTCTATTCTGATTTTTAGAATTCATTTCTCAAGCACTAAATAAAAAACCAACACAAACAGCACATACAATTATATCAATACAACAAGTTAATGGAATTTTTTTCTTCTCTAAAGCAGTAACCTTCTCCTCCAGAACAGCCATCATATGATCCAATTCCTTTTCCTCTTCAACAACTTCAACATCTTTCTCACCCAAATGTCTTTTATCAGAGATACAACCATTGCTTCCAATTCTAGCAAGATGTTCATCGACCCAAACAAAAAATTTGCAATGCAATTGCTTTTCTTGTCAAAATTCTCAAAATTATGTACTATCTAAAACCATTTCAGATCAAAATTCCTAAATTTTTTCTTACCTTATAGAATGGGAAACTCAAGAAGATTCTGTTCGGGTCGCTAATCGTCCTCGACATATGCATTATTGCAAAAACTCCACAGAAGCTCCTCGGGGCGACACCGTCGTTTAGGTTTCCGACATACACAACACACGGAACTGTGATTAAAACTGAATTTTCTTGTCTTACTCCACTAACGCTTCTTCTTGAGGTTGATAATGCTCCATTGGTAGCCATTATTGATGCAGGTAGAATTCCTCACCACCAACTTACACGAAGAAACACAATCAATTTAATGATTAGGGTTGAACACGAAACGACGTAATTTTGAGAGAGAGGGACTTATTTGTCCAGTTTTCGAAGCTACCCTTCCACTCATCAGTCCACGTGTGCACCCGTGACGCCAGGTCATCAGAACGGGAGCCACCTCAGACTTTTCTATTGGGTCTGACGGAGACATTTGTACGGAGGGACTTATCCGTCCAACTGTCCAAGTTTTATGAAGGTCAAGGTTTTAAAAGTATTTTCAAATGGTCAGAGACAAAAATATCTGCGGGGCAAAAGATTAGGGACTTATTTATCCTTTTTTCTTAATTTTGTTTTAAATTAGTTTTTAAAATTTTTTAATTGAATATTTTAATTTCTAACGAATTTTAATTATCAAATCAATTTTTAACTTTTTTTTTAAGACTAATTAGTCTCGTGTCATATTTTGCTAAAAAAAAAAAATTGTAATTCCATTCTTGTTGTCATTAAATAAAGACATAATTTTTTTTTAGAAATTTTAGAATAACCTTTTCACGTGGAACAATTAGATGTGGGGGTTGGGAGTTGATTTATTTAAGAAATAAAAATACGAAAATTAATTCAGTAGGTAAACATTGTTAAAAAGTAAAGTAATTGACAAGAATTTTTTAAACTTGATTTGGGATATTTTTATTTGTTTTGTTTTAAGATTTATTTTTAAAATGTGAGAATAGAAAGTGAAAATAAAAATGCATCAAACGGGCACCTTAGCACCTAGATGTTGAAAAACTATTACATTGCACATTATGCCTTTTTTTTGTCTATCTTGATCCAAAAATTTTCATTTATCTATGATAAAAGAAAGGTAAAATCGTAAAGCCATTAAAGGAAAAAAGAAAAAGAAAAAAAAAAGAAAGAAAAGTTCCCTTATCTGACTTGTCTAATTGAAAAAGACATTGCAATTTTTTTTAAAAAAAATTGAACGTATTCATAGCATAATAATACTAATAATAATAACTTAAAAGAAAAGAAGAAAAGACAATGATGATTGCCATTGTTGATTAAAGTTGAACTAAATTAGTTGAGTTCAAGTTTTGCTCAAATAAGTTATAGGAAGGGAAGAAACTCATTTCTTGCGAAACCAAGCAAATATATATATTTATATAGAATTGGTAACGAAGGAATAATAATTAATAAGAAAAAGGTAATTACATTGCTCAACCTTTTCAATACATTCAAAATCTTTAAATAACGAAAAATATTTTTTTTTTCTTTTTTACATTGCCCATGAAAAGGGTTAATATACGTCAATGAGTAATAGCTCAAATGGTATAATCTCTCCATACTCAATTAAGAGGTTGCGGATTCGAGTCTCCTATTTTTGGTAAAAAAAAAAAAAGAAAAGGGTTAATATACTAATTAATTTTATGTACATATAAGAGCTTTTACCAGGTGATAGAAATATTTTGTAAAAATAAAGAGGTAAATACTAAATTGATATCTAAAAAATTTTGACACTGATAAAATAGTATTTAATTTTTACTATTAATAAAATAATTTTTAAAAAATTTTAAAATTTAACAAAAATGACTATCCGACAATTGAATTAGTTAGAGTTAAGGTTTAAAGATGATATGTCAGTTAACAATTATCATAATTACAATAGTTACTCACTTTTAATTTTTATAATTTTAAAAGCACCCAATTTCAATTTTCTAAAGTCCTAATCCCTTTTTTCTCTTCTTCTACTTCACTACCACTACCTCCTTCTGTACCATTCACCGTTTCCACTAACCATCTCCAAATCATATTCACATCTCTCTTTATCTCTTTCTTCTTTATAATTTTTCTCTTTTTCATTTACTATGAACTCTTTTTTTCTAATGCTAACAACATTTGCAATCTTACAAGAAAATAAAGAATGAAATCAAAAGATTCAAGCGAGAAGGCGCGGGTTTAGAAACCTAAGTTTAAGTCCCGGTAAGATTTATCAGCTACATCTACTCCTCCTCTTCCTCCGCATCCTCCTCCTCCCATGGATTCGAAGCCGCAAGATTCAGCTTCCAGTTCCATTGCCGATATGTTCCTTCTTCCTCTTCTCCAATGAACTCTTTTTTTCTCCTTTGATTTGTCTTCTCTCTTCTATTTTCTCATCTACCCCACTACTCTGTGTCTTTTCCTTTTCTTTCCGGCCGCCGCTCTCTTCTTCTCTTTATTTCTCTTTTTCTATATCTTTATATATGATTTTTTACTTTTTTAAAAAATGCATACTACTACTATTGTTAAACTTTGTAAATGTTGTTGTTGATAATTTACTATTGTAGTTAAATGATGTAAATGCTGAATTATGGAAGAGAGTGCGAAGAGTGAGGAGAGGAAGAAAAAGATTGTGAAGAAGAAAGAGATAAAGAGAGAGGTGAATGTGATTTGGGAATAAGGTTAGTGGTAGTGGTGAGTGGGCTTAGGATTCGGTGGTCCCAGAACATTTGGACTACTTAGTGGTCCCATAACAAAACATGTTTTTTAAGTTTTTTTAATAACTGCTACATAGTCTTTTAATTAATTTTAATTATAAATTGACCTCATATATTTTATATAATTATAAAAATGATTTTTTATTTTATAAATAATTAATTTATCATAAATCTATCATGTTCATTAACAATCAAAAACAAAAACAAAAATAATTTTTTGGCCATTACAATCGATTAAAATATTAAATTTGATTCGTCTTGTTCGCGAGGAATCATAAAATTGTGTTTTCTGCGAAAACCAATCAATTGGAATAATGAATCAATCGATTGAATTATATCTCAATTGATTGGATTACAGTTTACCACTAAACAATCGATTGAAAATTGCCAAAAGCATGGTTTTCGCATAACTCAATCGATTGGTCATACGATCCAATCGATGGAACGATGAATAAAAATTGGATTTTTGTAATTCAATCGATTGTTTAGAATTTCCAATCGATTGAATGCTTCAAAACAACCTGGGTCTCACTAAATTCAATCGATTGCTTTTGTGACTCAATCGATTGAATTTACCCAAACAATATGAATTGCCAATTTCAATCGATTGTAGTGTGTGTGAATTCAAATTCAATCGATTGAAATGATAATTCAATCGATTGGAACGCGATGTATTACGCCTATGTCAGTCTTGTTTTCGTTTTTAAAAATTATCTTCTTATTCATCTATCTTATCTTTAAAATTCTATCTTCCTTTTTTAAGGTTTTATTTTGAATTAGATACTCTAATCTTATCTTTTCCTTAATATTAACATTATAAATTGGTGAATAATCCATCACCAATTATTCAATCCCACCATTAAAATTGTGTATCATTCTCTTTATAAAAAATTTCATTGTTTTTCTTTCGAACATCCATCCATCTACTGAATATCCAATTTTTAATTAACGATGAACAAAAAGTGGATATTAAATAGACGGATAAAAAATAAAAAAAAATTGGATATTCAGTAGATGGATGGATGTTCGAAAGAAAAACAATGAAATTTTTTATAAAGAGAATGATACACGATTTTAATGGTGGGATTGAATAATTGGTGATGGATTATTCACCAATTTATAATGTTAATATTAAGGAAAAGATAAGATTAGAGTATCTAATTCAAAATAAAACCTTAAAAGAGGAAGATAAAATTTTAAAGATAAGATAGATGAATAAGAAGATAATTTTTAAAAACGAAAACAAGACTGACATAGGCGTAATACATCGCGTTCCAATCGATTGAATTATCATTTCAATCGATTGGATTTGAATTCACACACACTACAATCGATTGAAATTGGCAAATTCATATTGTTTGGGTAAATTCAATCGATTGAGTCGCAAAAGCAATCGATTGAATTTGGTGAGACCCAGGTTGTTTTGAAGCATTCAATCGATTGGAAATTCTAAACAATCGATTGAATTACAAAAATCCAATTTTTATTCATCGTTCCATCGATTGGATCGTATGACCAATCGATTGAGTTATGCAAAAACCATGCTTTTGGCAATTTTCAATCGATTGTTTAGTGGTAAATTGTAATCCAATCGATTGAGATATAATTCAATCGATTGATTCATTATTCCAATCGATTGGTTTTCGTAGAAAACACAATTTTATGATTCCTCACGAACGAGACGAATCAAATTTAATATTTTAATCGATTGTAATGTCCAAAAAATTATTTTTGTTTTTGATTGTTAATGAACATGATAGATTTATGATAAATTAATTATTTATAAAATAAAAATTCGTTTTTATAATTATATAAAATATATGGGGTCAATTTATAATTAAAATTAGTTAAAGGATTATGTAGCAGTTATTAAAAAAACTTAAAAAACATGTTTTGTTATGGGACTACTAAGTGGTCCAAACGTTCTGGGACCACCGAATCCTAAGCCTGGTGAGTGGTGCAGGAGATGGTGATAGTGAGGTAAAAAAAACAGAAAAAGGGATTAGGGTTTTAGAAAATTGAAATTGTGATGTTTTTAAAATTATAAAAATTAAGAGTGGGTAACTTTTGTAATTATGATAATTGTTAATTGATATGTCATCCCTAAATCGTAACTCCATGTAACTCAATTGATAGCTGGTCACTTTTGTAAATTTTTAAATTTTTTAGAAATTATTTTGTTAATAATAAATATCATATACCATTTTGTCAACGTTAGAATCTTTTGAGTATCAATTGGTAAAAAATCTTTCCTCAGCTACCAAATATACTTTTAGAAGTTATAGGACTAAATCCCTAAAGTAGTTCTTGAGATTGACGCTATGCACCAAAATCGTCACTGAGATTCAAATTGTACCATATTAGTCCATGACCCATTTTTTATTAACGGCGCGCTGACGTGGTTTGATGACGTGAATTTTTGGTGACACGTGCCACCTTATGGTTTGGCCACGTGTAATGGTACGATGATGTGTTGGTCAACGACATGTGGCATGCTGACATGGATGGTTATGCCACGTGCCACAATGCTATTTTGTCACATGTCGGATTATGCCACGTGTTATAATGTTATTTCTCCACGTGTCATCTACGGTGTCATCATTATATATGCACTAAATTAGTCCCTTACTTTACATCAAATGAGTTATTTTTGTTTCCGAAATTGATTGGCATCAAATTAGTCCCTTCACCAATTTATTCTTTTTTTTTATAAATTCAAAATTTTTAATATCTTTGAATACAATAATTTGAATTTTATCTTTTCACAAGTTATTTAAATACAAGTGCTTTTATAAAATATTTTAAAAATTTTAGTTTTAGTTATACAATTTATAAAATATTGTATAATAAAAATATAATTAAAATTAGTGTATCAAAAAATATTGAGAATTTTAAATTTACAAAAAAAAAAATTAGAACAAACTGATGAAGAGACTAATTTGGTGCACGACATTCAATTTCAGGAACTAAAATAAGTAATTTGATACGGAGTAAGGGATCGATTTAGTGTATATGTAATGATATATAGTGGATGACACGTGGACAACTAACATTGTGACACGTGACAAAATTCGTACCACTTTAGAAATTTAATTGAAGTTATAGTAAAACAAAAACGATATTTGTATATTTTTTTTTATGCATTTTGTTTATATTTTTTATAGTATAAAAGATACTTTTTTATTTTTTATTGATTATTTTAAATATAAACAATAAAAATAATTGTATAACTGTAATGAGTAAAAAATAAGTCTAATAACTCAATTATTCTTATTTGGAGTAAAATTTACTATAAATAAAATAGTATTGATAGAATGGAGTAAGAATGAAATTAGTGAATTATATATTTTTCTCTTTAGAATTCCATGAATGGAATTATTTTCTCTCCTGTTAATTCTCTTTAATTTCTCTCAAATTGATCAATTCTTTTCCATTTTAATTTTTTTGACTGCGTTTGTTTCAGAGAACAGGACAGGACAAGACACTGAGAACAGGACATGACAAGACACTAATGGACAGAGACACAAAATTTTGTGTGTTTTGTATTCTGTTTGGTGATAAAATAGAACAAATTATGAAAATTTAATTTATTCTCATTTTTTTTCATTCAAAAAATTTGAGATGAAAAATATAATAATAAAAAAATATAATTATGAAAAATTAACAAAAATAATAAAAAAAAGAATGAAAAATAAGTTGTGTCCTTTATTAGTGTCCCTGTGTCTTTCCTGTCAGGATGGACACAAAATACACTAATTCAGTGTCTTTGGACGCACTGTCTCTATCCATGTCTCCTCTGTCAAACATGATTTTGTGTCTCAGTGTCCTGTCTCTATAAACAAACGCATCCTTTGTGACAGCACTGTCCTCAGCGTCATTGCTGGCCGTAAGTCTCTCGGTACCGTCTCCCAGAATAGTGCCGCTGCTATCAGTTGCACGAACTGGACACTAGATATCGCATTCCGGCATTAGTCGCTCCCATATCTAAAGACTCCAAATATTGATCTAGCTTTTTTGTGTTTGAATTTGTTGAATTACTTTCGAATAGTGAATTTCTGATTATGATATTGCTTTAAATTTTGAATTTGTTTGTGATTCTGTGTTCGGTTGTATTCTGAATCTGAGGAATTTGTGCTTGAAATTCTAGATCTAGTTGTTTTGCATCTTCAAGTTTCATTTTACACATTCTTATACTAAACCAAACTTTTAATATAGATTTTGGGTTTTATTGAAAACTTCCTTTTGAATATGGGCTTTTAATTCTCTAATGAAACATGAAAGCAATGATTTAGGATGGGTTAAGTACTAAAATCGTCCCTAAGTTCTGTGGTGAAAATTAAAATCGTTTCCGACCTTTTTTTTGTTATTAAAATCATCCTCAATGTTACAAAACGTTATAAAATCGTCCTTTTCCTAGGGCCGGCAATTCATACCCTACTCGCGGGTACCCAACCCGGTCCAACCCGTTCGAGTAGGGTAGGATACCCTACCCGCTGCGAGTAGGGTAGGGTACGGTCCGGGTATGCCTACGGGTAGGGTAGGGTACGAGTTTAGGGTGTACCCTACCCTACCCTACCCGCACCTCAAATATAACACATATTTTATAAAAGTTAGGTATGTAATGAAAGAAGTGAGAGTTAAACCCACAACCTCTCTTATGTAATGACTTACAATAAGTGAACAACCACTAAACTAGTTAGTTAATTTAGTAATTTAGAGTATTAGTTTGTTATTTTTTTTATGTTATTAATATGTATAAAATTTGAAATGATTGAATTTTATATTTACTTTGAAAAAATTTGATATTTCTGCGGGTAGGGTAGGGTAGGGTTTAGAACTTTAGGGTGCGGGTAGGGTTAGGGTTGAGAGATTCTCAACCCGCAGGTAGGGTAGGGTAGAGTTTTAATAGAATTTTCAACCCGCGGGTAGGGTTGGTCTAAACCCTACCCTACCCTACCCATTGCCAGCCCTACGAGCCCCACCTCAGAAAATCATAACTCAGAAAATCAGAACTCAAAAAATCAGAATAATCAAAACTCAGCAACAATAATCAACAAATTCAGCAACAACAATAATCAAAACTCAGCAAAATTCTGCAATAAGCAATAATCAAAACTCAGCAACAATTCACAAAAAATTCAGAAATTCTACAACAAAAATTCAATTCACAGAAGAAGAAGAAGAAGAAGAAGAAGAAGAAGAAGAAGAAGAAGAAGAAGAAGAAGAAGAAGAAGAAGAAGAAGAAGAAGAAGAAGAAGAAGAACAATGACGGTGCAGCGGCAGCGAAGATCGGCGGCGTCCGTGAAGACCGGTGGCGGCGGCGAGGACCCTTTCCCTTCCCCCTCTTCTTCCCGAAACCCCCTCCCCCCTCTTCTCCCTTCGCATTCCCTTCCCCCTTTCTCCGAGGCTGTCCCTTTCTTTCCTTTCTTTTTAATTTAATTTATATTTATTTTATTTTATAATTTTTTTAATGAGGGGTAGTTTGGTAATAAAAAAATAAAATTGGTAAAAATGATGATTTTAAAGCGTTTTTGAATGTTGAAGATGATTTTAATAACAAAAAAAAGGTCAGAGACAATTTTAATTTTGACCCAAGACGTTAGGGACGATTTCAGTACTTAACCTATTCAGGATATATGATATTAACGTTTTGTGCATAAGTCAATAATGCATAGTAATATTCTAAAATTGTACCGGATTGTTTTTTAATTAAGTCTGATAAACTTTCATAAAAATTGAAAATGATAGTCAATGAAAACACCATTATTAGAAAAAAAGGAATTAGAATATAAAAAAAATTAATCAACTAAAAAAATAGAAAAAAATCAATTCAAAAGAGAGAAAAAAATAATTTTATTAATAAAATTTAAAAAAAGATNTTTTGTACTTATTTTATTTTATTACTACTATTTAATTTATAACAAATTGTATTTCTAATAAAAATATTCTAATTAGATTATTGGACCTATTTTTTACTCATTGCACTAACACTGTTTTTATTTATACAAAAGAAGATAACAAGCGTTTCTCCAATCATACTATTCACATTTTGAGAAATTGCGGTAAAGCTGTCGGAATATGGAGACATATGTTTAAAAACAACTTAGCAGCTATGGAGTTTTTTTTTTTTTTTAAGCACAAACATTAGTTTCAAGATAATTTAATTAACGACTTGGGAGGTAAGAGAATTAGAGAATTGACCAACAGAGAAATACGACCCAAAATGAAAAAAAAAAAGAAAACAAGAATCATAACATTCTCTGACCAAAAAAAAAAGAATCATAACATTCGTCTAAGAATGAAGTTTATGGTTACCCAAATCCTTAGACAAGCAAATATAAGTTTTTACTCTTCCGTGGCGAGGCTTTGTACCGATGGCCTATTTGTTGGCCTCATATAGCCACATCTCAGATTCGATTTATGTAGTTGGGTGTGATAGAATCTGAATTGAGTGTGAGTGTGGTGTGCATGAGTGAGTAATATTTAGGATTGGGACTGTTCAATCCATCGACAAAAAAAAATTTTTATTCTTCTGTATCTACAGAAAGAACGTATAGATGAGGAAAAAAAAATTAACAAGAATGTACATGTGTATCTGTGTGTATGTGAGACAGAGAGAAGTGGTTATAAAAGAAGGTGGGAGGTGCTCAATGGCACAAGCTTCATTTGGGTAGGAAGGAATTTTCTTAATGTTATCTAATTGGAGAAAAAAAATATAGGAAAATACCAAAAGAATGGAAATATAGGAAAATACAATTTTTTTTTGTCATTTTAATTTTAATATTTTATGTTATAAGGCGTACATGGTGAGTTTTTAATTTTGATATTAAATTTATAGTAGTATTTTTTAACAATGTATGAAATTTGGTATTTTTTTTTCATACAGAGATTACAATTCTAATTCTTCGATTTGTGAAGTAACATAAAATTTATCCTCCAATTTATGAACTCACACAAAATTTACTTTCCAATTTGTGAAGTAACACAAAATTTATTCTCCGATTTATGAACTTCAATTTTTTAAAATTTTTAAAACACAAAACTTATCATTTAATTTGTGTTTCAGTATCACAAAATATTTTAAATATACAAATTAAACCCTCTAATTTATAATTATCTTCCTACTAAACTAAAATACACTACTTTTTCATAATAAAAAATAACACAACAATAATTTTTATATAAAAAAAACACTCATGGTACCCTTTATATTATTAGGTCTAACATATGTGATAGTGTTTGTCTTTTGCTACGAACTACGAAGTGCGAAAGGGTTTGTTTTTGTCATTCGTGTTGTTTTGTCAAACGGTGTGAG
>NC_029793.2:10951107-10951675 GCF_000816755.2 Arachis ipaensis | reverse complement strand
TTTTTTTAATCGAATAAAAAAAAATAGTGACAAAAAGTATTATTTTTAAAAATAAAAAATAAGAAATTAAACTGGCCATTCATTTAGTTCGCATACTAATCTATTTAATCTGTCATTTTTTTTAGATTAATGAACTCAGCTCATTTAGGCCAAATTTAAATAAATTTAATTTTAGAAATAAAATTTATCTATTTTCACATAAATTTTGCATATTTTGACCGTCATGGTTTTCTTCGTGCATGCATCCGCGTATTAACTCTAAGTCAACGTCAACGGGTGCCATGACCCATGAATAACAAAGTCAATCCACCAGTCATTAATGTTCATTGACTTCATTCAATTCAACAATAATGGCAATTAATCAATTAATTAACTAATTACATTTAAAAACTTATCAATTGTATTTTACTTCCTTTTATGTTAATATAAACAATCCAAGTATTAAAAAAAATGCCTAATTTTTTGTCTTTGACTATTTGTTTAAAAAACAAAAGATTTTTTATAATTTAAAAATTTTTAATCAATTTTTAACTATATATCTAATTATTTTTTAATTGGTCTAAGTGAC
>NC_029793.2:10944938-10951001 GCF_000816755.2 Arachis ipaensis | reverse complement strand
TTGACCTGTTAATATTTAGTAGCTACTTAGATCAATAATATAGAATGTTAAAAATTAATTTTTTGAATAATTGAGAACTAATTAAAAAATTTTAAATTGTAGAAGAGTACTTTATTCTTTGTTTAAATATTTAGATTTTAGAGAACGAAAAATCCATTTACTCTTAAAAAAATTATTAACTAATAACTATATATTGACATTGCTTTTTTATTAATGCATTATCACTCTCCTTTTTATTTGTTATTTTACGAGAATCCACAATTATTTAAAGTATGCTTTACAAGCTCATTAAACAATAAAATCAAAATACGCGTTGCTCCACGTATGTTGATTACACGCGCTATATAAGATTCCGCGTATATCTAACTACCAAATTTAAAATATTTGTTTCCTTATTCGTTTTCGTTATTTTGAGATTTGGTTGATCTTCTTCTCGCGCGTCTTCCCTCGTTCTTCTCCATCGTTCTTTTCCTCTCGCTTTCTCACTGGTATGTTCTTCGTTTACGTTACTTTTCTCTCTCTCTGCAACTCGATCTTCGTTTTCTATTTTGATTTGTTGTTTTCTGAAATCAAAGTTTGAACTCGTTTTGAAGATAATGGATCATTCCACCTCAGATTCTCAGCTGAATCCAGGCGAAGTGGATTATGAATTTGAATCTAACGAAGTTCCTGAGGTTTGATTTACATAATGAATTTTCTTTCAGTAATTTGTATAGCATTGTGTAGTTGAAAAATTGCTGAACATTGACTGTGAAACTAACACGTTAACATGAATCTGTCGATTCAATGTATTAGTTGTGATTAATTACCTGGAATTCATAGCAGACGTTCGGGTGTAGATCAGGTTTTTTTTTGGTGTATTTTTGCTAGAAGTGTGGGTGTATTTACACTTTACTGGTTTTTTGTTATTTTAATTGAGTTGTTGTTGTTCAGGTGTGGTTACTTACGACTCAGTTGCAGCCGAGGTAAAATGCGAATGCTTATTATTCGAGTCGAGAGGGATACTGTGCCGTCACGCACTAAGCGTGTTAAGCTTCGAACAAGCAAGCCAAGTGTCACCTAGATACATACTGGAACGATGGAGCAAGAAGGTAAAGAGGCGTCACACACACATCAAGAGCAGCCACGACGAGCCACTAATGGAGCCAAGAAGCAAGAGGTTCAACCAATTGGTTTTTCGTTCGCAAAATATTTGCAAATTTGCCTCCGAATCGGAGGAGCTGACTGCAATTCTGCACCGTGCATACGATAACGTCATGGCCGAGATGGAAGCATTAAAAGCCAAAAGGAAAGGGACATCTTTATCCCACGAAGACGCCAACTTGGAATCCGTTAACGAGCTTCAAAGCCCGCCAAGGATTCGAACAAGAGGACGTCCAAAAAACAGGCTAGGTTCAAAGCTGGAGAAACAGATCGCAAATGGCACAAAGAAGAAGAAGACGAAAGTTTTAAGCGAGTTGCGTTTATATATGCCTTGATTTTTTCCTTCATATTTTACCACCTGTAATACAGCTTTTGAATACATCACAGACAGTTTATCAGCACAGATAGTTTAACTATGGGAAAAAATATACATGGAATAGAAGTTGTTGATAAATGGCAAATATTTACATCATTTGTTCAATTTACAAACTACCCAGCAGTTAGATTACGCAGTTTCTATATCAGCAGAATCAATCTGACAAAACGGACTCAATAATACAGAGGATGGCTTCGACAGCCTTATAGCACTACTCTCCCTAATTGCCCGATCTCTTTCTTTATTCATCTCACTTAATAGTATCCGGGAAGCATACTCCACTCTATAGTGGTCCACCTCCTCCTACAATTAAAAAGTATATTCTGTTTAAACAGCAATATTAATTCAGTAAAGTAATACAGAGTTATATAGTTCTAAAGACAGTTACCTGTGGCCAATTATCCCATTCATACTTCCCCTTTTTGATGTTTTCCGGCTCAATTAACTCCATCCACTTCATAACGTAGATAGCGCAGTCATAGCTGAAAACGAAGAAAATAAATTACAAATCTCATTTACGAAAGTTTAATGTTCAGACTCACAAATTTATACCTTGTTTTTTGGCCTGATATTTTAACATATGATGATTTAATTTTCTTCTCGTTCTCCCCTTTCTGCAGAGGTTCCCCGCCGGCATATGCTTTCAATCTTGAAAATACATATCCCTTAAATAGCAAAACAAATCAGTAATACACCCGAATGAATGTACAAGATACACCCAACTGAATGGACAATATACACCCAACACAACTAACGAAATAGACCTAAATATTAAAGTAAAGAAGACAGAGGCAACTTACAGTGAATTTATTAACCTGCTTTCTCTTATCGCTTGGAGCTCTTTTGTGTAGCGGGTCAAGTATATGACATTTCTGCTTTGTTGTATTTATTAGCCATAACCACCAATGCCCCATGTGGCAAACAGGAGCAAAAATCTGAAGGATTCCCACATTTCAACAGTGCGTTATTTTATTTGGCATATAAGTAAATAAGCGTACTAACAAATTTAGCAAACGAAAACTTACATATGGATGGGAAGTTAATTTTTTTCTATCTATGAAGGGAATGAAACTCGGGTAGGCTTCCACCCTGAATTCCTTTTCCGTTTTCGGTGATACGAATTCCCCCTTTGGGTGATCCGAAAGTGCCATGCACTGCAAGAATTGCGAAAAAAGAAATGAAATACTAAACTTACACCCAATGGAACGTAAAAAATACAGCCAAATCAATACAGAAAATACACCCAAAGTTCGTAAAAGTAACACTTACCACAATATCGGAGGGGAGACAGTATATTTGTTCTTGAAACCTCTTTTCATTTTTCTGGTTGAGGATGAGGCAGATGGCAGATACAATCTAGAAATATATGCCGAAATCAATTTTACATTAATAAGCATTGCAATTGACTTTGGTGTAAAAACATTAATGTTATTCTAATATTACCTGAGATTCTATATCACTTTTTGCCTGGAGGGATACAAGGCGCATTCTCATCAAAATGTATTTTCCTTGGCCAATCAGAGTGCACATTTCCTCATACTCGTTAGTATTGCCATCTGCATCTTCCTTCAGTCTCGTCCCCCAGATGTAGCATTTTTGTTTCATATCATCCGTAATCTGATATAATCCCCCAGGAGTTCGAAACTTTGCAGAACTTTCTCCCCCAGTCTCCCTCTGAATTTGTGGACTTTTGTTCTTCCCTTTCGCCGCACTGCTTGCTATTTTTTGGACCAAATTGTCCAATTCTTCTATCAAATTTGCAGATTCAGGAGATTTTGCCCTTTCTGTCTCCTGCGTTGACGCCCCCTCCTGGCTCGAATCAGTCAATCCAAGGCTGAATGATGGCACCCCTGGATCTGTTTTAGGAACATAGGGTATTGTCCGTGCCATCATCAACAGGGCAGCAGCGTCTTCTGCGTCTGGATGACTGCGTCATGATGTATAAGAATAAGAATAAGAATAAGAATATACGGATGATAAGCAAAGATTGATTTTAGTCTGATGAACTTACATTTTAGTTGGAGCTGGGGGAACCGTGGGTGTGGTCTCTTGAAGTTGTTTTGGGGTTTCAGGAGTGCTGCACAGTTACAAAAAATTAATCACGGCGTAAAAAAAACTAATCAGGAACAATATACACCCAAACTCTAAACAAATATACACTCAATACTATTTCTTACGTTTCTGTAGTCCCTTCAATCTGTAGCATAGGGGTTGGTTCAAAATCTGTCTCAGTGGTTGTTTGGGATGCCGGCACAAAAACCTGAATCGGGACTCTAAATAAGAAGAAAAAGGAAAGGTTAACAACGCCTTTGAAAATAATAAGGTTATAAAGTTGAAATATTATTGGAAAACTCACATTGCAAGCGCTTCCGACGGTGTCTGTTCCCTCACAACCATCATATTCGAATCAGACGGACTCAACCTAAAATACACCCAAAGAAATTCAAGAAATACACCCGAACAATTCAAAAAGAAGACAGGCTTTGTTTTTTTGAGAACTTACATACTTGCAGTTTTTGCTTTTTTTTCCTGCCTTTTTTTTCTTGAATAAAATAATAAAGGGCTTTTTTTTCTTAAAAAAATATATACAGAATTAGAAGTAGAAGGGTAATAGAAGAACAAAAGTAACGGTTATTTGAAAGAGAAATTACATGCTCTGTGACGGCTGGTTTACACTACTCTATTCTGTGCGTCCTTGAGAGGAAGGAGCATCACTTCCCAAGTTCACAGCCGGTATTCTAAAACAGATTTGATGTTATTCAGACAAAATAAGATACAGGTATAAAATACACTCAAATGAAAGCACAAGATACAACCAACCGAATGGACAATATACACCCAACACAACAAACGAAATATCCCAACTTAATAAACAACATACACCCAACTTGATCAACACAATACACCGAAATGGTTCCACAAAATACACCCAAATCATGATAACAAGATTTTGTTAAATAATAAAGCTTCTTACGTTTCAGACGACACATAGCGACCTTCTGTCGATCGCATGTCAGCTTGGTTCTCCCTGCAAAACAAGAAACAATTATTAGCATACAAAACACACCAAAATATGAAATAGACAGCCCAGCAAGACATACCCCTCTGCAGCAGATTTATCAACATTTTGCCCTAGCCATTCATCTAGTTCGTCACTTGATATTTCATATGTCTCACTACATTCATAAAAGAAGACGTTAACAAAAATAATTACGATGATAGACGGTAATATAGCTTACGAGGTACTGTACCCGTCAAAGTATTAATTTTCTTTAGGAGGTGAATCCTCCACAACAACTTTTTTCTTTTTTGGTTGTGTTCTGGGTGGAAAAAAAAGAGTACCAATCAGAAATAAGAAATTAATTTTATCACAGAATAGTCGTCTAATCTAATTATATGCAAAGAAGTGCTTACTTTTTTGGTGTTGTTCTTGTTTTTTTCTTCTCCTTCTCCTTCTCTGCAGGTGATGATTCTTCGCTCCTATAAGTTAATAATAGACACTTCAGTTAATACACGAAATCTTTATAATGAAGCCAAAAGAAAGGAGTAATAATTTCAGGACATTACTCATCACTTGGTTCAGATTCAGATTCTGAATCAGAATCTGACTCCTCTTGCCTCTGCTTTCTTTTTCTGGAGTCCATTCTGGAAGGCAAACAATCATTATTTAGAACATACTAAAAATACACCCAAACGAATTCACAATATACACCCAACTGAATATACAATATACATCCAACGCAGCAAACGAACACACCCAGCTTAATAAACTACACACACCCAACGTGATCAACAAAATACACCCAACTCGAAAAAGAAATTACACCCAAGTATGGTACTTACTTTTTCCCCTTTTTGCTGGGGTGTTTTCTTCCTGAATCCTCTGAGTCTTCTTGAGTCTCAGACTCAGAGGTAGAAGTGTCAATGTCAGTAGCTGTTTTTGTCTCCGAAGACGATGTTGGACTCGCCTTCCTTTTTTTTGTTTTTTTTATTTCTTGTTTTTTTTCTTTTTTTTTCATTTTTTCTCTTGCTCTTGTCTCCGCCATCTTCACAATCCCCTGAAACATTAGATATTTTAGCTAGCAGCATTCACGTAAATAAAATACAAGCAACATATTATGTTTACTTACCAAAATTTCCTCTCTTTTTGCAGTCATTCTTTCCACCAACTGCTCCTTAGTCCAGTTGGCAATCCAAGGCTTTGGTGGTCTTTCAGCCCTCTTCTTGCCTTTGTTTTCAGAAAGGTGAAAGTATATTATCATCAGGGCAAAGAGGCAGCCATCAATTGCCTTCTTCTTCTTCTCCTGGTAGTCTGTGATGCCCTTGATCAAGAAGGTCAAAACATGCCCCCCAGTTTCTCTCCGATATGCCGTCCATCTTAAAAATTGGGGCCAGGTGCACGGGTGATATTTTGTTTATCGTCATTGGTAAAAGGAACGCCATCTGTATGTAGAGGATGAATATCCTCTTGAACATCAGCCGTTCCTTTTCGTTGCCAACACCGATTTCCATCATTTCATCGGTAAGACTTTTGAGGGTCTTAC
>NC_029793.2:10940299-10944189 GCF_000816755.2 Arachis ipaensis | reverse complement strand
AAGACGATGTTGGACTCGCCTTCCTTTTTTTTGTTTTTTTTTTTATTTCTTGTTTTTTTTTTTTTTTTTCTTTTTTTTTTCATTTTTTCTCTTGCTCTTGTCTCCGCCATCTTCACAATCCCCTGAAACATTAGATATTTTAGCTAGCAGCATTCAGGTAAATAAAATACAAGCAACATATTATGTTTACTTACCAAAGTTTCTTCTTTTTCTGCAGTCATTCTTTCCACCAACTTCTCCTTAGTCCAGTTGGCAATCCAAGGCTTTGGTGGTCTTTCAGCCCTCTTCTTGCCTTTGTTTTCAGAAAGATGAAAGTATATTATCATGAGGGCAAAGAGGCAGCCATCAATTGCCTTCTTCTTCTTCTCCTGGTAGTCTGTGATGCCCTTGATCAAGAAGGTCAAAACATGCCCCCCCCCCAGTTTCTCTCCGATATGCCGTCCATCTTAAAAATTGGGGCCAGGTGCACTGGTGATATTTTGTTTATCGTCGTTGGCAAAAGGAATGCCATCTGTATGTAGAGGATGAATATCCTCTTAAACATCAGGCGTTCCTCTTCGTTGCCAACGCCGATTTCCATCATTTCATCGGTAAGACTTTTGAGGGTCTTACCCTGGAATCTTCTATAAATTATTTTGTCATCATCAGAAAGTTGCTTATACTCAACTTTCTCAGGAAACAGATTTCCTACAAAAAAGAAAACAACAAAGTATCAAAATCGGTTCAAAAACACCCAAGCATCAACCTTAAATACACCCAATCATGAACTTAATATACACCTATAGTTACCTGTTGCATTGATGCCAAGCGCATCACCTATTATTTTTGGTGTTATTTGGAAAGAACCATATCCTGTCTTCAGTCTGTTCTCCCCAAGTTTGAAGTTATTTGTCAGTTCCCTTAAGAGTTGGTGATCCACCCTGAGTGGTGGGATGTGCATCAACCCACCGAATCTGAGATCCCTTACAATTGCCTTCTTCTCATGTTTCTTGTTTCTGAACTTATCACTCAGGAGATGTGTGGCACACTTAAGGTCTTTTGTTTTGTTTCTTGCTGCCATTTTCTCTGAAATACACCCAACACCCAAAGACATTAGTACGATACACTCATATATATGAGTCAGATACACCCATTAATAACAGTAAGATACACCCATAGATATGATTCAGATAAATCCATATATATCAGTCAGGTATCACTCAAACATGCTTCAATATCAAATTAATTGAGATCTCAGTAAGATACACGCATATATGAGTCAGATACACCCATTGATAACAGTAAGATACACCCATATGTAAGAATCAGATACACCCGTTGATAACAGTGAGATACTCCCATAGATATTATTCAGATACAGTATACATATATATCAGTCAGATATCAGTCAAACATGCTTCAATATCAAGCCACATTACAAGTTCAAGCAATATACACCCCCCAATCTACGGAATAAACCCCCAAAATTCAACAACAAGAACTTAGAACAAGAACGTTGAACGACGTAGAACTTAGAAGAACGACGTAGAACTTAGAACAGTGTAACAAAGAAGCAAGAAGTAAACCCTAGAAGAACGACGTAGAAGAAAAGTAAAATATACAGGAATCTTAACGAACTTACGTTGAGTATTGTTGCTTTGCTTCAGATTCTTCACGGAGAGTTTGATCGTGTTTTGATGGAGGTTTCGAAGAACGATTTGTATGTTTTGAACTTTGATTTTTGCTCGAAAATGGAAGGGTTTCCTTGTTTTCGAAGCGTTTTGAGAAGTGGAAGAAGTGGAAGAGTTTTCCATATGTAACGGTTGTAGTGTTGAGCGCGTGATTTTGACGCGCCATGTTGTCTCTCTTTATGCGCGTGGCTTCTATTTGGGCTGGGCCAACTTGTAAGCTTGTAAGCTTGTATGTGTAGCCCAACCCATTCATTATTACCTCTAATGATAAAAGATGTCGTAAATTAATACAGTATTTTTTAGTATAAGCTTTTTTGGATTAAATTAAAGAGTCAATTTTTTTCTCTCTTCTTTTTCTCTATTTCTTTTATTTTTTTAACTCACTCTATATTTTTTATCAGATTTCTACACATCTAAGTATTATTATCATTATTTAAATTCAACCAAATAGATTCAACACCAACAAAATTATTTTTATTAAAAGAGCGTGATTATACATGCGGGTACATTCGTTATCGTTGTTGTGGTCGTCTTCTTCTTCTTTTTCACATTCCTCCTCCTCCTTCGTGTTCCTTCTTCTTCATGTGTTTTTTCCTCATCATCATTCTTTTGTTGCTGCTGTTATTGTTGCATTTTTTTTCTTTTCTTTCTCCTCTCCTTGGTGATTTTGCAGCATTATGTGTTTTGAATTGTGCAGAACAACGAGACCAAATGCACCTTAATTCACTTAGAAATGAACCGAAATTACATCTAAAATGAACCGAAAATTAAATTCCGAATGAACCGAAATTACTTAATGATTACGATACACAAACAAACTCGTTTCAAAACAAGCATAGACCAAATGCACTTTATTTAAATCCAGAATGAACCGAAATTACTTAATGATTGCATTCGAAAATAAGCACACAAACAAAATTGAATGATTAGAAATTCACTCAGAAATAAACTGAAATTACATCTAGAATGAACCGAAAATTAGATTCCGAATGAACTAAAATTACTTAATGATGACGATACACAAACAAACTCGTTTCAAAACAAGTACAGACCAAGTGCACCTTATTTAAATCCAGAATTAACCGAAATTACTTAATGATTGTGTTCGAAAACAAGCACACAACAAAATTAAATCATGAACAAAAGCACATCCAAATTCATTAAATAATTTTGCGGCACTAAGCATTTTTTCTTCTTTGTTTGATTTTTTCATGTTTTTTTTACGTGATGTTGCTATAAGTATTGGTCAATTTTTTTGTTTCTTAAGTAATTTCGGTTCATTCCTTAGTTTAATTGAGGTTTATTTGGATCCAGAAACGAATTCAATGTGTTTTTGTTGATGATTGAGTCTTTTTTACTACTTGTTCAAATCTGAACTAATTTTGGTTCATTTGTGTGTTAATCGAGGTTCACTATTACTACTAGAAAACTAGTTATTACAGACGGATATTTCCGACGGATTTTATCCCACGGAGATACAGACAGAATTTGCGAGGAATTTTTTATTGGAAACAAAAAGAAATGAATTAGCATAAATTACAGACAAAAAAAATTCGTCGATAATTTTGTCGGAAAAATTAATTTTTTTCGTGAAAAATAGTTACCAACGGAAAATCCGTCTGTAATTAAATAAACAAAAATACTGTATTTTGTTAAATTATTACAGACAAAAAATCTGTTATAATTTAAAATATTCTGTCGGTAATTTTCAGTTAAACCTAGCATTTGCCCGAATTCCATTCACAGCACACAAATCAAAGAAACCTAGCTAAACCTAACGGTTTAACTTCAAATCAAAGAACTCCCTTGGCTAAACCTAGCATTCCCCTCTCTGTCAACGGACTCCTTCTTCTCTCCATCGCACGAGCTCCTTCTTCTCCTTTCCTCACCTATAGCGCCACCGCCGGCCACCCTAACCGCCGCAACTACCTTCTCCTTCTCCTCTTTTTTAAACAAAGCAAGCTCTGTGTCTTTCTCATTCGCAGAACAAAGCAAGCTCAAGCTCCACTACCGCAGTTCTGGCTCGCATACCTTTGCGCAAGCCCTAGCTCCGTGGCGTTAGGTTGTTATATTTTTTTTTCTTTGTAGTTGGATTCATAGCTGCTTTTAATTTTATAATGCGATTATTTCCAAAGTAAAAAATATTATAATTAACTGAATATTTTTCTGTAAATTAAAAGTATTCACAATTAAAGACCTAATTATTAGACTTTTGACTTT
>NC_029793.2:10932010-10939944 GCF_000816755.2 Arachis ipaensis | reverse complement strand
TTATATAAAAAAAATCTAATTACAGAATTAAAAATAAAGTGGGAATTCAATTGAAAAAAAAAGTATAAAAATCTAATTGTAAATTTAGTAAAATTATAAGATCAACAAGATAATTAAATTTATTTTTTAATCATGTTTTAATTTTTTGAAAAATTTATCTATCCATTTCCATTGTATCATTTAAAATAATTTTAAGAGAATATCATTTTAATAATACTATAATAGCTTACCTTTTATTTAAAAGAGAAGAAACAATTTGAAGCTTATAGAATTTTGGGTTACATAACACAAACACAACACAAAATCTCCCTTTTTCTCTCTTCATCTCTCTCTCTCTCTCTCTCTCTGTATGTGGCAGCAATATTGCGTTTTTGGCATCCTCTCATCAGAATCTCATTTTCCGAGGTCCAATTATACTTATCCTTGCTTTAGGTGAGTTCCCGCTTCTTATTCCGATTCTGATTCTCCTTCGTTTGGATTATTCCTTTTTCTTTTTCCTTTTTTTTTTTATGTTTTGATATATGTATTTTATTATTTTTTCTCTGTTATCGCTTAATTGGATACTTTAATTTAGCTGATACGTTCTGTCGTATAGGGAAAAAGATTTAGCATTTTGCAGTTCGTGATCTTACGATACTGATTTTTTTATTTTGTGAATTGGTGGTGCATTCATCATTATTGAGCTTGACATGTTTCTGCGTATATTTATTTATTTGTGTCAAATTTTTAGTGAGGTGAAATCAGATTGAAATTGGAAATTTGAGGTTTTGTGTGTAAGAGTATTTATTGTGTATATGCTGCTTTTGTGATCGTTTTTCAGTTAACTGTGTTGCCATTTTACTGCATTGAAGTTTGCTAGTAGAAAGAGATTTATTGATACATTTGGACATTTGGTTGTTAAATTACTTAAATGCAAATTGTTGTAAGAAATTGATTATACAGAAACCTTGATTTGGACATGAAATATAAGGGCACTAAGTGAGGCAGAATGCATTGATTATTTGTTGGTAATGATTGAAAGAATAGCTATGATTCGGTTTAGGTTATTTTCGAAGAGGACCTTGAGCAGGCCAATCCATGTCTTCCATTAAAGGTTCTGCAGAAGGGCTTAAAACTGACGGGGTTCAGGGTCAAGGGTCGGAGGTTCTCAGCAGGTAATCCATAGAACACTGTGTCACTTTTTTGTTTGTGTACCTGCTGTTTTGGAGGGTTTTCTGTAACTAGTTTGTGTTCTTGTAATGTCTTGTTCCGGTGTCTTGTAAATTTCTCTTTATCGTTTTCTCTATGAACATTCCCCACCACGAAAAGAAAAAGAAAAAAGAAAACAAAAAAGAGAGAGATTGTCCTTTCAAACTGATTTTACTCTTTAAGAAGTGAATACATGAAGCATATTAAAGAAAGAAATGTAAATTTTGAATTCGTCGTCTTTCTCCTTTATGCTGATTATTTTAACAAGAGTAGATTACGATTATGAATTCATATTTTATTTTTGTAGGTACTATATATTAATTGTAACTTCTCATATATTAGTTTTTATATTTATAAAGTTTTAGAAGAAAATGACAGAAACTAAGTCTTGTCATTGTCCCACTCGGTGGGTTCAGCTATATGGATTAAACGGTGCTAAAGCGTCCTATCAAAAAGGTTTAGAAGAACAGTCACATTAAAATTCCAATCCCACTGCAAATCAACAAAACTTTTGCCTTCAGTCATTTAATTATGAATTCAGTCTTCAGCGGTCTATCAATAACCTTGCAAATTAAGTATCCCTTTCCTTTAATTGTGATTGAAGAAATGAGAGGAGAAGATAATCACAATAATTTGGAGGATAAGGGTCCTCCTTAGGCTATACTAATATAAATTTCCACCCCTTAATTTTAGAGGTCTTCGTTCATGTAAGGAAGCAAAATTTCTTTTTGACATTTTTTTGGGGGGATAACATTGCTTATTTGGCATCCCTTTGATGCTGCACATATTCAACGGTGTTCCTCTAACTGATATTCAAAGGGATTGAGATGCATTCTTACATGGTTTAGCCCAATATATCATAGCTTTTCCCTTCTATATTTGAGGGGATATTTTATCCCAATTTAGTTTTTCTATTTCTTTACATGTCAAAAGTTTTCTCTTCTTTTCTAAACAAAAAAGTGCTCTTTTCATTATGTGATGGTAATGTGTCTTTGTGAGGAAATTCTGGCTCACATATGTTTTTTCTTTCTTTGGATGCATGTGGTATTTTTATTTCTATGTTGAAACATACTATATATTCAAGTTAAGATGTTATAATTTTGTTGGTGCATGCATTATAGGCACAATTTTGAAACAGTGTTGGCTCAGAGAAATTTCAAAAGCAATGATGCACTCAATCATGTGCAGGACCTTGATATTATGGTAACAAAATGTGATATATATTATTGTCTCTGATACTCTGTTTGAAAAGTTTGCTAGAAGATGTTACACAATACTTTACTACACTTAACTCTTCTTTTGTAGGAACTTCGTGCCCGAGCTAGGGCTCAGGAGGAGGAGATCCTCTCCCTTAGGGAACAAGTTGCTGTTGCCTGTATGAAGGTATGGAATATACACAGGTATGAAAGATGTATCTAAATTTTTTTAACTCCAGGAAATTAAATGAATTTATTTGGATGCAGGAGCTGCAGCTGTTGAATGAGAAATGCAAACTAGAGAGGCAATTCTCTGAACTAAGAATGGTTAGTTGATGTCTTTGTTATTTATGGTTATCTTTCAGCAGTTTGTTGAACTACAATTCCAAAATTCACATATTTTTTGTTTATTAGGCCGTTGATGACAAGCAAAATGAAGCCATCACAGCTGCATCTAATGAGTTGGCCAAAAGAAAAAGCGATCTTGAAGAAAATTTAAAACTTTCACATGATTTAAAAGTAAGTATAGTTTCATAATGATCTTAGGCTTTCTATTTCTTGTATTTGTAATTTTCTTGTTCTGCTACTTACTGGAAACTATTTAACTGGGTTGATGGATTCTCACGCTCATGCATAGCTGCTGCCTCTCCAGAAGTTGTTAATACAAAATACTGACTTCATGTGTTGTTGGGCTTATTGAATGCCTGAAATAATGATTGCTTAACTTAAAATTAGAAGTTCACATTTTGCTTGGGTTGGGAGTGGTTCTTATATGTGGTATACCTCACATAAGTAGAAGTTGTTTAGGCTTGAAGGATGGATGAAGCATTGACCCCTTAACCTTGTATTGAAACATAATATGTCTAGAATCAAAGTGGCTTTTCATGCATTTTCTTAGAGTATAGTCTTGATCTAAAAGTAATATTAGAGTGCCCACTAAACTCTAGTTGCTGCCTTGCTTCGATGATAGAGTCAGTTTGGAAGGCTGCCATCACGAACTTGTAACAATGCATTATATTTCCTGATGCAAAGAGTTCAAGCAAAGTTGGACAGTGGACTGATAGTCTCAGACTCTCAGCATGTGCTCCTTCAAGGTACTAGTTGGCAAATGTGTTGTTGACTAAAGGCCTATTCAGTATTCACTAAACAGTTCTAAGGACTTGCTTCCAAGCTGGGGATGAATTGGGACGTTGTAGACTGTAGCTTATTTTTGCACAAATATTCTATTTTATTAGGATAGATTTGTTACTTGTAATTTTGGTCTAATTTAGGCAGGTAATTACTAGCCAAATAGTAACTAGATGTCTATATAAAAGCCACTTTTTTTCAGTCTTTCATAACATGATAAGATTCATATTTTTCATTTCAAGTTTTGCCATAGGATTAATTTTTATTTGCTTGTCTTTTTTGTTCTGCTTATATCCCTATTAGTTTTTTTCCTATTGTTTTATTTTATTTATTTATTTTTTAGGATGTGCAGAGAGATTGACATGCCCTGTGCATGATATTCTCTTCAGTTCTAGTTATTTTCTCCTGTGTCTCTTATGATGATGTTTTATCATCTTAATTTGTATTGTTACTTTCTTTAATAAAATCTTAATATTAAAATAAAGAGCCATGTTTGTTGCATTTTGCAGAATTACAAGTTAGTATTATTTTTATATACGGTTTACATGAATCGCTCCCTTTATTTTGAAAAGAAATTGGTTTTTGCCAAAAGATTCAGAAGAACCAACAAATGTCAGAAATGAGTTTAATTAAACACCATAAATGGTAAAAAAACATGTCTTTAAGTATCATATAATGACATGTATTCTATCCATGACATCATAGCTAAAATTTGTTGCCATAAAATGTAGGGTAAGTAGCAGTTGGCTCATTGAATTTTCCTCCTACTAGATATGTAACAATTTATGTGCATCTATCTAACAGCTTAAGGTTTTAGGTAGATGATTCATGACATAAATATTAGAACTTCTATGATAAAAAAGTCTAGTTTTTTATCGTTGTTACCTTCATTCTTCTAAACAAAGATAGAATACCAGCACAAGGCAATAATGGACTTGTGCATAATTCATGCTTCAATTCCCCCAAAAAGGGCTCTTGTGAGAGAGTGTTAGATATATATAACCATTCATGTGTTTTTATCTATCAGCTTAAGATTCTAGGAGAGCTGGTTCATGACCTCATGAGATGATTCAAGATTGATATGCCTTGAATTAGTTCCTTTTCTAGAAAATAAACTAGATTGAAGTTACTGGTGATGGACATGTCATTTACAAAATAAGCTATATGTTGTGTACATTTCTTTTCCGTACTTCTTCACCAGAATCCCCTTTTTGTTACTTACGTACTTCCAGTTGCCAATACTGATATGCATCATTAATGTAGGCTGTGGAGGATGAGAGATATGTCTTCATGTCGTCCATGCTGGGGTTGCTGGCAGAATATGGTATATGGCCTCGTGTTACGAATGCTGCTGCAATATCTAACAGCATTAGGGTATGAGAAATATAATTCTGGATAAATTATAGATTAAACATCTGATTCTTGCTATAAGTACTTCTCTGATGTTACTGATCACTTTTTGGAGTGACCCATCAATGACAATATTTGTGTAACTTACAATAAACTAAAGGGCATGTCTAGTGAAAAAGCTTGAATGATCCTGCAACATTGATTTATGGAGAAATTAACATCAATAGAGGTGACAAATTACAGATAAACAAATATAGGTCTGATTTTCTCTGTAATGTATCTCAGATTATTTGATTGTTCCCGCCCTTGAACTTCTCTAAAGACCAAACCTCTTGTTTATTCTACCAATTGATTTAATTACAATATTGTTGAAGTAATTATTATTCCTTTTGGAGCAGATAAAAGGATATATCTATTTCTTGATATGGTTTCTTATTATGTTAATTTGCGTTATCTCATAGTAAATAATGTGATGCTTTTTGTACCTTGTTCTATCCCTTATGTAAATTGTTCTTGTGTATTTGTCCTTGTCCAGAATTTACATGATCAATTACAATGGAGGATTCGGAGTTCACATGTAAGCTCCTGCACTTCTGATGCATGTCTAAGAGAGCATTATAATTTTCAACCAATTATTGCCGCATCTTTCTTGTGAAACCTTTGCCAGTGATAAAAGTTACAAGTCCACATGGTCATTATAAACAAATTAGTTGAGTAGACTAACAAAGTCAGCTGCAATATTAATATTTTGCTATGAAATCATAGGATGAAAGGACTACATAATACTTATCCTTCTTCTTATATAATCAGAAGTCAGAACTCATTAGGAATGCTGGTTCAGTTAGTGTTAGTTAGTTAGTTAGGTCTAAAATTGGTAATGTCATGCGGCAATTGCTTCTATTACCACACCTTGCAGAGAAGCTGGTTGGGTTGTAACCTTGTGGTGTAGAATGTTTTGTAGAGAATCATGTTACTGACAATTCATTCTTCAATAGTGACATGTCTGAAGTTCCACTTAAGTTTCTAACACATACTCTCTCTCTCTCTCTCTCTCTCTCTGCATGTGTGTGTCCCTTCATGTTCTATCAATTTATTCAAAACCAATCAACAGTTTCATAAATTTGATCAGGCTTTCTGGGCAGTGTTTCATATGGTTTCTATGGAGGAAGCTTGAATTATAGAGGTACAGTTGTGTTTCAGATCTGTCATAAACCTGGATATGGTCTGCTGACAAAGATATAGAAGTGGTGAACTACAACAGGCCCTAGTGCCCTACACTTCAGGGTCATATTATCCGAGATAGTTGCAATAGATACAATGTCCCAGTTCTTCCCAACCATGGCTTCACTCGGCTAATTTTCCACACAACCTACTTTGATTGTAGCTTAGGTTCAACGTAGAGCCTGATGTATAGGATTAGGAATCAGGATCAATGTTCTATCATTCTTTAGCTTAGTAGATTACAGGCAGTGATGCTTTGTCATTATGCATCTATGTTGTTTGTAAGTAGTTTATTCTGCGATTAAATTTTCTGTTTCTATGCTTTTGGTCATTATATGTATACTCAATAATTTCTTACTGACCCTTTATTTATATTTTGGCTCTTTATGGTGATATATTTTTTGCTTTGTTTCCATGTGCAATCTCTATTCTCTATTTGGTACATCTTTGTTGGAGTGATTTTAAGTTAAAAAAAAAAAAAAAGATCACCATTTTCTTTTGACAGGATAGAATTGGGGAGTTAAATTCAGTGATTGAAAACCATGCTGATAATAGCAATCCTGTTGTGGAAAGTCCATTTGCTGGAAACCTGACCAGTCATATTCATCATAAAGTCATGGTATTACTAGCATGTATTTTTCCTGACTGCCAAATCCTCTGTTTTTCTGTGTTTATCGTCATTGCTTGTTTCTTTTGCGTTACTTACATTTTGGCTTTACGTTTCTGATTCAGCGTAACAACACCCAGCGAAATTCTTTTGGGAATGAACAAAGTGCTCAACCAGTTGGCAAAGTGCCGGGATATATGCAACCAGTTCCTAATGGTGATGCAAACTTGCCTTTAAATAGGTTCAACTATCAGGAGAATCCCGTGGTTTCTAGGTTGGTGTTTCTCATTCACTTGTGTCTTGCAATTTGTCAATATCCCTTTGTTAGTTGGAACAATGTCTGGCAATTTCTGTGTGTTAATTCGATCATGTAGCACTCTATTGTGGTTCTCTTCTCCGTATAGCTAGAATTGAATGGTAGAATCTTCACAAGTACTTCTATGATCCTTGACTACATAAGGGCACTTCTTTATTTATTTTGAAGACGTGTTACTTTGTCCAGATATGTATAGAATTAGCATGCTTGGTTTCATGATTCAGCTTCCTAGGTTTTGTCTGTTTCTATTGTCTTGTGAGGATGTCTTATTCTCTTTCTTGTACTTTCCACTGTTTCTTTTATTATCTAACTATCTTATTTTTATATATGGTAGGGACTTGGGTATTATGGGGTGCTCAAAAGTCCCACATCGGGTAGTATGGGATACTTGATGTTGTATACAAGGAGAGTGGTTCTTCTCCCTTATCAGCTAGCTTTTAAGGTGTAGTTTTCCACTTTCCTTAGATACTTAACAGTGGTATCAGAGCTAGGTTGTTGGCACCATGGAAAGGGATACCTATAGGTTGGATTAAGGTGAATACCGAATACTGATAGTAGCAAAGTGGCTACCGTTGGGTCAGTGTCGATAGAGTGAAGCTGCCGTGGACGTCGGCTCTCCAGGGGCGGTGTATTGTTAGGGTCTTGGGTATTATGGGGGGATATCTATAGGCTGGATTAAGGTGAATACCGAATACTGATAGTAGCAAAGTGGCTACCGTTGGGTCAGTGTCGATAGAGTGAAGCTGCCGTGGACGTCGGCTCTCCAGGGGCGGTGTATTGTTAGGGTCTTGGGTATTATGGGGTGCTCAAAAGTCCCACATTAGGTAGTATGGGATGCTTGATGTTGTATATAAGGAGAGTGGTTCTTACCCCTTATCAGCTAGCTTTTAAGGTGTGGTTTTTCACTTTTCTTAGATACTTAGCAATA
>NC_029793.2:10916044-10931875 GCF_000816755.2 Arachis ipaensis | reverse complement strand
ACAAGAATGGTTTTCTTCTGGTCCTGTTTTTACACTTCATACCCCCTTCCCTTCGTTCCCTTTCCCTCCAAATAATAATAATACCTTGCCGTGGTTTAAAAGGGAAAAGAAACAAATGGCTAATGAAATCCCTGGTTTTCTTTTGGTAAGTCCATTTTACACTTCAAACCCTACTACTGCTGCTGAATTTCTTTGGGTGAGTCCATTTTACACTTCAAACCTGTCCCTTCATTCCCTTCCCCTCCAAAATCAAATCTTCCGAGATGCCTTTGGTGTGATCGGAAATCTTCTTTACTGTTCTATTTCCTGGCTTGCATCACATGCACACTTTTGATACATGCAAATGCACATTCAAACATAGAAATTGAGTTGGACCAATCTTGTCCATTTAAGCTCACATAGCATGTCAAAGTTTAGAAGTTATCTATAGGTCACATGACTATCTAGGTCACACAACATTCTAACTGTGATCATGATCCAATAGGCAAGATTTGTTCCTTTCACACCTTCACTAACATGATAACTTCTCTCACTTGGTATGTTTCCTATTTGTTTACAAATCGCAAGTTTTGTTATTAGGCAAGCTACTTAGGAATGCTTATTGGACATATTTTGTTTTGTAAGTATACTTTTCAATGAGAGTATAAAGCAATTTATGCAGGGAGGTATCTCCTTTTCCATATACTTCACCTCCAATGGATAGAATCGGAGAAAGATCCCGAGAAGTTGCACTTATCAATGGCAAGTTTTCTCAACCTACACCTGACCATGAAGAAACTGCTTCCTCTGTTTCTGAAGGTAAATTTATGTTTTCAGCTATAAAAGATAGAATAGGCATCATATTGTGTAAGATCCTGGTACCATCACAGCTAAACTAAACATATAATACAGAGAATAGAGCAGAAGGATAGATTAGAATAGAAGAAGATCGAATAGAAACAGGGGGGCTGAATGATATCATTGAGATATCATTCTTGCCTCTGGAAAGGTATTATGGAATGTAAGAAATATGCAGAAAAGGAAGATACAAGTAGCATTTGAGAGAGGCTACTACTCTCCATTGCTTCTGTCCAGCCTAATTTTCACAAATTCTCTTCTCTCCTATATACAATCTCATCTCATCTCATCTCTCTCTCTCTCTCTCTCTCTCTCTCTCTCTCTCTCTTACACACACACACACACACAGAGAGAGAGAGAGAGAGAGAAAATGGCCATACATCACTACTCTACTAGCTTGGCAGAGTTAGTTACAAGAATCTTCTTCCAAAAACCCCTTATTTTCATTTCTTTCCCCTAAACCATGTATGTGGTACGTAACATTGATTACCGATAAATTGCCTTTTCCCCCCCTCAAGATGGTCCTGGAATTGAGAATTTTCAAATTATCGGCGATGCTGTACCTGGAGAAAAACTTCTTGGATGTGGATATCCAGTCCGTGGAACTACTCTTTGTATGTTTCAGGTGAAAATTTCTCACTATTACAGAATTTAGCATATTATTCATACTTCTTGTATTTCATATTTTTTAACACCGTAACTCTTGGCTTCATATCAGTGGGTTAGGCATCTCCAGGATGGCACTAGGCATTACATTGAAGGTGGATTTATCTTCTACTTCTGAGCTTTTCCTGTTTGTAATATTATGACCTGATGGAACTTCAACATGACTTGTTTTTCCTGGGTGTTACTGTTGGTGCAGGAGCCACTAATCCAGAATATATAGTTACAGCTGATGATGTTGATAAACTGATAGCTGTTGAGTGCATTCCTATGGATGATAGAGGCCGCCAGGTTTGAAACTAATAAATTATATTCTTCATGAATGCTATACTTGCACAGAACTTGCTATTTTATTTTGGATTATGTTTGATAAAACTGAAAGAATTCGAAATGGAAGTTTTAAAGGGATTTCATTTTTGTTATGAAAACCTTATATTTGTCCTACATAGTAAGATGAGACATTCTCGATGGTATTGCAAGAAATTTAAATACTTAATGTTTGAAGTAATTTGTTATCTTCAGTGCTAAAATACTTTAGTATTTAATAATTCCTTGTGTGTCTGACAATTATCTCACCATTATGCATCCACATATTACCGCCTTGGTTATTTCTGTTGGTGAATTCTGTTCCTTGCTGATGGAAGAACATTGAGATGTAGTTGTGGATATTCTAAAATAACCTAGTGGCACATTGAATATTGATCTATCTGGCATGTGAACTGATGGAGCATGCCCTCCTATCTAGGTGGTTGGTTTGGCAGTTACTCCTGCTATACATTTGTATAACCTTTATCCACTGCATTGAGCTCCTGAGTTCTGGAAAACCGACGACCAATAAGAAGTTATTCCTATTGATGAGAGTGAAAAAACATAATCTTCTTGCTGTACAGTGGTGTCAAACCTAGCTCAAAGATCCCCCAACCTTCTGAAGTGCCATAAAGATCCTTCTTCGATATCATAGGATAAGGCTTTAGCATTTCTTTCAAAATTATTTTTAGTCGACTTAAGCCAATCAAATGTGCTTTATTTAGCCTATATTGAGTGGATATTTAGAGCATGCTCGCATAACTGATTTGCTAAGTTCTAGCTCTTACTTCGGAGCATTCCCTTTCCTCATAAAAAAGAAAAGACACCATCCGGGGAGTTAACTAAGATTATAGAGGTTTCTTGTTGCTAGAAATCCTTGGAATGTTGTATGCACTACTGTGGAACCATGTTATGATGTTTGTAAAAAGTTGAGCTTGATTAACAACTATGCTACTTGGATAGATGTCTTAAGCGCTCACACACACTCACATTGATATTGGATAAAAGACAAAATATAAAAATATTATTATCAAGGATATTACACAAATGGATAAACAAAAATTACATCAAAAGGCATGGAGTAATATTTTGCTATGCCTTTTAAGTTTTTCCATTTATAATGTCCTTTAAACCATTATACAATATGTCTCCTAATACTGATGAATGCCAAATTTATATCTCAGCTTTATGAAACTTCTCCCTTCTAATAACATATTTGGCGTGCTGTAATAAATCTTGATATTTGTGATGATAATTTCAGCATAATGAGGGTTTTAGATACTTTCACAAATGTAAATGAACAACATTGAATGAGTCAAATCATAAAAGATGTGCAATGAAATTCTTTTGTATTCAAGTTTCTAGGTTGCCCTTGAATTTTTTCCCTACTCATGTTGAGCATAATTTACTAGCTGAATTTAATTGTGACAAATGTGGCTGTTGTAAGAATAGTGTTATTCCTCTTTTTGTCAAATTTGTTTCTTTCTTTTCTTTTCTTTCTTTCTATTTTTTTTTGTTTTTATTTTTTTATGCTGACCAGCAACAAATTTTTTCTTTATCAGGGGGAACTAGTGAGGCTTTTTGCTAATGATCAGAGCAAAATCAGATGTGGTAAGCTTAGTTGGTACTGAATCTACAAGAATGTTTTAATTGGGTTGTTTTGCCCCTATTTGATACCATAATGTCATGATGGTTGGAATTTAACCAATTAGTACACTGACAGTTGCAACTTTGTATAAAAAATTGCTTCACTCAGAATGAGCTTTTCCTGCTTGAGTTGGAGTAAGCTTCTCGCTTGTTTAAGAGTTCATTTTGATGTGGCTTTTTGGACCTAAAATTGTTTTTTTGATTGAAATCCATGTATGATTTTTTAAAAATATTTAGAATCTCAAACCATCACTTTTCAGAAAGGGTTTTCATGTCCTTGTCTGCCATTTTTTCTGAATAAAAGCAAAGTTTTAGTAGAATATAAGGTAATTTTTTGAATTGTTCATGCTTCAAGCTCAATAGGCTTGCTGTACATAAACGTTGACTACATAGAAACTAGGCAGACCTAGTATTTGCTGTATGGAAACTAAGCACTCCTGGAAAATTATTAGTCTCGTTTAATGTGATTTCTGACTATAATATTTTATGCTTTTGTATATATATGTGCTACAGTCAGTATCATTGTAAGAAAGTTTCAAGTCTCATACATTTTTCTTAATATTCTCAAGTAGGCTGCTCTGTTTGGGAGAGCATGTTACATATGAAATCAATTATTTGTGTCTAACTAATTGGTTAAGCTTTTGGAGATAGATGATCTATACTTGTCTCATGTTAAACCTGTAAGAGTATCTATTGTTTATGTTTCCGTGTTGTATAATATTTGTTAGTTGTGTGCTTTTAGTTACAACCAACCTCTCTCCCCCCTCCCAATGTCCTTTTCTAATTATGGGTTTCTTTTGGCCAACATTGCAGATCCAGAAATGCAACAAGAGATTGATACACATCTGTCTAAAGGAGAAGCATCGTTCATTGTTTCTCTTTTGGTAGGTACTAGTTCTAAAATATATTTATTCTCTGCTCTTTTATCTTAATACTCTTCCTAATCTTCATGGTTATTTCTGACAGACGGAATCTTCTGAAAATTTTGAACCAGCAACCCTGTTCTTAAGACGATCAGGATACCAAATTATAATTAATGATACTGAAGCTATGGTCGTTTCTGAGAAATTCTCAAAGGATTTATCGGTATGACATTCAAACTTATGGTGATACATAAAAGTGGGCCCATTACCTATCATAATTGAACTATGTTCCTCCCTAATCTCAGTGGTTCTCACTGATCTTCAGAATTGAAAATGAATTTTAGCTCATCAAATTTGCATTGATATAATTGCTTGATGCTTGTGAAATTGTTTGAATAGTACATATACAGATATTGAATGTGCTATATCATTCCACAAAACTATGCTTCTGATTGAAAAATTCTTCAGCTGTTTCATGTTTAAAGAGTCACTTGACACTTCCTTTTATGAATTTCCTGCAGATTAAAGTTCCGCATGGTCACACAAAAGAGTTTGTGTTAACATGCGCAAATGGATCTTCTCATATTCTAAGCACTTACAATGTCCGGTAATAACTTCGACTCACATTGTTCACTGTACAATGTCTCTTTTTCTACTTCTCTTATCTCCTCTTCCTGGTATTGGTAACAATAGGATATTGAATCACAATCCTAAACTTCTCTTTTATATGTCTCTGTCACATTTGTGTGGATGAGTCATATTAGCAAAGCATCCAGTCATTTCTGTAAGATTGGTTAGGGTAAATTACATTGAGATTAGTTGATATTACAATTGGCGCCCGTGTACTTTATCGATGGGGGAAGGTTGTGTAATATCCCTTAATTTTAAAGGTAGTGAGTGTAATTTTACCAGTTGTTTAAAATACATGGATAGTAGATATATATGTATTGTGAATGTATTCTGAGATCTGATCTCTTATTTTCCATGAAGTGGATGAGTCATTTAAATCATTGTTATTTTATTCTGCTAAATGATATATATTTCCTTGCTTATACAGTTTCATTACTTTCCTGCATAACAATTATAAATTAACAGTGTGACTGATCCTTTTCCTTGTAGAATGCGTGACACAATTGTATTAACCATGCGATTCTACCAGAGTAAGGTATTCTTTATATCACTAAGAATTGCTTATACATCAGTTGACAACAATGAAGTATGTTCTTGTAGGTGTAGTGATGCAAGAAAATTGGTATACAAATAGTGAATTCATGTTAGTGTTCTGTTTTAGAAACTAGCTATTTCATGTTATGATCTTGTTAATATGTGTCCATGAATAAGGAATTAAATCGCTAATATTATTCTTCCATAATCCAAATTGTTTGATAATTAAATCAACTTGCACTATATATCACCGCCATTGGAATTATCATGAATGATAACTAAATAAGCAAGTAACTAGAGTTCAAATTGAATAAGGCATGCAAGTGATATATCCACAAGCTTCCTGTCGCCAACACAGGATAGTTTACTATGTTAGAAAGTGCTTTAGTTATAAGTGTATTATAAAATCACTGCCTATAAACATCTATAAATAGGTGGTATCATAGTTTTGTAATGTGTGTTCCTTGAAATGAAAAAATATAATTATGTGAAGTCCTTCTTTTTATTATTTCATGAGTATTGGTGAGTTTGAGAGATAAAAAATATGATAGCGTTATTTATGTGAGTGAGGGCCAACATAGTGTGGGTATTATACTAACATTTGGTATCAGAGCTGGTTAATCCAGCACCTAGTATTTTAGAGTTTGTGAGATGTGAGAGAGTTCTCACATAGTTATTTATTCATAGAGTCGATATGACAAACACTTTTAATATTGTGTGATCCAGTCCCAAGTTAGATGGGAAACTTGATTATAGTTATTGGGAGATTTTGATGTCTACCCATTTGAAGGCTTAGAACATGTGGAATTTCATTGAACTGGGTTTGCAAGAAGGAGCAGATGTTGCCCAACAGAGGAGAGATCAATTAGCGCTATCTCAAATTCATCAAGGAGTAGATTATACGATGTTTGGCAAAATAGCAAATGCCAAAAGTGCAAGAGAAGCATGGAACGTCATACAAAGGCGTAGATAAAGCTCAGAAAGTAAAGTTACAGTCTTTGAGAAGAGAATATGAAAGGTTGTTGAGCAATATTTTACTCTTGTTACAGATATTGTCAATAAGATGAGAGTCTATGGAGAAGATATGCCCGATAGCAAAGTGGTGGAGAAAATTCTTCGCACTATGCCGATGAAGTATGATCATGTGATGACTACGATACTAGAGTCCCACAATATGGATACCATGACGATTGCAGAGTTGCAAGGAACTATGGAAAGCCACATCAGTAGAATACTGGAGAAGTCAGAAAAATTGACTGAGGAAGCCCTGAAAAGCCGAGTGAATTTAAACAATGTTGCAGAATCAAACCGTACACAAGAAAGACGAGGTCGTGGTTTTAATTTTCAAAGTAGAGGCAGAGGAAGTTTTAGAGGAAGAGGTCGTGGCAATTACAACCAAGGAAGTTACAATAATTTTACACCACCTAATCAAGGAAGAGGTGGAACGAATTTCAGGCCTGTCAACCGAGGAAGAAGTCGAGGCAATTTTTATCAAGAAAGAACTAATTTCAACTGCTTTTATTGTGGAAAGTATGGACACAAAGCAGCAGATTATAGATTCAAAATGGTGAATAATAATCAATCACACGTTGCAGAAAATCAGCATCAAAATACTGATGATAATCCGGGTACTCAGACTCTATTTTTTACAAGTAATTCATGTGCTGAAGATGAAAATATATGGTACTTGGATAATGCTTGCAGTAATCATATGTCTGGTAGAAAGGAGTTATTTTCTTCACTAGATGATTCAGTTAAACTACTATTAAAGTTTGGTAATAGTACAAAGATCCCTATTGAAGGAAAAAGGCACATACCAATTAGATTGAATGATGGTTCTTTGAGTTATATTTATAATGTTTTGTATGCTCTTGAACTTGATTACAATTTACTGAGTATGGGACAATTATCTGAGAAGGGGTATAAGATGATAACTTATCGTGGATATTGCATTGTGTTTCACAACAACGGAAGGTTCATAGATAAAGCAAAGATGACTTCAAACAGAATGTTTCCATTAAAAATTCAACATGTTATTCCCTCTTGCAGGAGTTCTGTGATACTTGATGATAACTGGTTGTGGCACATGCGGTTTGGGCATTTTCATTTTTCTAGTCGAAACTACCTGTCAAGAAAAGGACTTGTTTCTAGTCTACCACGGGTTCATTTTCCCAATTGTATTTATGAGATTTGTCAACTGGGAAAGAAGCACAGAGATCCATTCCCTATAGGAAAGTCATGGAGAGCTAGAAGATTACTTGAAATTGTGCATTCAGATCTCTGTTTTGTAGAAGTTCCAAGTAATGGTGGTAGCAGGTACTTTATCACTTTTATTGATGATTTTAGTAGATATACATAGGTATATTTTCTAAAGCAAAAATCAGAAGCATGTGATGTCTTTAAGATATTCTGTAAAATCAAAATTCTCAGAACAGACAGAGGAACAGAATATCTTGCGTGTTCAGAATACTTCAAGCAACACGGAATTCAACACCAACTAACAACTAGATATACTTTTCAACAAAATGGAGTTGCTGAAAGAAAGAATAGAACCATCATGGATATGGTCAGATGCATGCTCAAGTCAAAACAAATGCCTAAAGAATTTTGGACAGAAGCAGTCGCAACAACAGTTCATATTTTAAACAGGTGTCCAACAAAGAGTGTTCGAGATAAAACTCCAGAGGAAGCTTGAAGTGGAAAGCGGCCTTCCATTCATTATTTCAGAGTCTTTGGGTGTATAGCTTATGCCCACGTACCAAATCAATTAAGGAAGAAGTTAGATGACAAAGGCGAGAAGTGTATCTTTATTGGCTATAGCACAGACTCAAAAGCATACAAGTTGTACAATCCAGAAACAAAGAAAGTAATCATCAGCAGAGATGTAACATTTGATGAGAAAGCCATGTGGGACTGGGACATAAAGACGGAAAAGCAGCCGATTGTAATTTCAAATACATGTGATGATGAAGAAGAAAGACAATCGGACGCAACCAAACAACCAAAATCATATAGAAAATCTCAAAGAGAGCGGAGACTACCTGCTATAGATTAGCAGATTATGAAGTTGGCAATGACAACGATTAGTCCGATGAAGAAATCATAAATTTTGTTCTATTTTCAAATTGTGAGCCGTTGAACTTTGAAGAAGCCTCTAGAAATAACAATCGGAAGAAAGCAATGGATGAGTAGATTCATGCCATTGAAAAGAATGACACATGGGAGCTGACAGATTTACCAGTAGATAAGAAGCTGATTGGAGTAAAGTGGGTTTACAAGACTAAGTACAAATCCAGTGGTGAAGTTGATCGTTTCAAAGTAAGATTAGTTGCTAAGGGATACAAATAAAAGCCAGGTATCGACTACTTTGAAGTATTTGCTCCTATTGCTAGATTAGATACTATTCGTATGATTATTTCACTCTCGGCCCAAAATAAGTGGAAGATACATCAGATGGATGTTAAATCAGCATTTCTGAATGTCACTTTAGAAGAAGAAGTGTATGTTGAGCAACCTGCAGGATATGAAGTTTCTGGAGAAGAAGATAAAGTTTACAAGTTAAAGAAAGCTTTGTACGGATTAAAGAAAGCACCAAGAGCGTGGTACAAGAAGATTGATTCTTATTTCACTCAGAATGGTTTCAAAAGATGTCCATTTAAACCTACTCTTTATATCAAGTTCGTTGAACCTGGAGATATCTTGATCGTGTGTCTTTATGTTGTTGATTTAATCTTTACTGGCAACAATTTGAAGATAATTACAGAATTTAGGGAGGTTATGATAAAGCACTTTGAAATGACAGATATGGGCTTGATGTCTTATTTTCTTGGCATCGAAGTTCTTCAAAAAGATGATGGAATTTTCATTTCTCAAAGAAAATATGCAAATGATATTTTGAAAAAAATTCAGATGGAACATTCAAAGCCAGTTCCTACTCCAGTCGAAGAGAAGTTCAAGTTACTGAGAGAAGATAAAGGAAGAGCAGTAAATTCCACATACTACAAAAGCTTGATTGGAAGTCTAAGGTACTTGACTGCGACTAGACCAGATATTGTGTTTGGAGTTGGTTTGCTTAGCAGATTTATGGAGGAGCCTTGTACTAACCATTTGCAAGCGGCAAAAAGAATTCTTCGATATATCAAAGATACTTTAAATGATGGTATTTATTATGAAAATACTACCGAAGTGAATCTTGTCGGTTACACTGATAGTGATTGGGCTGGAGATATAGAAACAAGAAAAAGTACTTCAGGGTTCGTATTTCATCTTGGTTCTGGTGCAATTTCATGGTTGTCAAAGAAACAACCAGTAGTAGCACTGTCTACAACAGAAGCAGAATATATAGCAGCAGCAAGTTGTGCAACGCAAACAGTTTGGCTAAGAAGAATTCTTGAGGAATTGAACGAGAAACAAAGTACTCCAATAGCAATATTTTGCGATAACAAGTCAGCTATTGCACTTTGCAAAAATCCAGTATTCCATGGAAGATCGAAGCATATTGATATACGGGTTCATAAAATCAGAGAGTTGGTGAATGAAAAAGAAGTTTTGATTGAGTACTGTTCCACTGAAGTCCAAGTTGCAAATATATTTACAAAGCCGTTGAAGATCGAGTTATTTTACAATTTAAAGATGCTTGGAATGATTAATTCTGCAAGCTTGATTTAAGAGAGGCAATGTTTGATAATTAAATCAACTTGCACTATATATCACCGCCATTGGAATTATCATGAATGATGACTAAATAAGCAAATAACTATGCCTATAAACTTCTATAAATAGGTGGTATCATAGTTTTGTAATGTGTGTTCCTTGAAATGAAAAAATATGATTATGTGAAGTTCTTCTTTCTATTATTTCATGAATATTGGTGAGTTTGAGAGATGAAAAATATGATAACGTTATTTAGGTGAGTGAGTGATCTTGGGGCCAACATAGTGTGGATATTATACTAACACAAATTAATGTGTCAGATTTTTTATGCATACTTTGTTTCATATTTTTTCTTTAACATGTACTAGATATATATAAGGTGACGTCTATAGCGCCTATGGTTATGATGGCTATGGTGACTACACAAGTGTTGTTAAAATTAAAATCACGTTTTTTACATTCCGGTAACACTTAATTTTTTTTAATTAAAAACGTTAAATAATAACAAATGTGAATTTAATTTTAGCAACACTTCTTAAGTCACAGTAGTTATCATAGCCACTATAATATAAGCACCATAGACGCCACGGGTATATAATATACAGATAAGTTCTTAACAAACCATGCAATCTGAAACCGTTGATTTTCTCTAAAGTATAATTTGTACTCATATTAACAACCAAACCTTATTACACATATTCTTCACCACTTCTCTAGTATTTCTCAAATATTTTTAGTCTTCTTATTTTTTTAATAATTCGTTTCGTTGTGCTCTCATAACAAAATATTTCTGCTATTTCTTCTACAGGCGTTGGATGAAAAGAGGAAAGGAAGAGTGTGACCTGTGATTACTCCCGCCAATCTTGCACTTTTGTGTAAGATAATACAAAATACCAAACAAGTAAAGAAAACTTTACAGTCTCATTTAATTATTGATTTATTATTAGCCTGTTGTAAAAGCACCAATAGTGTATTGAAACCATATTTGTAACCTGTAATTGTAGAAATAAAATGTGTACCTAACTGAAAATGTTAGGTTACATTTTTGTTGTGTTTACAGTGTATGTGTAATAAAATATCATTATCAATTTATCATGTGTTCCATTGCTTGGCTAAATTATTATCATGAATAAAGGAATATTATATTGTTATATAACTAATTTTGATAATTATACATGACAATTCATGAATTGAAAGGAAATTTTTATTATAAACGCTACCTAACAAGTTTAAAAATACATATTTCTCTTGTTTTCGGTGTAATTGCCATGTATAATCAAAACCATTTGTTTATATAAATGGGAAGACCATGGATGATTAAGCGAAACCAAAACCTTCACTTTGAAGAACATCTATTTTTGAAAAGATGACTAATCTCTTACTTTTTGGGGTCATGTATAGCTATTAAAACATTGTTTTCATATCGACCAGAAAGAAGAAAAAGAAAAAACTGTTCATAACATGTTTCAATATTATTGGGAGGAAAAATAGTAAAAATAAAATTATGTAATTCTTTTACATAGAAATAAGTGAAGTTTTTGAAATTTTGTTTTGGACTTTTGGTATACAATTAGTTTAAGACTTTCTGTATGGATACTAAATTTTATATTATGTGTCCAGAAAAGCATTAATTCCAATTACCCACCACCTTAAAAATTTATAATAGCATGTAAATAATAGTATAAAATAATTTTAGTTTAACAAATGAATCAAATCAAACTAAATAAGGTAATCTGATTTTAATGTATTGAAAATATATTTTCTTTTAAATATACATATAACATATAATTTTGTATTGCCGCATTGGCCAAAATACTTAACTTACCCACTATCTCAAGAACTTCATAGATGAACATGGACATATCATTAGACAAAAAGTTGATTGATTAGTGTTTTTGAGTCTATCTTTTTTTATCTGTATAAATATAACAATATGTTATTAAATATCTATATAATTTTATTTTTCACTGGTAGTTCATATAAATTGATTAAACCCTTGATTTATATATGCAATAATTAATGGCAACTTAATATAAATGGTTGAATCGACCAACTATTAAATTAAAAATTTTACACATGCAAACATTTATGAACTAACAAAAGTAACGGTCTAAAAAAGTTTTATCCTTTTTTTTTGTTTGCACCAGGATTCCATCAGATCAAAAGTCCAATGATTAATCCTTTAGATATATACTGTATAGGCATAAAATAGAAACCCTCTCAAATAAGCAAGTTCCATTTCCATCTTCCAATGAGTATTGAATTCGAAAGAAATAGTTAAGACACAAAGTTTTATGCTATTGCTCATCATGTAGGAGTGAAAATGAATTGGGTCGAGTTTGGCTCAACTCAGACGAGTCTGACCCATATTTATAAATATGTGGTTTAAATTTATGCATTATTTATTATTTTTTTCACTCGAGCTCAACATATTTAAAAGTGCAATAGCCAATAAGTTCAAGATCCTATTTAAAAATATGTTTCATAAATTATAATTTAAAACTGTAAATTTAAAAAAATTCCAAATTGATATTACCTGTATTTTAGAATTCATAATTCATTGTTATATTACCCATACTCTTAACCCTACTTATAAATTATAATTTAGTTTGATATATTATCAGTATAAATTAGTTTTATATATGTATTTAATTATGTAATGTTACAATAGTAAAAATAATTTTTTTATATTAACCACTTAAATGATCATTAAAAAATAAAATTATTTTATACTATCAATATATTAAAATTAAACTATTAAAGTTATACTAAATGTATATTTAACACCCATGTAGTAGAAAGTATAATCGGCATAGTACTAAGTTTGGGTCTTTGAACTCTTTCTTTCAAATAAAAAAAGAGTTAATAGTTAAAATCGTCCTTGAAAGATACCTCCATCTCTATTTTAATCCTCAAAAAATAAAATTAATCAAATTAGTCTCCGAAAGATAATCGCGTTGATGGAGTTCGTCCTTCCGTCATCTTAGTTGATGACGTGGCTAACATTTGCTGATGTTAAGCGTTAATTGACAGCGTAACGCACTTTAAAACGACGTAGTTTTGTTCTTTTTGCCTCCAAAGGTTAAAACGACGCCGTTTGATGTCCAAGATGGGGTATTAAGCCGCATTTCTCTCCATCACCACCTATCATAACAGCCATCCTTCTGTTTCGCTCCAAAAATCTCTTTCTTTTTCTATCTTTTTCAGCGTGAAATGCTTGTGTCTGGGGTAGTTCATTGCGGTGGCGCTGTGAGATCTTGTGAGGTTCAAAATCCTTAATTTGGAGCTCTTCCGGCACCCTTTTGCAAGATGGGTACGGGTCAAGTAACCGGAGGCGGTGACGGTGGCGTATGTTCTAATAATGGTGGCAGTGGTGGTTACTGTGATATGAGCTACTATAGCCGTATTTTCTCTTCGGTTTCATTTTCTTCTTTGGGTGCTTTGTTTTCTTCAGATCAATTGCAACTCTTTATGGGTGGCTCGCTTTCTCACCCGCTGTTCATGCGGGTCTTTTCATTTTGGGTTGTCAAGAAGACAAAGAGTTCTTGGTCAATTGGAATTTTATTTGTGGAATTTATTGTGAAATTTATTGTGATTTTTCTCGCATGCAAACCTATGTTAGTTTCTAATTTAAAGTTGGTAGTTTTGCTTTTGTTCTGTTGTAATTTTTAGTTTCATTATTTTTATTAGAGAAATTAATTTGAATTTTGAATGGGAAGATTGTTTTAGTGTAGATTATTTTTTGTTCCATGGAAGTAGATGAATGATGGTGTTTGAGCACGATAAAAACAGAAAAAGGAGAAGGCGATTGGGTCACGAAACCCAGCTCCTGGTTCAGCCTTCTTCCCCAATACGTGAGTGAGAAAAGGAGAAGGCGATTGAGAGAGTGATGAAGCAATGAGAATCATGTGCAGGGATGGCATCGACCAACGACAGCAGAGGTGACGAGACCACTGTGCAACGACAGTGAGGTTTCTCTATCAACTGAAGGTGCGAAAAGAAGAACGAATGAGAACGCTTGTTTTTGGGATGAAGAATGCAAAACGATATTGTTTACTATGCTGTGCTATCACTTCACGTTCCAGGTTAACAGCAGTATTAAGAAATTAACGGAGAGACGAACGTGATTAAAAAAAATTATTTAAAGATAAATTTGATTAATTTTATCTTTTAGAAACTAAAATGAAAATCGAAGTATCTTTTGAAGACGATTTTGATTATTAACTCAAAACCAACACTAAATTGATAACTTATACAATTATATAGCACCGATAAACCATATTTCAACAAAACATATGAAATAATAAAAAAAAAAAAAATCATCTCGTGCTCCAAGAGATTAAAAGAAAACAAAGGTTGTCCAAAAGTTATAATCACCAAACTTAAATTTCAAATATATGTCTTTTTTTTTTTGGTATCTCATATATAACTTGAGAAGTCAAAAATTAATTTGTCCTAATTTAAAGATTTATCACTAATCAATAAAAATTTGAAATATATGCCATCTTATTTGTATGTCTTCAAACATTATATTAAAAATTAAAATGGACCAACCCAACGAATTTTATAGACTTTTTAAAGCTTATATACTGATTTTTAATTAATATACTTTACAAAATATTCAAAACTAACCCATTTAATAAAACAAATCCAACTAGGCCTAAAATGAGTCAAACCATGGATCCCTATCTAGCATATTCTACCCCGACTCGTCATGCATTATTGGTCATTTTATTACAATTTTATTAGCTTACATATGTAACTTTTTAAACTATCAATGAAAATAAATTAATCTATTTTTTTTTTCAAAATTGTTTCTTTGAAATAGAGAGAAAATTAGTTACAAAGAAAAGAAGCAAAGCCCCGTAAAATATTACTCTTCCATGCATTAGATTTTTACAAATCTAACAAAAAAAGGAAAAGTATCCATACAATATTATATCTATCTATAATGAAAATTCTCTTGTCCAATTCTAATTTAGTTTTTCCAAATTTGTTTTCTTTAAAATGTCAATAATATTTATTTATACAATAATTTTAAAGAAATTTATTTTTTTCATTTCTGTTTTATTTTTTTTTGAAATAAAGAGAATATTATTTATATAGAAAGCCAAAAAGAAATATTCAATGCATTAGATTTTGTCCATCTAACAAAAAAGGAAAAGTATCCATACAATATTTATATTTAGATTTTGTTGATTACTAATTTAATTTTTTCAAAGAAATACTTAATGCCAAAACGGATAAAATACTACTCTTTAATGCATAGAATTTTGACTATGTAACAAAAAAGGAAATGTATCCATTCAAGATTTATATATATGTATATTTACTCTAATAAGATTTTGTCCATCTAACAAAAAAGGAAAAGTATCCATACAATATTTATATTTAGATTTTGTTGATTACTAATTTAATTTTTTTTCAAAGAAATATTTAATGCCAAGATGTATAACATACTACTCTTTAATGCATAGAATTTTGACTATGTAACAAAAAAGGAAAAGTATCCATTCAAGATTTATGTATATGTATATTTATTATAATGTTGTAAAAAAAAATCACTGTTCTTCAATTGTAATTCTATTTTTTTTTAAATTCATTTTTCTTTAAAATATAGAGCATAGTATTTAACTATTTACATATAAAAGAAATATTTGATAACAAAACCTGTAAAATACTACTCTTTGATGGATTA
>NC_029793.2:10915466-10915956 GCF_000816755.2 Arachis ipaensis | reverse complement strand
TAGTGATTGAATTTTTTTTTTGCATGTACCTTTTAAATATTTTATCCAAAATTTGTCACGAAAATTCAAATTAAATAGGTAAATCATTTGAAAAATATAAAGTTTGTTTGTTATTTATGAAAAAAATTTAATATTTTTGTCACATTTTTTAATATTTCAAGAACTTATTATATATCAGGTTTTTTTTTTCACATAATATAAATTTCTAGATACTATTTTAATTATTATTTACCCTTACTCACAATTAAAATTAATTTCAATTATAAAAGCCATCAACAGTCAACACATTTGATAAATGCAAGAAAAAAAAGGAAGTAATTAAGTAAATGGCAGAACTAAAAAATGCGCAACGAAATCCATGTGAAATGTGAAAACCAGAAATCTAAAAACCGGGGATTTAATGATTTTTTTAATTTATTTTATATATACTATGAATTCAATAATTTTGAAAAGTGAGAGGATTTAATTCAAAACAATTAATTTTTTTATT
>NC_029793.2:10906471-10915418 GCF_000816755.2 Arachis ipaensis | reverse complement strand
CAGTCACATTTTTTCGTTAATAAAATAAAATTAAATAATTTTTATATATTTTTAAATTATTTGAGTGTATTTTTGTTAATAATAAAATTTAAAAACATTTTTGTTTGCGGTACATGTTTTTTTGTGGTTTATTGTAAAATTAAACTCTAAAATTATTTATAAAAAAAAAGAAATAAAAGCAAGATAGTCATTTCATTTCATCCGAAGCGTTGCAATTGAGACAACTCATTGAAGCAGACGCACGCACCTTTTCAGTTTCTCTCTCAGAATTTCTCACTCTCCCTCTCCCTCTCACTCTCAACTCTCTCAACACTCCACACTTTTTTCTCTTCACCAAGAACCCAAAACCCTCGCTTTTCTTTCTATTCAATCCATCTCTTTCTCTGTTTATTCACAACTATAATGAAGCCTGCAGCCAAGAGAAGATCATCAACCTCCGAACCACACAACACCAACGGTGCTGCTCCTTCTGCTTCTCCTCCACTTCTTGCTGATTCTTTAACCGTTCCTGTTCCTGCTGCTGGAGAAGCTGCTAATGCTCTTGTTCATGGCGATTCTCGTGCTGATACTGTTGGCGCTGGTATCCAACCCGTTCCTCTCGCTGAGAACCAGAACATGGAGTTGCAGGTAGGGCAAGCAGAACAACAACAGCAGCGAAGAGAGGAGCTTCTTCGTGTTGAAGTTTCCGGACTGGAAGAAGAAGATGAAGAAATGGATGATGGTGATGATGATGCTGAAGAAGGTTCGTCTCGCCTTCCTGAGGGTTACTACGAAGTCGAAGCCATTCGTAAAAGGAGGGTCCGCAAGGTAATCCAAAGTTTCAACCTTTCTTCCTCTTTTTCTTTTATTTTTAAATTTAATTTTGATTTTTGTTTCCTTAATTTTCGTTTGTTTAGTTTTTTTTTTTCTTATAATATTCGAATTAAAACTTTCAGGGTGAGGTTCACTACTTGGTCAAATGGTGAGTACTTTTTTAATTATTTACTTTGAAGCTCTCTTGTTCTAAATTGTATTTTATGATTGGATTATGATAATAGTGAAGGGTTGGATCAAATGTAACGCATTATTTTCCTTTTTCTTTTTTGTTTATTTGTTTTTTCTGTCTAATTTTTTGTTTGTGTTCTGTTTACTGCTGAAGGCTTGATTGGCCTGAGACAGCCAACACATGGGAGCCTCTGGAAAATCTGGAGGGTGTTTCTGAAATCGTCTCGGCTTTCGAGGAAAGGTATTCTTATAGAGGAATGATAGAGGACCATGAGAATATCCATCAATGTTTAAAAGTATGAGATTAAGTATGTTATTAGATTACTAGACTAAAGGAATTGAGTTGATGGTTAAGTAATGGACAAAATCAATAAATTCTGATGGCCCCTGGCATTTCTTATTCTTATTTTCACATTCATTTTTTCTGTGCCATAAAATCTGGATTCTCTTTTTTAAGGCCCCTATATTAGGATTGTGAATAAGGATGAAAAGTATGTTCTGGTTGTGTTCTTTCTTCTGTGTTTGTTTGTTTGTTATGATTGCAGCCGGTTATAAGCTCACATGAAAAAAAAACTAACCTTTTGATGTTTCGAGTTCATTTATTTATATATTTATGTATTTATTTGGTTTTGCAGCTGGCATTCAGCGCCGCAACGCAGGCGTAAGCGAAAGAATGTGGTTCAACATTCTGCGCTTAAGAAGAGGCTGGAGCGATCCGAGACTCCGTACAGCCTCAGACGATTTCCGGCTTCAACATCCACTAGCAACCATGCTCCATCAGCTCCTCCTCCTCAAATAACTGGCCTAAATTATGGTGACATCCCTGCCTTTCCACAGCCAGTGCTTTTCGCTGACGAAGTGGAAAACAACGGGGATGCTAGCATTGTCAGAAATGCTGCACCCCCAAATGGGAGTAGGCTCGGAAATGCTTCCGGATCAGTCGGTGCTGCAAATGAAGAGCCCGATTATGATCCTAAGCTTAGCGAGCTTAGAGCATCAACAGCCAATGGCTCTGATGCCGACAGGCTCGCCATACATTTCCAAGATCCTAATCCCTCGTTAGGGGATGGTCATGGAGAGGGGCAACCAAATGGTGGTTGCATGGAATCAAGCCAGGGTGGCGGCAGCAGAGGAGCCAGAAAGAGAAAATCTGGTTCTGTTAAGAGGTTTAACCGAGATTTACTCTCTGGTGAGCCTCTTAGTTTGCAGAATCCAGCTGGCACATCTGATGGCTCGGCTCAACAGGTGGTAGCCAGTAATAGGAAGGTGGATCCGCCCAGACCTTCCAACCCGATTGTAAAGATCCTAAAGCCAGTGAACTGTTTGCCGCCAATTCCAATCAGCACTCAGGATGTTGTGGTGAGCTTCTTGGCGATAAGGTTAGCAACCCATCTAACAACTCCAGATGCTGTTTAACTTTCATATATTGTATTTATATTTGTTGCGTGCTTTCTAAAACCACACTTTTATACACGTTTTCAAGGATTTTATTTTTAAATAATCGTTTTTTATAAAGATGTTATTGCGGTTCGGTTTATAAATCAAAGATTGATGCTAGTTCAGGATGCATAAATCCATGCATCAGTGTAATGATTACTTGTCTCATGATTTCAGTTTTAAACTTTTAACGCTTAGGTGCCCTTTTTATTTTCTCGTTAGGGGTTGGGGAAGAAACTTTAGATTAAATCTTGTTAGGCATCAATTTTTTTCTTGTTAACTTTTATTGCATCAAAATTGTAGTATTTTGCTCCATAACTGTTCCTTCAACTTTTTCTTCAATGCATTAATTATTTTGATCAACTGTTTTTCAACTCTACTCCATTATCTTAGAATTTGATCTTTCATCATATACTTTTATTCCTTGGCATGCTACTTTACCTAAAAACTTATATGGCTAACTTTACAGGGCTGACGGCTCGGAGATATTGGTGGACAACCATTATCTCAAGAGGAATTATCCAATCATGGTAACATGTTATCTTTAAGCAATATTTTCTTGTTTAGATAGTTTGATTATTTTCTAGACAATTTCACATCTCTTAATATGCTTAACAGACTGTGTTTACGACCCTTTTACTAGAAGCTAATGGTTTTCTTGGGTTACAGCTGATCGATTTCTATGAGCAGCATCTCCGATACAGTCCTACGTCGTGACTGAGCATCATGCTTGCAGAGCTTCTTTCTTTTCTTTATTTAGATTTTCATCTGTTAGTTGTTGTATAATCCGAAATTGTGTAGATTCAGAAGATAGAGAAGGGTAAGATGCATTGTTTGTTAGTATGTAGTTATGACTAATTTAATCAATTTTATTCTGTATTTCGCTATGTACTATATGCATATTACCATTTGCTATGTTTAATTGTTGATAACATGAAGAGTTAGCTCTGTTGAATGCACAACACTTTGGAATCAAGGATGCAATTCTTAAATCTTGGGCAGGAACAGAACAATTTATTTTGGATTAGTAGCAAATTTTATGGTACGTTCTTTATCTATTTATTAGCAACTTGCATATTTATGATTATTGCACAGCTATAAACTGTGGATGCTGATGCTATTATGATGGTTATTCATTATGCATTTCATTTTAAATACAGCTAGTTTGGTTTAGGATCTAGACTAATATATGGAGACTCTAGAATCACGTTATATATATAGCACATCACCTCAAATTCATGTTTACTGGAAATGATCAAGAAACATTAGTAAGCCGTGAGTAAACCAATAATGATTTCTAAACCCTAAACTTAATAATTAGTGTCGTCGAGATGAAGACTACCCAGATTAGAGTTGCCGAGAGCGACGTTTCGTTACCAACCCTCTAACACCCGGCGAAAAAGCGCAGCGGCGGCTTGTGTCGACGTCGACTAGCATTAAGAGAGGAAGCGAAAACAATTGAAGGCTTTGCTTTCCATTCATTCACTCCCTATTTTGGGTGTCTTTTGCAATTGTTTTTTGTTTCCATCCTTGACCACCCTAATTAGCACTAAATTCTCGTTTTGTTGCCCCTTCAAAAATCCAAAATTTCTTCTATGTTTCTATTTTGTTATGTCTGATCTTTTCTTTAGCGAAAAAAGAAAAATCTCCATTATTTGGTTCCAATGTCATTTCTCTATAACACCATTTTAAAGATTCTTGGTGTCGATACAACTAGTTTCTTTCGGTGCACTATAATAAAATACTCACTACCCTCTAATATTTTCATTCACCAAAACCCGTTGCAATTCAAGACCTTCGTCCTCGTTGTTGATATTGTTTGGCTCAAGTAATTGATATTAGTTTCCTCACCAAATTTGATATCAAGAACTGCAAATTCTTGCAACGATGTGGAGCAGAGGTAGATAAATAGTAACGCCACGGTATTGCAATTCAAGCTTTGATGCCATAGCAATTCACCAACCCAGTGCAGTTCTCGTCCCTCGCGGTTGATATTTCGATAAAGCTTGTGATTCTCAGTGTCTCAAAATCTAGAGCATTCAAGTTCTACCAACAAGAAGATTGATAAAATCAACCAATTGATCTATAATCATCACACTAGGTTAACTATGAGGAAATGCAAATTCTTGCAACGATGAGAAATGGATGCAAATTTCAAAACCTCTTTTTGCCTCAAGGCAGTAATCATTCAAGATTTGCATTAATGCGAATTCAAGCTTTGATTTGGCAATATTTCTGTTCGAGTGAACTTCTCATCCTTTATTGTTGATATTGCATTAAGCTTGTAATGTCGATGTCTAAGAATCTTGAGAGTTAACTATGAGGAAATGCAAACCCTTGCAATGACCTTTATTGTTGATATTGCATTAAGCTTGTAATGTCGATGTCTAAGAATCTTGAGAGTTAACTATGAGGAAATGCAAACCCTTGCAATGATGAGAAATGGATGCAAATTTCAAAACCTCCTTTTGCCTCGAGGCAGTAATCATTCATGGTATCATTCAAGATTTGCATTAATGCAAATTCAAGCTTTGATTTGGCAATATCTCTGTTCGAGTGAACTTCTCGTCCTTTGTTGTTGTTACTGCATTAAGCTTGTAATGTTGATTTCTAAGAATCTTGAGAGTTAAAGTACCTATAAGAAGAACAATGGCGAACTCAACTAATTAATGTGAATTCAAGCTATGATTTGGCAATTTCTCTATTCGAGTGAACTTCTCATTCTTTGTTGTTAATACTCCATTAAGCCTGTAACGTTAGTGTCTAATGGCGAACTCAACTAATTAATATGAATTCAAGCTATGATTGGCAATTTCTTTGTTTGAGTGAACTTCTCGTCTTTCGTTGTTGATACTGCATTAAACCTGTAATGTCAGTGTCTAATAATCTTGAGATTTAAAGTACCTATAAGAAGAACAATGGCGAACTCAACTAATTAATGCGAATTCAAGCTATGATTTGGCGATATCTCTGTTCGAGTGAACTTCTCGTCCTTCGTTGGTGATACTGCATTGAGCTTGTAATCTAAGAATCTTGAGATTTAAAGTGATTTAAAGTACCTATAAGAAGAACAATGGCGCACTCAACTAATTAATGTGAATTCAACCTTTGATTTGGCAATTTCTCTGTTCGAATGAACATTTTGTCCTTCGTTGTTGATACTGTATCAGGCTCGTAACGTCAGTGTCTAAGAATCTTGAGATTTAAAGTACCTATAAGAAGAACAATGGTGAACTCAACTAATTAATGTGAATTCAAGCTTTGATTCGACAATTTCTCTGTTCGAGTGAACTTTTCATCCTTCATTGTTGATACTGCATCAAGCTTGTAACGCAAACAATGTTGAACCCAGCTAATTAATCTATAATCTCATACCAAGCTAGTTATCAAGAAATGCCTTCTCCTCTAATCCGAGATATGACATTGAATTGCATTTAAAGTAGCTTTGAAGTAGTAATGGTATCATTCATGGTATCGTTCACGATCTGGATTACTGGGAAATTCGAGCTTTGATTGGCAAATTCTTCATTCTAGTGCAATTCTCGTCCTTCTTTGGTTGATATTGCATTAAAGCTTTTGATGCCAGTGTCCCATAATCCTGTGAATTAAAGTACCTTTAAAAAGCACATTGTTCAACTCAATTAATTGATCTATAATCTTCACACCATGTCAATGATCAAGAATGTAAACTCTTGTAACTCTAAGACAAAGAGATGCTATTGCAAATCTCTTCCTTTGACCCTGACTTGATTTATAGTATCTTTCCAACCCTATTGGTCTAATTCAAGATTTGCATCAATTTGAATGTCCACCCTTTCTTATTTTCACTCACCAACCTATTGCAATTATCATCTTTCATCATTGATATCACATTCAAGGTGCAACAAAGAACATTGTTCAACTCAAACTAATTGAGCTATAATCCTCCCCAAATTAACCATTTGGAAATGTAAACTCTTGCAACAACAAAAACAAACCAAAAGATGAAATTACAAAACTTTTTTTTTCTTTTTTTTTTGGCTTGTTGGTTCTAATTGGATTTAAAGTAGGTTTACACACTAATGGTATTCTTTAAAATATGCAACAAAGTGATCCCCTTTTTTTTGGTGTCTAAACATACGAAAACTAAAGACAAAACACCTATCTTAAGTCAGAATAGATGATTGGAATTGCACTTCGCTCTATATTTAGCCATCAAATCCGCAACCTTATTTGATTCACGATCTATCTATTCCAAGTGAACAACCTATTGCCGGGATAGTAGCTCTTTTGGAAATAAGATCAACAACATCAGCATTACAACTACCATCACTACCCGGAATAAGAAACAAGATATTAAGGCAATCTGTTTCACAAACAATATCTTTGATGCCATGATCTCAAGCTAAAAGCAGACCTTTCTGAACAGCAAATAATTCACATAAAAGAATAGACCAATCTGAAATAAAGCCTGAACAGCCAGAAATCCAACTACCATTGAAATCCCTAATAATACAACCAAAGCCAGTCAAATGAAGATCGACAACTAGACTAGCATCACAATTAACTTCATAGCAATTAGTAGAGGGGGTTCCCAACGCCTCTTATTCGTGATAGTTTTAAAATAAGAACTCCTATCTACCGCCATTCTAATCTCATTAGCTGCCATTCTAGCACAAACAACCATTTTGTGATCAGACCAAAGATTCTTTGCATTAAATATGTCATTGCACCTATGCTCTACACCCACTATAAATCTGCGCCTACAATGGCCTCTCTACTGAGATATTAAGACACCACAATCATCTCCACCTATGTTGATTATTGCTACTGAATCTTTGTTTAGAGAGCCACCTATAATCATCTCTAGTACTATAAATCTACAAAGTGATCCCTTTACTCAAAAACAAAATGCACATTTAAAAAAAAATAGTGTTTCCCATAAGGTGCAAAAACACAAATAATTGAATACTTTTTTTCTATCCAATTTTCTTCCAATTGACACTTTTTTTTCTTTTCATAATTTTTATTTAGGTGAGAATAGGTTCTTATAATTACATATAAAACACTTTTAAGAGTACTACCTTGCGACATTTCCAAAATCTTCATAAAATAAAAAACAAAGACATACTAAATTTGTCTTGATAACTATTTTAGTATGCAATGCATTTCTTATTTTAAAATTAAAATATGTATTTTGGATGTTGTACAATTTTCGTTTGAACATGTTTTTCAGATAACTTTTTATCTCCATTCTTACCTCCACGAAAAGATTTTTGTTTTCGCTTTTTAATTTTGATATTGGGTTTATAGTAGTATATCTCAACAATGTATAAAATTTTGTGTTTTTTTCATAAGGAAATCACAAATTTGATCTTCCGATTTGTAAACTTTTAATTTTTAAAACATAAAATCCGACTCTTCGATTTGTGAACTTTAATTTTTTTTTAATTTTTAAAACATAAACTAATTTGTGAAACTTCAAAATTTGAATTCAGCTCCCCACAAATCTGACCATCAGTTTTCTTTTCCCTCCCAATTTAGTGCCTCCGATTTATGTTTTGGAATTAGAAAAAAAAATTGGCTCCATATTAATTAGAAACACACAAGTTCTCCATGAATAACACATCCAGAAAATCCATCTCCGAAAAAAAGAGCCTTTTGTTTTCATCCTCATCTCCATATTCGAATATCCCTCTGATATTCACATTCACATATCTCTGATGTGACTCCTAATCTTGGGAGAGGATTTTCAATTAATTTATTAGTGATTTTGTAAAAATAAGGTTTTGCTTTTTTCTTTTCTTACGGGACTTCATCTGGGCTGGGTTCTAAAATTTGTACCTAAACCACTATTCATATTTATAAAGCATAAATCATGTTATTTCACCGGATTTTATATATATATATATTTTTTGTTAAAACTATAAGCTTTGCCACAATTTATATAAAAAATTAGAGAACAAAATTATAGTACATTTATATTTAGAACAATCAGATAGTATCACATTTCAATTAGTTTAATTAAGTAAATTATCCTAATCTGCTTAAATAAGTGATAGGAGTTTGAATCCATAATATAATATAAAAGAATAATGTTAAGAAATTAATTTTTTCAGCAAACTCAAATATTTCCTTTTCTTTTCTTTCTTAACATGTAACAACCACCATATAAAATCAATTATTTATGATCATTCTAAGAAACATCAATTCGAGGTGATATGTTTCTACATATGACAACATGATTCTAGAGTCTCCATATATAACACTAGAATCAACATTCTAAGACCATCATAATAGCATCAACATGCATAGCTTATATTATGTCCAAATAATTTTCATAAATATGCTGATGGAAATTGCTAGTAGATAAATACAGAACTTACCATAGAAGTTGTTATTAATCCAAAACAAATGTTTTGTTCTAAGACTTGATCCCATGTTGTTGAGGCATTGAACAAAGCTAATTCTTCATGTTATGTTGATGGTAACATGCATTATAGTACATAGCCAAAAATACATACAACAATTCGTTCAATAGTCATAC
>NC_029793.2:10884599-10906169 GCF_000816755.2 Arachis ipaensis | reverse complement strand
TATATATTTAACAAACAATTTATTTTATCCTGCTTTATCTTTTGAATCTATAAAAAAAATGGAATTATGCAACAATTGCATACACATGAAAATTAAAAAAAATAAAGCTTTGCATACTTATATATTGAAGAAGCTGTTCATAAAAATTGATCAGCTGCAACCCAAGAAAAACATTATCAAAAATGGCCATAAGTACAATTTGTTAATCATTTTAAGCAATGAGAAATTGGCTAGAAAATAATCAAACCATCATAAAAAGAAAAAAAATTGCTTAACAAAATGGCATAATTCCTTTTGAGATAATGGTTGTCCATCATTAATTACCTCCATCGCCGGAAAGGTCACCACAACTTCCGGAACTGGCGGTGGCGAATAGTTTAATGGCCTTAAGATCTTTCAGATTGGATTGAAAGGTTTTGGCAGAATCTTCTTTTTGTTACTGGCTCCCCCTTGTGAAGCCAAGGCATTAGAAGTACCAGTTCGATTCTACAAATTAAGAGGTTTTCTAGAATATTATAAATTTCTGTTGAAACTCTTAAATCTTAATGAAACTAGATTTTCTCTTTCTGGCTCCTCTGTTGAAGCTATCTGATTTCATGCAATCAATTTAATCGATTATGAGAGATTAGTGTCTTGGAAATGTATGGCGAGCCTTTAGCATCAACAGCCATTGACATGACTGTTGATGCTCTTGGCTCGCTAAGTTCAGGATCATAATCGGATTCTTCATTTGCAAGACCGATTGATCCTGAAACATTTCCAAGCCTACTCCCATTTGGGGTGCAGCATCCCCGTTGTTTTCCACTTCGTCAGTGATTTTCACTGACGATTGTGGAAAGATAGGGATGTTGGCTTAATTTAGGCCCGTTATTGGAAGATGAGGAGTTGATCTTTCTGCCGGTAAATCCGACGGTACTAAATGAATTTCTTGTAGTGAACCTTTCAAAGCAGCGTGTCAGCACATCATCACCGTTCCTCCATTTCTTCATCTTCTTCGATTCGAGGGGTTCCTCTCTCCTTCCCCTATTTTGGAACTCGGTGTTGTTGTTTTCAGCCAGAGACGGTTGGGTTCCAATGTCATATTCAAGTGATAACCGTCACATTGGCAAGTAAGTTCTAAAATCAAGTAATGCATCTCCTATTATTACGATGCTAATTCAATTGCTAATTCGTGCTTAGAGAAGGAGCTACAAGCCACTCCCAAGCCCAATCTCTTTCATCAGCCCAAGGTAACTTTTATTCTTTTCGAAACCGAACTAACGTTACTTAATATTTTTTTTATTTGTGTAAATTATAAAATAGTGTCCGAAAATTTATTGATGAGCTTCAAAACTCTAATTTAAATTAGTGAAGCTCAAACATTATTAATTTGATTAATTACAAAATTATGAATTTGATTTCAATTCATATATGTTGATTAAATTAATTTTGTAGTGCAGATTTATGTTGGGCTGAAAAGAAAAGAAAAAGTGTTGCAAGTCCATATGTGAATTTTATATTCATCATTGGATAAAAAATTATTTAAAGAAGTGTGGCTGAAGTATTATTCTTGATTGGGTCAGATTAAATTACTATTATTACTAGCCCATTTGAAACTTTGCTACCAAAACTAAAGCTTGGTCCAAAACAAATAATGAAAGAAAACAAAGTTCTATGTTTCTAACGGATCCTATTTTTAATTTGGGATGAATTTCAAACTCAATTAACTTACATTGGAAACACGAGAGAGAATTAACATTTGATTTGATGGACATCATCAATACTACACGCTACCTAAAGTAAGGGAAGTGGGAAACTTAATTCACTTTATCACATTCATTAATTATTGTTCAAGTTTCTCTTTCTTCACTCTCATCTCTCTTCTCCTACTTCGGTCACTTTACACCGAAAGCATGAAAGCTATGGCTAGCTACCGAAAGGAAGGAGAAACAAGCAATAAGACCATTGTAATGATGGCAAGAAAAAAAAACAAAAAATATGTTGTGGCTTAGATCTTCAACCAAAAAAAGTAAGATATGGTGAAGTAAGCTCAGCCTCACCATACCAAAAATGGATGATGAAGATTTCGGTTAGAGGAGGAAGATCCTTGGAAGGATGGCTTGTCTCTGATTTTGCTCAACCACTACAGGAGGTAGTCACTGTAGCTACGTAGTGAATGAGGCAGAAGTTGGAGCAGATGAAGCTGTCATCATCAATAACTCATCAAGGGCTAGGAATCCTTTTTGGAGTGCAAGACAAGATGGAAGGCTCGGATTGATGAAGATTTGTGACCAAAGAAGGACCAGAGGCAATTGCATGTTGGGTTTTGCATTTGGTTATCTCTCTTCTCTCTCTGGCCAAACCGGTTTGCAAGAAGAAGAAGATTAGCTTGGTTTATTTGGTTTCAACCATGGAGGCTTCCCCCTATAAGTAAGGGAGAACAGCCAGGGTTTGAGGCAAAGAGTGAGAGTGCAAGGCACAGAGTTCTCATAGCTACCTAAGCTAACAGAAGTTCTTCTCTTTCAATATTTTCTGTTTTGTACTTTTCTGTTTAATTTTGTCTGTCTTGAGTCTCATGAAAAAGACAGTGAGGTTTGAAGAAAAAGTCATAGAGCGGAAAAAGGCAGAGAGTGCAAAATTAAAAAAAAAAGTCATAGATGTCCTTATAGGTCTTTTGTACATCTGTGTTGTGTTTCATGATTTTGTGGGAATCCCCTTGCAAGTTGGGTTAGCACTTTGCAGTTGGAAAGCTTGGCAGTGACCAAGTCAAGTTCAGGATTGGGATTTAGATTCTGGACTTGTCCCGGATAGGAAGGGTATAGTTCCTAGGGAGAATTGGTGTTTGTAATCAAGAATGATTATAGTGAAATTCCATCATTGTTGTGATGGAGGCTGGATGTAGGCTGCATTGCACTTAGCAGCTGAACCAGGATATATCTTGGTGTAATTCTCTCTCTCTTCTACTCCATTTCTGTTTCTGCTTCCAGGAGATAAAATTGAAAAATATCTCGTGCCGGGTGACGAGATAAAAAGAAAAAGTCTCGTGGTTGGGTACGAGACAAAAATCAAAAGGTCTCCAGAAGTTGTTTGAAAGACCAGCAAGTGTTATTAAATAAAAAATGGACTAAGATTCAACCCCCTTTCTCTTAGCCACTGAAAACCATCATTTATATTATTGGCAAAAAAATCAAAATTTGTTTTAAATTTTTTTGTGTACTTTTTAAATATTTATTTAAATATTGTCATAAAAATTCAGATCATTTGTTAAATACAAATTTTTTTTTGTCACTTACAAAAAATAATTAATTATTTTTGTTGCATTTTCAAATCATTTAAAGAATATTTTGTTAATAACAAATTTTCGAGATCGTTTTATCAGCAGTTAAATTTTTGGTATTAATTTAATAGTTAACCTTTTTTTATTTTTTTACTAAAAATATTGACTCTAGTATTTTTTTTAGTTTTTTCTAAAGATAAATATCAATCCCCTTATCTATCTATTTGAGAATTATTTGTTTAAAGATATTGAGTTATGACTGCTCCTTTTACTCTTTTGGTGGTGGCTTGACTGATCAAAATTGCAACAACAACACGTTACAAAGAGAAAGAACTTCTCAAATTCTTTGTGGCTTTCACCATCTGGAAAATATGGTAAAACAAGAATCAGAAGATCTTCGAGGAGTGGTTCTAATTTTATTTTGTTTTATTTTTCTCTAATCGTCCATTCCTCTTATTCTCATGAACAACCAAATTTGCGATGGATGTGGACAAAGTAATAAGAAGCAATGGAAAACAATCCCATTCTTCGTATAGTAAGTGCACTAATTTATCTGTTTATTTTTTTACAGAAGAAAAAATACGAAATAAAGTTAAATCTACATGTTATATATCTCAGTAAAAAAATATTTTTACAAAACTAAATGTTGGATCAAAGTCATAGATACTGTGTATTATAATCCTAAAATCTTACATTAATTAACTTCATGTGTTATATTTAAATTTATAAATTATTTATTGTTCCTTCACAGTAATCTGAACCGAGGTATAACTTCATCCGTTTATATGAAATTTTCTGTCTTAAGAACACAAACGTCAAGTTATACTTCAGTTGTCGAGAAACACCGGAGGAGGTTGGACTCAAATGCTCAAGTAAAAAAATAAATGGGAGAGTTCTCTGTCCTCCTTTCACTGTGTTTACTTGGTTTTGTTTATATAATATTTGTATCTTACTTTATCATGATATGTTCTCCTCATTTCGAGATATGAGGCATGGATACGATCCGAGAATCTCGCAGGGAATCATTTGGTAACTTCTTTGAAGATGTCTTTTTAGGGGTTATCAGCAAGTAACCGTTCTCTTTTTGAATTTGCTGCACGTGACCGAGTTATAGGACACGCGGCCGACTTATCCGAATGGATCACGAATTATTCTTTTAAATTTGTAAGTGGCCGAATTATAACTTATGTGGTCGACTTATAAGAATAAATTAGATCTAATTTTCGAATTATAACTTATATCCGCTGAGTTATAATAATCATATCATTTACATAAAATGTTTTGTGAATGTATAAGAAAAGAGAGAGAATGTTTTAGACTTGCTCCAATTTATAATCATTGGATTTCTGTTGAATTAATGGTGGGTATTGTTATGCAATTGAAAGTCACTTTTATCTTACCTTACATTTCTACCTTTATCATTCTCACAAAGTCTCTTTGTTTTCTTTTAGAGAGAAAATTCATACGAAGTTATTTTTATATCAAATTATTAAATAAAAATTATTAAAAATTTAATATATTTTATTAAATTATTATGTAACTGTTCTTAAATATTCATCTTTTTTTACATACTTAAACTTAACAACACGATTACTAAATAATCACAAAGTTAGCATAACAAAAAAGTAAAAAGATAAAACAAAGAATTTGTATGGAAAAAAAAGAAACAAAAAAATTAGACCGATTATTAAACCAATAAAATTAAAAACAAAAGATTTAGAAATTCGATATAGATCTAATTGAAATTCAAATGAATATATTAAAATTGTGTAAAATTTAAGTATAGTTAATTTTATTATATAAAGTTGATAGTTAAAAATGGTTAGATAAAAAATTTTATCATATCTATCAAATTATTTAACAAATCTTGTTATCAACTTTATATAAAGTTAATTGCACCTAAATTTTCACATTTTTCTTCTAAAGACATGATTGGTTTATTTCTTTTATCAACTTCTTTTGTAACTGATTGACTTTCTAAACAATCTTGGTACAAAGTTCAAACAATTTAGTGAGTTTGACCACTTGTTGCGCAATTTAATGAGTTTGACTAAAGTGGTTTCTGAAATTACGTTCGAGCTTTAAACTGGCTTCTGAAATTAATAGTTACTTAATTTAGTCCTCAAAGTTATACTTTGAGACTTACAGTAGTCCCTCAAACAATTTTTGTTTATCACTGGCCATTAGAAAGCTGAGGTAGACTAATTCCTGCCACGCTGGCACTCCAAAAACAATGTCATATTGTTTTTGGCGCGTGTTTTGGCCAAAACGACGCAGTGTGGTATATTATTCTATCCATAATGTTAAACTCCAACTTCTACCTCTCTTCTTCTCGCACTCTTCAATGGCTCTGCTATAACACATTGTTGGTATTATTTTTCTCACAGAGAAACCGAGTGGCCTCCACTAAGCACAATTATCGCCGTCCCTACTATGCTGAGTTGTTGACCCGCATTATCTCTGTTAAGGTAAGGGTTTGAAAAAGAAAAAGATGAATTTTGATGTCCTTTATTTTTTTTTTCAGTTCTATGACTCCATCTTTTTTAGCCGTTAAATCTAGAGTTGCTTGTTGTTTTGTTAGGGCATATATGTTTATTTTTTTGAATTGTGTTGATTTTGTACTCCTCCACTTTGTTGATGCTGCTGTCAAGTTCTCTTCCATCTAAGAATTGAACTAGCAAGTTATCATAATTTACATATCCTATCTAGTGTTAAAATGTATTTATCTATTATTGAAATTATTATTATCTATCCTTATTCTTATGCAATGCATTTATCTACTATTGAAATTATTATCTTAATTTACATATTCTATCTAGTGATTAGTTAATATTTAATTTTTTTCTAATAATTTAAAATTATTTATTCTTCATTCAGCCATCGATTCATCACATATTTTGATTAGCTTATTATCAAAGTTCTTAGTATGTTATCATTACTGTTATATGAAACTAAAAAAATTGTTGATATTTGATTTGGTTAGCTTTTTTGGCAAAGTAATGTGTATTTTATTTCAGGCTATGATGTTGATGGTTTTCAGTGGCTAAGAGAAGGGGGTTGAATCTTAGCCCCCTTTTTTTACTCAATAATACTTGTTGGTCTTTGAAACAGCTTCTGGAGACTTTTTACCTTTTTGTCTCGTACCCACCCACGAGACTTTTTCTTTTGTCTCGTACCCAGCCACGAGACTTTTCTTTTTGTTTCGTCGATCAGCACGAGATATTTTCAGTTTTATCTCCTGGGCAGCAGAAACAGAAATGGAGTAGAAGAGAGAGAGAATTACACCAAGATATATCCTGGTTTAGCTGCTAAGTGCAAGGCAGCCTACATCCAGTCTCCATCACAACAATGATGGAATTTCACTATAATCATTCTTAATTACAAACACTAATTCTCCCTAGGAACTACCCTTCCTATCCGGGACAAGTACAGAATCTAAACCCAATCCTGAACTTGACTTGGTCACTGCCAAGCTTTCAACTGCTAAGTGCTAACCCAATTTGCAAGGAGATTCTCACAGAATCATGAAACACAACACAGATGTACAAAGGACCTCTAAGGACATCAATGGTTTTTTTTTTTATTTTGCACTCTCTGTCTTTTTCCGCTCTATGGCTTTTTCATTACAAACATCACTGTTTGCCTTTTTCCCATGAGACTCAAGACATGACAAAATTAAACAGAAAAATACAAAATGAAAAAATTGAAGGAGAAGAACTTCTGTAAGCTTGGGGAGCTATAGGAATTTTGTGCTCACTCTTTTCCTTAAATCAAACCCTGACTGTTCACCCTTACTTATAGGGAGAAGCCTCCAAGGTTGAAACCAAACAAACCAAGCCAATCTTCTTCTTCTTCAACCAGAACAGGTTCGGCCAGAGAGAGAGAAGAGATAACTCATGCAAAACCCAACATGCAATTAGCTCTAGTCCTTCCTTGGTCACCAATCTTCATCAATCCGAGCCCTCCATCCTTGCCTTAATCTCCAAGATGAACTCCTGGCCCTTGATGCTTCATGATGATGATAGCTTCATCTGCTCCAATCTCTGCCTCTTCCATCACGTAGCCACTGTAGTTACTTCCTGTGGTGGTTGAGCAGAATCAGAGACAAGCCATCCCTCCAAGATTCTTCTTCTCTGACCGATATCTTCTTCAACCATTTTTGGTATGGAGAAGTCAAGATCTTTTCACCAAATCTTACCACAAGTGAATGAGAATCTTAGCCACAGCATACTTTTAGTTTGCTTTCTCTTGCCATCATTTTGATGGTCTTGTAGCGTGCATCTCCTTCTCTTCGGTGGCTAGTTGTAGCTTCCATGGTTTGCTGTGTAATGACCGAAAAGAGAAGAGAGTTGAGAGAGAAGATAGAGTTTGAAAGCAATTAAATGAAATAGAACAAATTAATTAAAATGAGTTGCTTTTTACTTCCCTTTATTGCTGAGTAGCGTGTAGCATTAATGCAATCAATCATGTCAATCACACTTTCTCTCTCATGGTTCCCAATGTAAGTTAAATTCAAATTAATTAAATTTGATATCCATATGATGAAAGAGTGAGATCCGTTTGGAAGCAATGAACTTTTGCTTTCTTTGCTTAATGGTTTCGGACCATGTAAGCTATCTCCAAGCAATATGATATTGGGCTTAGTTCAACATGATTCTGGCCCAATTAAACACAAATTGCTTCAACCATTTAATATAACATGCTTTGAACAAAGCTAAGAGGCACATTGGGCTTTTAGTAATAAAACTGGCCCAGTAATTCAGCCAACATAATCATATTTAATATCAAGGCTGAAAGTAATATGCATATATGGGCTTGCAACATTTTCTTTTATTTTCGGCCCAATAGCAAAATCTGCACCAACAAAATTATTAATTAAATAACTATGAATTAAGATCAAATTAATAATTTTGTAAATAATTATATTAATAATGTTTAGTCATCATCAAATTAATTTAGAGTTTTCCAAACTCATCAATCTCCCCCTTGATGACAAATATTATTAAAATTGAAATAGAAAGAAATTAAAGATTAAAGTATAGAATACTCCCTTTGAATATTTGAATTTCTCCCCCTTTCTAATTGTCACATGGCTCCCCCTTAATGTATGCTATTTTACCAAGGGAAGCTTTATGCCTGTAACAATTTTTATCAAGTCTAAGGCAACAATGTTATTCAACATATTCATTATGTAATGTTGAATGGCTTGATTTATGAGCAGAATTGAATGATAATCAAAACTTATTTGGTATCAATAATTTGATTTTCTGCTCAATCCCTTACAAAACAATTGATGCAAACAAATATTGATGTTTCCTGAAGTTTCTTTTCAAGTTATTTTGAAAGTATTTTTCAAAGAATAAATCAGAGCAACTTAATCATAGCAAGGAAAATTTTTCTAATCAACCATGATCATCTCAAACCATAGCAACTATCAAACTTCATATATCACAACTTAAAGGAACTGCTAAAAATAAAACAACAATCATTTTATCAAGGTAAGACAAATGCATCACAATTACAATCAAACAAGCATTTTACCAAGATAAACATCAGGCAGCAGCAGCAATCAAGATAGAACAAATGCATTATCAACATGCATTATCAACATCAAATGTATCATCTCAACAAGACATTGAAACAAGGGTGATCATGAATCCTCAAAAGGATTTCATTCCTGTTTTGTTAATTTCAATTTTTCTGCACCATTTATCCCCCTTTTGGCATCAAGGGCTCCTGCAAAAAATGACATAGAACACAAAATATGCAAAATATACACAAAATGTTAAAAGTGTATCATCAAGTCATAGGTCCAACAGTATCCAAACAGACAAAATAGAGTATCAAATTGAGCCTAAACATGCCAATATCAAATACTAAACAGATTAATCATCAGATAAATGAAGCTCAGATTCCTCAGCCCCTTCGTCACTAGCAGCTCCCAACTCCTCCTCAAGGCTCTCCAGCATCAGACTTACCCTGTCCTTGCATCTCATCCAAGCCTTTTCATTTTCATAGGCTAGCTTGCGTGCCGTCTTATGGGATTGTACCATGAGTTCTGACATGTTTGAACATTCTGTGAGAATTTCTTTGATAGATTCGGTTGTCTTGGAGGACTCAAGCCGACTTTCATATTCACTATCCGAAGCCACAGATTTCTTCCCTTTGGTTCCTTTAACAGCTCCTCCTCATTTAATCATAGATACCTTGTTTTCTACAGCCTCATTTAGGAGATCAATTTTAAAATATTCAAATATACTTGTTAAAAACATCCCATAGGGTAGATTCACCTTTTTGGTGCTTTTAACTGATTCCCACATATGTCTAATCATAAGGTAACCAAATGATATAGGAGTAGATGTAACAAGAGAAAAAATGATGAGAGAGTCAGAGAATGTTACTCTATTATGGGAGCCGCTTTGAGGGGTCAGGATGTGGGTGATGATCCTGTGAAGCAGAGAGTTGGTAGGACCGAGGGCTTTGTGGGTAGGAGTTGTGCCATCCAAGCTGGATAGGTTTTCACAGATATGTTGGAGGACAATCTTATAGGTGACTCCGACCTGAGAGTCCTATTTCTCGGCCATATATGCTTTCGGCCCCTCCTCTTTGTAGCCTAGAGCCGTCCCAATAGTTCCAGAGTCAAGAGCTATGTGAATCCTCTTCACATAAGAATGGATGGTGCCATCAATCAGTCGCATGTTGGCATAGAACTCACGTACCAAACCGGGGTAAACCGGTTTCTAGATGTGAAGCAGTGGTGTCCATTGGAGAAGTTCAAAAAGAGAAGAAACATTTATCCCCTTGTTGGTGAGTGAGTCGAGATTGACGAGATAGGTGGCACAGGGATGGCGTTTTTCCAGAACCTCCTTATGGAATTCATATGAAGCACATGAGTTGAACCTGGCAGGATCATAGTGAGAGTGTGGTTTGCTGAATTTGTTCTTGAAATCCAAGGACTCCAGGTTGGCTGGTTCCTTGGTGTTGTGCAGCGCGAACCCTTTTGTTTTCTGGGTATTCCTTCCGGGTGTGGCTTTCTTCGGTGGAGATGGTGGTGGTGATGGAATGGTTGAGGTGTGTGATTCTTCCTCTTCTGCCACAAGAACATTTTCCTTCTTTTTCCTTGAAGAGGTTTTCGTGACTATGACTTTCCTTCTCATGGTGTCTGTTTGTTTCGAGGGTGGTGAAGGAGAAGATGAGGATATAGAATGGATATGGATGTGAGTGTGAGTTTGTGGTGTGGACGGTTTTTGAGAGAATAGAATCCTTTCACTTTTTCTAGGGGCAGTTTTCTTTTTCATGGTAATGAAAATGGAGAAGTGGAAGATGGGGGGTTGAATAGAAACCGAATTGAGTGAGGGATGAGGGAGGTTAGGGAAGCATTAAATGTGGAGTGGAGAGAGAATTGGAGGGATTTTAATGACCATTAAGGAGCGGTTAATACCCAAGGAAGTTTCTCTTTTATTTGAAATAAACTGAAAAGTGGTTTCCTAGAATCAAGGGATTAGATGAAGAAAAAGATTTGATTTGACAACATCCTCTTCCAACAAGATTTGATGAGACAACAAAAGGAGATTGTGACTTACACAAAGAGAAACTAATAAAACGGTCAGAGTGAGGTCAAGAAAATTTGGTGGGGCCTATTAGAATTAATTTCAGCGCAGTCTCCCCCTTGATCACAGCCCTTCCAACACACTCTGATTTTTATCTCCTCCTTTCCTATGAGACAAAACTGAGCAGAATCAAAATTTCACAAGTTATCAATAGACCTTAAATCAATCATTCCCAAACTTTTTCTCAAAGTGCAGAATCTGTCTTCACAGAGGGGTTTTGTAAAAATGTCAGCAAGTTGGTCTTCAGATTTTACAAATTGAATATCAATAGTACCCTTTTGCACATGTTTTCTAATGAAATGATATTTAATTTAAATGTGCTTGGTTCTTGAGTGCAGAACTGGATTTTTTGAAATATTTATAGCACTCATATTATCACAAAACAGGGGTATATTATTGATCTTTAATTTGTAATCTTCCAACTGCGTTTTTAACCAAATTAATTATGAACAACATGCAGATGCAGAAATGTATTCAGCTTCAGCTGTGGATAGAGCCACTGTGGCTTATTTTTTGCTTGACCACATGTGGAGTGAGCTTCCAAGGAAGCAACACATGCCGGAGGTACTCTGTCTATCCACCCTATCTCCCACATAATCTGCATCACAAAACCCTACTGCACTAAAGTTATCAGATTTTGAATACCACAAGCCATAATCACTAGTCCCCTTAATGTATCTAATGATGCGCTTGACGGCTGAAAGATGGGATTCTTTTGGGTGAGATTGAAATCTTGAGCATACACCCACACTTTGAACAATATCCGGTCTAGAGGAAGTAAGGTACATGAGTGAACCTATCATTCCTCTATACCTTGTTTCATCCACATCTTTGCCATCATCATCCTTTTCAAGTTTTGTGTTTGGATGCATTGGTGTACCCATTGGTTTGAAATTTTCTAAGCCAAACTTTTTTATAAGTTCTTTTGCATACTTTCCTTGGTGAATAAGGGTACCACTAGGAGTTTGTTTAATTTGGAGGCCAAGAAAAAAAGTTAGCTCTCCCATTAAACTCATCTCAAGCTCATTAGTCATGAGTTTTCCAAACTCTTCACACAAGGACTCATTGGCCGAACCAAATACAATGTCATCTACATAAACTTGAACTAGGAGAATATCATCATTAGATGCTTTAATGAATAAAGTTGTGTCGGTGGTTCCCCTTTGAAAGTGATTTTCCAATAGGAAGGCACTAAGCCTTTCATACCAAGCTCTTGGAGCTTGCCTAAGGCCATAAAGGGCTTTTGAGAGTTTAAAAACATGATTTGGAAAATCTTTATATTCAAAGCCGGGGGGTTGAGCCACATACACTTCTCTATCAATAAAGCCATTAAGAAAAACACATTTAACATCCATTTGAAACATTTTGAAACCCTTATGGGCAGCATAGGCAAGAAGCAACCTAATTGCTTTCATTCTAGCTACCGGTGCAAAAGACTTATCAAAATCTATACCCTCTTCTTGGTCGTAACCTTGGGCCACTAATCTAGCCTTGTTACGAACAACTTGTCCATCCTCACCAAGTTTATTTTTAAAGACCCACTTAGTACCCGTCACTTTCTTACCATCCGGATGAGGTACTAGTGTCCAAACCTCATTCTTGTCGAATTGAGCAAGCTCTTCTTGCATTGCTTTGACCCATGAAGGATCTTCAAGAGCTTGTTTTATATTATTGGGCTCCATTTGTGACAAGAAGGCAAAATTGCTTGGTTCGGATTGTCTTTTGGTTGAGGATCTTGTTGATACACCTTGAGAGGGATCACCAATGATAAAGTCATGAGGATAACCCCTCATGGACTTCCATTCTCTAGGCTTCCAGATTGGTGTTGAGCTTTGATGAGCTTCTGTGGATCTCACTGTTTCAATTTCTCTTGCTGGCTCAGGAGACAAAATGAAAATGTCTCCTCCAATCTGACGAGACAAAAATGGACTGGCAGATTCTTCATTTTGAGCAGACTTGGGATTCTCTTTATTTGTTCCAGCTTCTTCACAATCTGAATCATTATCTATCACAGTACTGGGAATTAAATTAGAATCACAAAAAGTAACATGTATGGATTCCTCTATGGTCCTATGTTCTTTGAGATAAACCCTATAGGCCTTGCTAGTGGTGGAGTATCCAACAAACATCCCTTCATAGGATTTTAGATCAAATTTGCCAAGGTTTTTTTTATTGTTAAGTACAAAGCATTTGCATCCAAAAACATGAAAATACTTAAGATTTGGAGGGGTTCCTTTCCATAATTCATAGGGAGTTTTCTTCAACCCTTTTCTAATAATTGTCCTATTCAAAATGTAACAAGCTGTATTTACAGCTTCAGCCCATAGAAATTTAGGAATCTCATTCTCACAAAGCATGGCCCTAGGCATCTCTTGAAGGCTTCTATTCCTTCTCTCAACCACCCCATTTTGTTGAGGGGTTCTAGGGCATGAAAAGTTATGAGCAATTCCAAAGTCATCACAGAATTTTTTAAAGTCTTAGTTTTCAAATTCTCTTCCGTGATCACTTCTCAAATGGGCAATTTTTAAATCTTTTTCATTTTAAATTTTCTTGCAAAGAGTTGAAAAAGCATGAAAAGTATCATTTTTATGAGCAAGAAAAAGTACCCAACCAAATCTAGAGTAATCATCTACCACCACAAGACCATAGTGTTTACATCCTAAACTTTGGGTTCTTGTTGGACCAAAAAGATCAATGTGTAACATCTCTAATGACCTTTTGGTTGAGATTCCATCTTTTGATTTAAAAGAGAATTTTACTTGTTTGCCCAGTTGACAAGCATTATAAGTAAGATCCTTATCAAATTTGATATTTGGAATTTCTCTAACCAGATTTTTCTTAACTAGCTTAGAAATTTGGTACATGCTAGCATGACCTAACTTTCTATGCAATAGCCATTTTTCAGATTCAATAGAAGTAAAACATGTTACATTTTGTTCTTTCAAGTCCTTAAGAGTCAAACCATACACATTATTGCACATTTTAGACTCAAACAAAATATCCCCAAATTTTTCACAAACAACCAAACACACAAACTTTCTAAAAATAACTTCAAAACCTAGATCACACAATTGGCTTACACTAAGTAAATTATATTTCAAACCATTTACAAGAAGAACATCATTTATACAAGATGAAAAGCTTTTACCAACTTTTCCAACAGCCACTATCTTTCCTTTAGCATCATCACCAAAAGTGACAAATTCTCCATCATATTCATCAAGCTTTATGAAGAAGGTTGTCTTTCCGGTCATATGCCTAGAGCATCCACTGTCCATATACCACATATTCTCCTTCCGTTTGGATGCTAGGCATACCTACAAAACAAGCTCAAGTGACCTTAGGTATCCAAATTTTTTTGGATCCTTTCACGTTAAACCATCTCTTATGTCCTAAGCCATTATAATAAAAAACAACTTTATAAACTTTATCACCTATCATCCTCTCACCAAAAAAGCATTGAATGGGAAAGTGTCCATTTCGGTTATATAGTCTACAAAACTTTGGAGTTGCTGTTTTGTTAAAGCTTGTTGGGTTTTGAAATCTTGTATCATTTGAAGATGAGGCAATATTTTCAAAATGAGGTTTCTCAACAGATTTATAGAACCCCAAGCCAGCTTTATCATAAAGAGATTTTTGACTAGCCAAGATTTGATTAAGATTTTCAGAACTTTGAGTGAACTTGGCTAAGTCTTCTTTAAGTCTTTTGACCTCTTTAAGCAACTCTTCATTTTCTTTAAAACAATTTACATATGCAACAATTGAATGGTCACTTTCACAGCTCCTAAGTTGGGCTTTTAACTGCTTATTTTCTTCAACAAGATCACAAGCAGTTTCGGCCTCCCTTAGTTTTTCTTTGAGAAATCCATTTTCTGCTTTAAGAATGATGATTTGTTGTTCAAGTTCTTGATTATCCAGCAAAAAGCATCTTATTTTTTCAGAAAGATGATCTATCATAAGGTGAAGAGATTCAGTGTTAGGGTTAGGGATGATTACCTGTTCAACGTGGTCAGCCATAAGACATGGTTGAGACATGGTTTCGGATTCTTCATCGTCTTCTAAATCATTTTCTAGATCTTCCTATGATGCCATCATACCCTTTTTCTTTCCTTTCTTCAGCTTTTTTTCCTTCTTCAACTAAGGGCAGTCAGATTTGAAATGCCCCGTTTTCTTACAGTTGTAGCATGTCACCTTGCTGAGATCTTTCTTCTGTTTTCTTGAGCTGCCTCCTTTGCCTCTCTCCTTGAGCTTCACCATTTTCCTGAATTTTTTGGCAAACAACACAAATTCATTTTCAGAATCACTGGATTCATCATCCAGGGGGTTAGTCACAAATGTAAAAGCAATTCCTTTCTTTTTTGAATCCTTTTTCAAATAAGTGTCTTCAAAAGCAAGTAAATTTCCTCTCAAATCATCATATGTCATGGAGTCAAGACCACTACTCTCATAAATAATTAATGCTTTTATTTCCCACTCTTTTGTGAGACATCTCAACACTCTTCTCACTAGCACAGATTCAAGATACTTGATTCTCATAGCATCCAAGCCGACAATGATGGTGTTGAAGCGCTCAAACAATTCATCAATGGATTCTCCTTCCTTCATTGCAAACATTTCATACTCTCTGTTTAACATATCTATCCTGGTCTTCTTTACAATGGTGGTTCCTTCATGAGTAACTAGAAGTTTGTCCCAGATTTTCTTTGCCGTTGTACATCGTGATACCCATCGGTATTTCTCGAAGCTGATAGCACAGTTGAGTAAGTTGATGGCCTTGGCGTTGACTTCAACTTTCTTTTTGTCTTCTTTGGTCCAGCTTGCTTCTGGTTTAAGAAAGACAACTCCTTCAGCACTTATGACGGTTGGATATTGAGGACCCTCCAGGATAATCTTCCAAAGTCTGTAATCCACTGCTTGCACAAAGATCTTCATTCTCTCCTTCCAATAGGTGTAGTTTTTTCCATTGAAAAGAGGAGGTCTGTTGCTTGACTGTCCTTTGGTCAGGTTGTAAGACACGATATTTGAGCCACTGTTTTCTGCCATCTGGATCTTTTCTCCAAGTTGCAAAGCTTGATCTCTTTGAGACCAAACTCTGATACCAATTGATGGTTTTCAGTGGCTAAGAGAAGGGGGGTTGAATCTTAGCCCCATTTTCTTACTCAATAATACTTGTTGGTCTTTGAAGCAGCTTCTGGAGACTTTTTTCCTTTTTGTCTCGTACCCAGCCACGAGACTTTTTTCTTTTTTCTCGTACCCAGCCACGAGACTTTTCTTTTTGTCTCGTCGATTAGCACGAGATATTTTCAGTTTTATCTCCTGGACAGCAGAAACAGAAATGAAGTAGAAGAGAGAGAGAATTACACCAAGATATATCCTGGTTCAGCTGCTAAGTGCAAGGCAGCCTACAACCAGTCTCCATCACAACAATGATGAAATTTCACTATAATCATTCTTGATTACAAACACCAATTCTCCCTAGGAACTACCCTTCCTATCTGGGACAAGTCCAGAATCTAAACCCAATCCTGAACTTGACTTGGTCACTGCCAAGCTTTCAACTGCTAAGTGCTAACCCAACTTGCAAGGAGATTCTCACAGAATCATGAAACACAACACAGATGTACAAAGGACCTCTAAGGACATCTATGGCTTTTTTTTTTTTAATTTTGCACTCTCTGCCTTTTTTCGCTCTATGGCTTTTTCATTACAAACCTCACTGTTTGCCTTTTTTCCATGAGACTCAAGACATGACAAAATTAAATAGAAAAATACAAAATGAAAACATTGAAGGAGAAGAACTTCTGTAAGTTTGGGGAGCTATAGAAATTCTGTGCTCACTCTTTTACTTAAATCAAACCTTGACTGTTCACCCTTACTTATAGGGAGAAGCCTCCAAGGTTGAAACCAAACAAACCAAGCTAATCTTCTTCTTCTTCAACCAGAACCGGTTCGGCCAGAGAGAGAGAAGAGATAACTCATACAAAACCCAACATGCAATTACCTCTAGTCCTTCCTTGGTCACCAATCTTCATCAATCCGAGCCCTCCATCCTTGCCTTGATCTCTAAGATAAACTCCTGGCCCTTGATGCTTCATGATGATGATATCTTCATCTGCTCCAATCTCTGCCTCTTCCATCACGTAGCCACTATAGCTACTTCCTGTAGTGGTTGAGCAGAATTAGAGACAAGCCATCCCTCTAAGATTCTTCTTCTCTGACCGATATCTTCTTCAACCATTTTTGGTATGGAGAAGCCAAGATCTCTTCACCAAATCTTACCACAAGTGAATGAGAATCTTAGCCACAGCATACTTTTAGTTTGCTTTTTCTTGCCATCATTTTGATGGTCTTGTAGCGTGCATCTCCTTCTCTTCGGTGGCTAGTTGTAGCTTCCATGTTTTGCTGTGTAATGACCGAAAAGATAAGAGAGTTGAGAGAGAAGATAGAGTTTGAAAGCAATTAAATGAAATAGAACAAATTAATTATAATGAGTTGCTTTTTACTTCCCTCTATTGCTGAGTAGCGTGTAGCATTAATGCAGTCAATCATATCAATCACACTTTCTCTCTCATGGTTTCCAATGTAAGTTAAATTCAAATTAATTGAATTTGAGATCCATATGATGAAAGAGTGAGATCCGTTTGGAAGCAATGAACTTTTGCTTTCTTTGCTTAATGGTTTCGGACCATGTAAGCTATCTCCAAGCAATATAATTTTGGGCTTAGTTCAACATGATTCTGACCCAATTAAACACAAATTGCTTCAGCCATTTAATATAATATGTTTTGAACAAAGCAAAGAGGCACATTGGGCTTTTAGTAATAAAACTGGTCCAGTAATTCAGCCAACATAATCATATTTAATATCAAGGCTGAAAGTAAGATGCATATATGGGCTTGCAACATTTTTTTTTATTTTTGGCCTAATAGCAAAATCTGCACCAACAAAATTATTAATTAAATAACTATGAATTAAGATCAAATTAATAATTTTATAAATAATTATATTAATAATGTTTAGTCATCATAAAAATTAATTTAGAGTTTTCCAAACTCATCAGATATTAAAAATATGTTGAAAATTAAGGAGGAGTTTGATTATAAAAGATTGTCTCGAAAGCTTGAGGTGCAGTTGGATAAACTTAACATTAAAAAATGAAAGGCAGGAAAAAGCTTTTGATAACGAAGTTGAAAAAATAAACTTAAAAGTACAATGTTGTATTGCTGAGGTTGAGAAGAATTTTACAGATGCATTAGAAGTTTGCTTATTTCTATATAAAAGTAGCTCTCTTGACAACAGTAATCTTTGTTTTAAAATAAAATTAAGTCTTCTAATTTTTGAAAAATGTTACAAAAATTTTGATAGATAATAATACATTATTGTTGAGTTTGAAAAGCTTATGTTAAATTAATATGATGAATAAACATGATTAAAAGTATTATTAAGTATTTAATTGTTTTAAATTGTTTGTTTGATGAATTTGATTAAGTGTACAGAAAAGTAACTTAATGGGCTAAAGCTACAATAAACCCAATTTGATCAATAAACAAAATCAGTCATGTACCAAATTAATTCAAAAATAGTGGCTGAACATTAAAAAGAAGAAAATTAAATTAGCCCAAAGCTTTCTAAAGCCCATACGGTGATCTCAAAATCAATGGGTTTCACTTTACAAAGTCTTCACTCTTCGGTTACCTAATCCTTTAGTTAAAGTGACACATTTTTCAAGTTCCAACTCACATTGCAAAGTCTTCATTTCTTGGTTATTGGGACTTTGAATTCAATTAAGTTTAATTTCCCTGATAGCTTCCACCGAAAGTTTTTTCAAATCAATCTTTCCAAGAAGAAGAAAGAAGAAAAATAGAAGGCACAAAAGGAAAGATTTTGAAGAAAGGAAAAAAGGTTTTTGCCAAATCAAAGTGAAGAAAGGAAGGCTACAAACTGTAGCTAGTGTCTCGGTCAAAGCTCAACAAAAATTTGTTTCTTCATTTGTGCTTCATTGAGGATCAAAGAAGAAAGCTTCAAGCTCTCATGCATGGAAGAGGCAACCATGAAGAACGTGAAGACTTCAAGGGTCAGAACCACATCAACGTCCAGAATCAATTCTTGGGGTCAAAGTCAAGATCAATGGCCAAGATTGAAGAAGTTGGATGAAAAATGATGAGAGAGAAGAGGTGAGCATGCATGCAACAACCTCGGTCCTCTCCCTCCTCTCTGTTGTAGCCGCTGTTACTCTGATGTTGGAGAAGAAAGAAGGTGTGAGGGTTGAACAAGCTTCAATTTTGGAAGTTTCACTCTTCTATATTAAGGGTAAACGGCCAAGGGTTGAAGGCAACGAGAATAAGTGAAAAAGCAGAGAGTTCTCATAGCTATCCAAAAGCTGCCTGAGTTCTTCTCCTTCAATGATGTTTATTTAGTTTTCTTTTTCTTAGTTTTGTCAGTCTGAGTCTCATGGTATAAGGCAAACATGGTGAGATTTGTAAGAAAAAGCTATTAAGAGAAAAAAGACAATGAGCAAAATTAGAGAAAAAGCCATAGATGTCTCAAAGTTTCTTTGTACATCTTTTCTGTTGTGAGTCATGATCCTATGTGAATTTTCTTGCAAGTTGGGTTAGCACTTTGCAGTTAAAAGTTTGGTTTGAGTCCAAATCAAATTCAAATTGGGGTTAGAATCTGGATTTGTCCATATAGGATTGGGTAGATCCTAGGGAAGAATTGGTGTTTGTAATCTTGAAAAAGATAGTGAAATTTCATCATTGTTGTGATGGAGACTGGATGTAGACTACATTGCACCTAATAGCTGAACCAAGATATATCTGGTGTTTTTTTTTTTCCTCGTTTCTATTTCTGTTACTCACGAGACAAAATGAAAAATGTCTCTCAACTTGTTACGAGATAAAAGTAAAAATATCTCTTAAAGTTTATTGAAAAGGTAAAAATAATATTCTGCGAAAAAAAAAGCTAAAATTTAACTCCCTTCTCTTAGCCACTAATTATCATCAATTATGAATGAGAATTTTTATTTGTGGTTAAAGTATGTATACATGATGTCATACTTTAATTCTTTATAATTGATTTAGGTGTCGTCTATTCTTTTTGTATTGTGAATAGAAGTTAGAACCCAAAGTCAACAACTATGGTGCATGACTTAATTTAGTGGCATACATGGCTTCTTGAGAAAGGATAAGCTCTGTTAAGAGTCCGTTTGGAAAGTAGCAGAAACTACTTTTTTTTTTTTTTACTTTTGGATTATAAAAAGTCAGAATCTACGTGTTTGGTACCATTTTAAAAAAAGTTTTTAACTTTTCGAAAAGTTAATTTATAGCTTTTTAAAGAAGTAGAAATATATGACTTTTCTGTTTCTTGATAAGTCATTCTACCACTTCCTTAAAAAAAATTAATTTCAAAACAAAAAAAATTACTTTCCTTATTAACTCTGTGAAAAATACTGACCCTTCAACACCATTTTCGTGCAAGGTGAAGCACTGATCTTCCACCATCATTCTCACGCAATGTTCCAAACCTCACCATTTTCATTTTCAGACAATATTGCATCTGAACAACCTACTGCATATATTCATTCTAAGTATTTTTTATCATTTTATCACTCTATTTTTTATTATTAAATTTGTATTTAACTGTAGTATGAAATTTCAGTTTTAATTTTATTTTTTTCACATGTGATTTTATAACTTGCTATTATTTTCATAGTTAATTATAGCAAGTTCTTGACCTCAATAAAGGAGAAGGAAGTTCTAATAGGAGTAAAAAAAATAAAAAACAGCAACAAAATATACATTAACACACATTTTATATTTATTTTTTATTTTCACCTACCATATCATACACAATATTAATGATTAGGTTATGTAAAATTAACATTCAATATTGAAAAATATTTGTTATCATCGTTATTTTAATATTCATTCTCTTTTGTAAAAAAAATTTATTTTTTGAGTACTTTTATAACTAAAAATCCAAACACAAAATAACTTATTTATAAGCTGAAATTAATAAAAATCCTTATGCTTTAAGCTATTTTTTCAAAAGAACTTATTTAAGTTATTTACCCAAAATGGACCTAAGTATTATTACTTTTGAGTTTTAAAGATAAAAAGTGATCTATCTTCAAATAAGAGTGCGGCTGAAAAATTTTATATCAAAGTTTTAGAATCCGTATCTTAGATTTCAAATAGGAAAATTCTATAGTGCTGACACAAGAAAAAAACATGCTATGAGAATCATACGTATTTTATTTAAAAAGTGACGCGTGGTTCTTCTTTTATTATTTCTGTCACAATTTTTTTAATTGATTTTTTATTTTTCGTTTTTGTACGTATGGTTAATTAATTTAGCTATTTATACGGGATTAAACATCTAAACTTTTTGGTTTTTTTTTGTGTATTATTAATTTATTATATCTTCGTGTAAGTTTTTGGTTTAGATGTTGTATTTTCTTTTATATAGGCTTCTATCTAACTAAATTGGAATCACACATTTTATTTATTTTTAATATTTTAACTTATCACAACAATATTTGTTTAGCTTTATTTCAAGAAAATAAAACGTATTACACCAAAGATAAATCTATATGTTTTGTTAATATTAATATAATTGCAATGGTAAAATAAATAATATAAAACATATTTATTATTATCGTAATATATTTGGTTTCTTTAAATTATTTAATCATTAATATTAAAA
>NC_029793.2:10879854-10884056 GCF_000816755.2 Arachis ipaensis | reverse complement strand
TGTATTAATATTAATATAATTATAATGGTAAAATAAATAATATAAAATATATTTATTATTATCATAATATATTTGGTTTTTTTAAATTATTTAATCATTAATATTAAAATAAGTGTAAAGTTACGGAATAAGATTCACACTATATGTTTTTAGAAATATTTTGGACAAAAATACATTACATCAAATAAATTATGATTTTTAAAATAATAGCTTAACGAAAAATATTTATCTTACGCATACTGAAATATTTGAAACAAAAATTTGTTAAGAATTATTAGAGAAAATTATTGCTTATCTTAAAAGAAAAATTGTTTATGAAGAGAAGAAAATAAAATACTATTTTTTATGATTATCATTTATGACTAATAGAAGAAAATAATATATATTTTTTATGATTGTATTGATAGTTTGAAAATATAAATATTGAAATAAGAATGGATTAATAATCGTGGTTATAGTTGGAGTAATATCTAAAATTTTGTTAGTTTGTGAAAATTAAAAGACATAAAAATAATATAATATATTTACTAAGTGAATAAAAGTCCCAAATAAAAATTATAACTTGATATCCAATTAACTACGAAAAAAATCTATTAGTATTTTATGCATGCATGAAAAAAATGAGAAAAAACTATTAAAAAGGGGAAGTTTTTGAATAATGCTGGTGTAATACATTTTATTGACTTAGAATAAAAAGCTAAATAAATGTTGTTAATAAATAAAATTTGTGAATATAATTATTAAGAATTTTAATTAAATAAAAACCTACAAAAAATAGTCTAAAGTCCAAACCAAAAACTTATACAAAAATATAATAAAAAGACCAAATTCTTCGAGCGTTCAGTGCAAATAGCCAAGTTAATTAACCTTACAATTATCCTCTTTTAATCTCACATAGGTCCTGACGAAAAAAAAAAAAAACCCTCACATAAGAGAAGGGAAGCAGAAACAGAAAATCAATTAAAAAATTTGTGACACAAACAATAAAAGAAGAGCTACGCATCACTTTTCAAATAAAACACGTATGATCCTCATAGCATGTTTTTTTCTTGTGTCAGTACCATAGAATTTTTCTTTCAAATAATGTATACTTTGGGATATAATCTTTTACTACACCTATATACTTTCTAGCTACTTTTAACTGTATTTCCTGAATTAGAGGTCAAGTTTAAGCATAGTGCAACACATTTACATTATATTCTATTTCAACTTAAATCTCTAAAACTACATATTAATATTTTTGTTTTTAAACATTTATGGTACGAAGTTTTTCACATGGAATTAGTGTTAAATCAGAAAGATATACTCTGTTTTTTGTGGTTTTCTGAGCAACGTTTCTATTAGTGTAATTAATTTTGTTTAGTTATTGTGATTTTAAGTGTTTAAGGATTGTGGATGAGAACTTCAATTTTTTAGCGGGAATGAAGGCTAAATAATGGGGTTGATGGATGTGATGTGTTATTAGAATTTAATAATGGGGAGGAGGAGGATTTAGGGTTATATTTTTGCAAATTTAGTAGTTTACTTCAAATTACTTGTTCGTGATTTAGGGTGATGGGGAGGGGGAGGATTTTTAATTATTTTTGTAGTACTGTATGGTTGTGAATGGTTTGAAATATTGAGTTATGAAATTCACTTTTTAATCTAGACTCTGAAGCATGTGGAACTAAATACAGCTTTTCATGTTTTTAATCAAAGTATTTAATAAAAATTGATAGCAAGTACGGAAATAGGGTTTTGAAATTTGGGTATAAAAAAGAAGGGAAGAGAAAAAAAGAAAAATTTGAGGATTAGAGTTTTTAAATTTAATTTAAGGACCAAATTGCTACAAAAAAATTTACTAATCCACGTCAATTAGTCGGTATCTGGCCAGTGTGTTAGAGACGAGTCTTCATCAGCTTTTCGATGACATCTGATGGTTATCAGTGGCTAAGAGAAGAGGGGTTGAATCTTAGCCCTTTTTTTGCTTATTAACGCTTGTTGGTCTTTGAAACAATTTCTGGAGATTTTTTGCTTTTTATCTCGTACCTAGCCACGAGACTTTTTCTTTTTATCTCGTGACCAGGCAGGAGATATTTTTCAGTTTTATCTCCTACGTAGCAGAAACAGAAATGGAGTAGAAGAAAGAGAGAGATTCACACCACGAAGTATCCTGGTTCAGCTGCCAAGTGCAATGCAGCCTACATCCAGTCTTCATCACAACAATGATAGAATTTCACTATAATCATTATGATTACATACACCAATTTTTCCTAGGAACTACCCTTCCTATCCGGGACAAGTCCAGAATCTAACCCAAATCCTGAACTTGACTTGGTCACCTGCCAAGCTTTTAACTGCTAAGTGCTAACCCAACTTGTAAGGGGATTCCCATAGAATCATGATACACAACACAGATGTACAAAGGACTTCTAGGACATCTATGGCTTTTTCTTTTAATTTTGTATACTCTGCTTTTTTTCGCTCTATGACTTTTTCTTACAAACCTCACTGTTTGCCTTTTTCCATGAGACTCAAGACAGATAAAACTAAACAGAAAAATTACAAAATGAAGAATATTGAAGGAGAAGAACTTCTGTTAGCTTGGGCAGCTATGAGAACTCTGTGCTTTCACTCACTTTCTCCTTGCTTCAAGCCATGGCTGTTCTCCCTTATTTATAGAAGGGAAAGCCTTCACGGTTGAAACTGTTAAACCAAGCTAAACTTCTTCTTCTTCAAACCAAAACTGGTTCAGCCAGAGAGAGAGGAGAGGAAACTGAATGTAAAACCCAACATGCAATTACCTCTGTGTCTTCCCTTTACACCAAGCTTCATCAATCCGGACCTTCCATCTTGACTTGCACTCCAATAAGAATTCCTAGCCCTTGATGAGTCTCCTCCTGCTCTTATCCTCTGCCTCATCCTCCACGTAGCTACAGTAGCTACCTCCTGTAGTGGTTGAGCAAGGATAGAGACGAGCCATGCCTCTAAGGATCTTCTTCCTCTAACCAAATGGATCTTCACCATTTTTGGTATGGAGAGCTTGAGATCACTTCACCACATCTTACCTTTTGTGGTAAAAATCTCAACCACACCTTATTTCAGATTTACTTTTTCTTGATGCCATCATTACAATGGCCTTACTACTAGTTTCTTCTTCTTTCTGATAGCTTAAACTTTCTTCCATATTTCATGTGAAGTGACCGAAACTTGAAGAGAGAAATTAAAATTGCTTTCAATGAAACTAACAGAAAGAATGAACGTGAATTAAGTTTTTCACTTCCCTTTTGCTTAGTAACGTGTAGCATCATTAAAGCAATTAAATCAATTTCTCTTTTTCTTTCATGTTTTCAATGCTATTAATGCTAGTTGAATAAATTTAAAATCCACTACATGATGTAAGTGGGATCCGTTGGAAGCATGCAGCAAAATAATTGAATAAATAGATTTCATCATTTTAAATGGATAGCTTAAACCTTGACCCAATTCCCTTTTTAATTTCGGGTCAACCATCTTTGTTGGGCTTCAAAAATGTGTTCCTGGCCCAATCACGCATAACAATCCAACCATGATTCATATAACAATTTTGTACAAGGCTGAATGTATTCAACATATTGGACTTACCATTTTCGGCCCAAAATAAACCTGCACAATAAAATTATTAATTAAGCAATTGTGAATTGAAGATTAAATTAATAATTTTGTAATTAATTATTTTAATAATATTTGATCATCATCAATTTAATTTAGAATTTTCCAAACTCATCAATATCTATTGACGAAAAATGCTTGAAGGACAACTCTGGATCTCGAAATACAATTTCAGAGATGAATATAAATAATTATTAATTTCATATACTATTTTGAGTCTTGAATACAATTTTAAATATCACTTTAAAATTTAACTTAAATTAAATCGGTAATTATCCATTTAATATAATTAGACTTGTCGATCCAATATAATTTTAGAATATTAATAGCTAAAAACATCTTTATTTTAAAAAAATAAATAATAGTGATTCTACATATTTTTCTTACTAACTTGTTTTCTTTAACTTAAATTAAATCGGTAATTATCCATTTAATATAATTAGACTTGTCGATCCAATATAATTTTAGAATATTAATAGCTAAAAACATCTTTATTTTAAAAAAATAAATAATAGTGATTCTACATATTTTTCTTACTAACTTGTTTTCTTTAACTTAATAATATTACTAAG
>NC_029793.2:10877575-10878828 GCF_000816755.2 Arachis ipaensis | reverse complement strand
TTGCTAATTACATTTTAGACTGACAAACTACTGTATGTTGTGCCAATTATATCAACGAAGAGACAGAAGATTGCCATTTATCACTTGAAGACTCAACCACACTATTTCTGTAGGTCTGAATATTTATAACAATCTAGAATCTACACGGTATGACGGTGGCATTGACCATTAACTTAGGTTTGTTTTTCTTCTTTGAAACGTGTTTTTCTTCTTTGAAACGTGCAAGTTGGGATAGGAAAATAAATTCTTTCCAGTTTTTTTAACACTTGACAGAATAAAATATGATCTCTCATTTTTAATTTTATAAGTGAAATTAAAATTTAAAAAAAAAAGAAAATAATAAAAAATAAAATTAAACACTAAATACCATCCAATTTTTTTTACTGAAAAAAATTCACTTCCGTAAAAATAACAATGGAATTCCAAGAATCTCTTTCGTCTTCGATTTTTATTTAGTAAAATATCTTTTGTTTTTATTCTATTTTCATCATAGATCTTTATTTATTTTTTTCGTCAGAGGCAAATATCCACATATATAAGTGAATATTAAGCTTTATTTTTTGAAAAAAAATTAACGCAATCATTATAAAATCTAATATAATAAATTAAAATACAATCAACCACTAATTCAATTAATTACATTTTCTTGTGCCAATATTCTTTTACTTTATTGCTGCCCTCTAGCTCTATTGTGAAGATATGTGTTGTTTTTTTAGATTTTTTTTAACAAGTGTCTTAGAAAAAATATTATATAAAAAAATTCGCCACAAACATTTGCGATAATTCATTATTATTATTATCGATAATATTTATAAAGAGTGGTCGTAGATATTTTAGAAACACATTTATAAGCATTTCTCATTTAAGAATATAAAAGCACAAAATTTTATTAACGAAAACAAAACCATTAACAACACTAAATGTACATATTAAAAATCTGATTTCTTTTTTATATCCTTTTAATTACTATTAATTATTGGAGGCATGCTGTGTTTAGATTGGGACAATGGAATTGGCATGGTCTTCTGGGGGAGATGCTGAAGCCCTCCTGAAAATTGAGCCAAGCTGAACTCCATTATTATTAGCGGCGGTTGAAGAACCGTTGTGAGAACTTTCAGGTCTTGGTCCTTTCTTCTTTGCCTTCTGTGCCCAACCAACAAGCCTCACTTGTAATTGCTCATCAAATATTGCCTTCTTAAAGTGAGTTCCCATCTGCAAACATCAATGCAAAGGGGCCTTAATTTTGAATTTCA
>NC_029793.2:10875085-10877496 GCF_000816755.2 Arachis ipaensis | reverse complement strand
ATTTGTTCAGAAGATAAAATGTCTCTTTATAATTTGAAAATTTCTAATGGATCTACAATTATTTAAATAATTAGTCTAAGCAGTCCTGTCACTAGTCTAAAGGTTTCTAAATCCTAACATATCAATAGGTTACTGTTTATAGGACTGTTTAGACCAATTACTTAAATAGTTAGAGACTAATTAAAAATTTTCGAACTGTATAAAAACTTTTGTCTTTTTAACAAATAGTCTCTTTCAAATAGAAAATAAAATAAACTCAAAACTCACCTGTGTAACGAGAGCATAGAGTGGGAGAGTGCTGTAACTACATAGAAGCTGAATAAATACCCTGCAACCCCCAACATAAAGAATTGATAAGAATAAGAGAAACAAGAAAGATTCAAATTCAAAATGACACAACATAGAGCTACTATAGTGATAAGATCATATCATCACTCCTGAATTTGATATATTACTACTATTTTCTTTTCAGGTGAGTCTTTTTAAATCATCCTTAATCCTCATTATTTTATTTTTAGTAATAAGAGAGAGGAATAGAATATTCATAAAAACTGTAAATTTAAAAATAACATATAATAACATGTAAAAAAATTTTAATTAAAAAAGATTTAAATTTTTTGTCATTCACCACCGGAATTTGCGTAAAACATCCGACAATAATTGTTATTATTTTCTAAAATATTTTTTTATTATCATCATATTTAGATTGGAAAAATCCAACAAAAAAATAAATCTATATTATCGTCAGATTTATTCAACGGTAATATCATCAAATTTTTTTGTCGAACACAATCTAAATAATAAATAAAATTTTCATCGAATTTTTATTAAAATCCCAACACTAATTTCAACGGTAATTAACGTTTTTCCTGGAGTGATTATGAATTAGAAAACAACAATATTCACTCGTTAGAAGTAACAGAGTATATATATTATAGTTACCCAATAATGAGCCTTGGAACAATGTAACGAACTTGACCCATTATACACGAGTCAAACCCATAAGTAACCTGAGAGACACAAATAATGTTGATAACGTTAAGAAAAAAAAAAATAAATGGTGGTGGAAATGAGTGAAGAGAGTAAGTAAATGTAAATGTACCCAAATCCAGAAGAAGAAAGCAATCTCAAAAGCATTTTGGAAAAGGATGAAGTGAATCAAGAAGAGAACAATGCGAGGTCGGTGAAACCAGAAGTGATCATCAGATGGTTGAACCACCAATTCACCTTCAATGGCTGCATGCTTCTCTGCCACTTCATGTGCTAATTGGGTTATTACATGTTCCAGCTTTGTCCCTACCGCAAGCAGCACCTGTTATATCCACAAAATCCAAATTATATTAAAAAAATTTCAAGTATTCTTCTTTCAATTATTCGAATGAATAATACTGATGTTTCAGTAATTTTAATCGTCGATCTTAATTATATATATTTTATTATTAAGATCAATGATTAAAACCATTTGAGCATGAGTATTTCTTAAATACTTAAAAGTTGAAACACATTAAATTGAGATATTTTGGTTTTGGTTGGTGCAATTTTATTTTATTTTTTTAGTTTTGGGTTTGAAAAAATCAAAATATTTGGTTTTGATTAAGATAGTTTGTTTTCAGAATGCTAACATTCATTGAAGATCATATATATCATGTTAGGATTTAAATGTGACAACTTAGGGTTAAGCAATTTCTTTTGAATTTTTTAAGAATAATAAATGTTTAAGGACCAAAAAGAAGAACAGAAAAGAAGAGGATACTAACAATGACAGGGATGAAAGCGATCCAGAAATATGTATGCCAACCTGGAAGAGTCAAACAAGAGTTTTAATTAGTGACTAAGAACATTATAAGCAAAAGTACATAATCATTTTTTTTTAATTATTATGTGTATTTCAAAAATTTTCCATTGAATTAGTTATTTCACATATTTTAAATGTATATATATATTTTTTAATGAAAGTCTTGGGTGCTATTTAGTACTATATTTAAAACTCCAGAACAGGATCATTTAAAGTGATGATGCATATAACAATAAGAAAGTGAGAAATTATTATTTGGAAAAGTATAGGTAGATAATAGAAATATTAAACAATGTGAACAATGGATATACCAGATGTTTAATTTATTAGGTATACAGATGATTATCCTAATATTAAGATTTATGTGAGTAATTTGAGACTGTAATGTGTTTTTATTTTATTGGACCAATTTTAAAATCTATTATTCACATTATTCATAAAAACCATTGTCTGCTAAACAAAGTCCTTATTATTTTGGTCAAATTCATATGCATGGTAAAAGTTATTTTATTATTATTTATATATTGGCTCAATATGACACTACCCTAGGGATCCAATTGTAATTTCTCCTTTAATTTGTGTTAAGTCACCATAAATTATCTGAAAAGTATAACCA
>NC_029793.2:10870490-10874298 GCF_000816755.2 Arachis ipaensis | reverse complement strand
AAAAATTAAGCCATTAAATTAAATATCATATATTTGTCATTTTACACGTTTTTAATATGTATTTTATATAAATAATTTATTTTTTATATACGTATAACTCATAACTGGTGTTCTAACATACCGTTAATATTAATCAACAAGAAGATGACCACAAAGATCCAAAGATACCAACTGCAGCAACCATAATAATTATTTAAATATTAAAAAAAATAATGATCAAATTTACACACAAATTAAAGAGCTAGCCCAAAAAGAGAGAAATTTGATCATTAACAAATTAATTATACCTTATACCAACAACTTTCTTGAAATCATCTTCAAGAGCACGAATCATATACTTGTGAAAATTAAACTTTGGATTTCCCCTGCAGTGGGTCTAAAACAGAGACAAACACAAAAATAAATAAATAATAATTCAAGTATTAATTTGGTGCTTAATTAATATTTAACATGGTATGCTAGAATCTTACCATAATAAAACCAAGCCTCAATGTCACATAATCTAATTTCGTCACGGATCCAAAAAATTGCTTGAAAAAGGATTTCTGAAAGAAAATTAGCAACAAATAATGTTCATAAAAAGAAGGTAAAGGCCCTTAAATTTAATTTCTAAAATTACTAATTTGTGAAAATTTTGTGTATGTAGTCCACACTCTAAATAAAATTAACAATTTTTAATCCATCTAAAACATTGATAATCCGAACATGAATTCATGTAACCTCTTGATGGGAATCAAACGTGAAAATAAAAAATAAATATATTTGAAAGTGAGATTTAATATGATAGAGACCAATGGGTATATAAAACCACTGTTTAGGTAGAAATAAAGTCATCAAGCTACCCATGTAATTAAAAAGATTAGAAGAAAATGGTTAATTTACATAAATTACATTAAAAGAGAGTAGAAGAAAGTGGTTGGAATTTGAGGGTTTTGATAAAGACAACTAATAAAAAGAGTTATCTTATCTATACATAATTAAATATAAATTCTACTAACACTTAACCAAACCAATAATGAAAAATAAAAACTGTGTTAGATAAAATATCAAGCTAAACTTTAAAAGGAGGATGACAAATTAAGTGGTAGTTTAATAAACGCAACATAAATTCTATTCTTACAACTTATTCAAACACCACTCCGAATAAAGTTAAACCTTCCATAATTACCTAATTATGTAGAGTTCAACTAAAGAATTGATTTTTTTAATTAATATTTAATTAATTTTTTTAACAAAAATATTTGATAACAAAAAATAACCAAAACAACCAGAACTTATCCTATTTAACATTCATTAATTGTTTTTAGAATGAACGAATATTAAATAAAATAAATTTGGCCTTTTTTATTGTCTCTCTAGCATTAATTACTTGACTAAACTCCAAGTTCTCCAAAAATGAGATAAAAAATTAATTTTATAATATAAAAAATTGGTTAATATTAATTACTTAAAAATTGGTTTTTTATATTTTTCAATTATGCATATGCTATATATCATATGAGGAATCGTATGAATTTGAAATTCAATTTCTACTCATTAAACTAAGAATGCATAATTAGTGCATGAGATGAAAAAAAAAACATGTGAAGAATTTTTTTTAAATATTTTAGATCAATTAATCAAATTGCATTTATGAACACATAAAGTTAGATATATATTCTAAACACTTTTCTCCAGTAAAGGAGAGTTATATAAAAGAAACAAATACGGCATGTGTATATATATATATTTTATTTACATAGCTTTTAATCGAAGCATGAAATCTATATGTCTTCAAGGGGGAGGAATTTCAGAGGGTTTAACTTGACATTAGCAAATTTTTTTATTTATTTTAGAATTTAATTTTGATACACTATTAATGTAACGTAATTTTATACGCACATCTAAATCTAATTATGTAATGTCACATTAGTAAGAACGAATGTTATTGCACAACTGTCTAAAACGTTTTTTATAGTTAGTATATCAAAATTAAATCCTTTATTTTATTTAGAGAATAAAAAACATACCATCCATCCCAAAATAGCGGAATCTTTGCCAAAACCTGTGAAACGGTCCCTTATAAATTCATGTTGATGAACTTCAGTCACCATTGGCCTTGGTTCCAAAACTATGCGTTACACAAATTTCATATAAAGATTAGTAAGTCAACAAGTTAAAACTTCAAAGTTCAAACAGAATAATAGTTTTGGGAGAAAAAATAAAAGAGAAGCATGCACAAGAAAAATATAATTTGTAAAGTTATTATTAGCTTTTATAAAGTGGGATTAATTGATTTTAAACTTGAAAGGCATATATACCAAAAGTTAAAACAAAATATTCTTCATATTTTTTCTTTTCTTTCTTTAAAACTAGAAATTGCTTTATTTTCATGAGTTACACATGAAATACAATTTGTAAAATTATTGTCAATGCTTTTTATGGTTTAAGAAAACAAAAAGACAAACTTTTATAAAGTAGGATTAATTTAATCATTTAAATGATTTCAAACTTGAAAGGCATATCAAAGAGTCAACACGTTAATGAGATCATTAGAAAAACAGAGAAATTAAATTCAATATATATATAATATTACTTAAATATATTTTTTGTTTTTGTTTTACCTCGTTCTGAATTATAGTTTTCTTTTGCAATAGCGTCTTCCCAGTTCTTCCACTGTCGTATCTATAAATGAAATGGCATTTATTGTTAATTAAATAGAGTAAAATAATAAACTAAATTTAATAAATAGATACTCACTCTTAATCCTCCAAAAACTACCGTGAGAACACAAAAGGTTACATGAACTATAGCTAACACAAAAATGAAGATATGCAAGTGATGAAGGGCTTCAATGGACAATAGAGGCACCTTGCCCTGAAAATAATAATAAATAAATAAGAATTAAGAACAAAAAATTTTCTAATAAGAATGAAATTGAGAAGTTTATTATATCTAAAATATGAGATGAGATAAAGATTGTAATAATACCTTCCGAGCGCAATATCCAGTTTGGGACCCTGTTTCTGCTGATTTGGAAGCTTCCAGAAGGTGCCTGAGATTTCCAGAGAAAGAGAAAAAATTCTGAAAATGTGATGTTGTTTTTGTTTCTTCTTCTTTATCCTCAAATTTACATGGAAGCATGTGGTGAGTCCAATGCTCTGGCACACAGATTCTTATGATCCCATTTTGTGTTACCGTCAGAAGCAGAGATATAAATCCCATCAGCATCAACTCTGAATCAATAACAAAATCAATTTTCTTATTTTTTTTTCTCATAAATTTACAAATTTAGTTAAAAAACCTGAATTATTTAATTTGCACAGCTAGAATTAAATAAAAAATATTATATATATGCTAATCAAAATCACGTATCTATGTATAAATATTTGAAATTATTACTAATTTAAGGTAACTTAGGCTTAGCAGAAAATACGAGTCAAATAACATTTATTGTGCGATGAAGTTAGTTAGTATTCGGAAAAGAAAAAGAAAATTGAGTTGTTGAAATAATAATAAAGAAAATGGATGTGATGATCGGAGAAAATTTGAAACCTTCTTTGACTTTGAGGAGAGCTTCAAAGAGTGGCTTCTGGTTCTTCCTCTTAAGAAATTTTCCGGCATAGTGAAGAAGACGCTCGGCGAGGAGGGAAACGGCGACGATGACGGAGCAAACGACGGCCACAACCCACGTCGGAGTGAACTCCAAATCGTTACCTTCTTCCACGCCTCCGCCGCTCATTCTGGCAGTGATTTATGATCACTTTTGAAATTTCAAGACACCAAAATGTTTTTGTTCGTGCCACCACTGCAAACTTGCGCCTAATGC
>NC_029793.2:10863501-10870357 GCF_000816755.2 Arachis ipaensis | reverse complement strand
TGATAAAAAATTATTACTTTTATTAATGGTGTGAATAATCATTTTAAAAAAATAATTTTAATAAATTCTAATCAATTTTTTCTAAAATAACATATAATTTACTCTCTATTATATGTTAATTTTTAATTGGATGTTATTTTAATTTATAACCCTCTGTAATGGTTTTTACTCCTTCTCATTCCTTTATCATCGTCACAACTCCCAAATATCACCGCTTCATCGGGTGTCTTATTCTCTCTGTCATGCTGTTGCCATCTTCCAAAACATCACCGCCGCCGTTGACACAAGCAGCGTCGCTGTCCTCGAGTTAGAAGACAATATTGACACTATTATTATATTTCCAATATTACTTCATCACCGCAGCGCTGATTGTGTCGACGGTTGCGGTGATGCTTTGGATGAACGGGACACTCGATGAAGTGGCGATGTTTGGGAGATGCGACGAGTCAACGATGATGAAGAAATGAAAAGAAGTGAAAGTCATTAGAGAGAAGAATAGTTATCGATTAAAATAAACATCCAATTAGAAATTAACTAATTAAATTTATTAAATTATTTAACTGTTTTTAATTATCAATAAATCTCCACCATTTGAGTTTATTTGTCTATAAAATTAACTTCGTTACATTTTCATTTATTTTTATACCGAGACCTATTGCATTTGATTTGACTATGATATGAACGCAAAGCATAAGTGTGATAATTGAATTTTTTACTATGTGGTGTGGACATGGATTCGGTCTCTTTGAACGAGTAAGGACTAAGGAAACTAGCAAGCCACGTTTTCTATTTGCGCAAGTTTTTTAAAACAAATGGTAATTTTAAAACAAATACTGGAAAAAAATTTACTGAGAATCAGGCTTCTCCTGACTCCTGAGGAAACTTCCATCCACATACACTGTACTCACTATTAATTCGTCAACAGAAAAAAAAAAGGTACATACCTACTACTATTATTCATCTAAACAAAAAAAGTTTTGTTAGGTAAATAATAATTTTTTAATATAAATAATAAATTTTAGAATTAATTTAATAAAATAAAAAATATTCTACTCTTAAATTACTTTCTAAACATTAATATTAGAATAACTATTTATACATATAATGAATTGAATATCCAATCATTGTTAATTATGCATGAATAAATCATAATAAAAAAAATAACTATCTAATTAAAAATAATGAATATAACCATCTGCATACTTATTGAATTGAACATCCGACAAATATTCTCATTGTCTACCTATACTTTCCGAAACAAAAACCATCAAACCACAAACTTGATACTTAAAAAGAGTTTTTTGAAATTTCAAATTATGACTTCATGAATTATTGGCACTATTATTGTAGGGTTCGATTTTTTATATCTCTAATTGTTACCTGATGGAAAACATTGTGCAGACCCACACACACATACCATATAGCAACACACAGTGGAATATAACTTAAATAGATTAGTTACTAAGTTTGTTATTATTATTGCCAGCTGGAAGTGATTAGTTAGAATTAAACTAGTCCTATATAAACTTGTTGCCGTAGTAATGGTAACTTGAGTTCTTTCACTGTAGATTGAGTTAATGTCAATTCCATTTCTTCTCTCAATTTCCTCTGTTCTTGAACTCTCTCTCTCAGCTTCGTTCACCTTCAACATGGTGCGGTGAGCGTGGAGATTGAAGAGTGTTCTAGGGATGTGCAGTGATGGAACCAGCTCGCGGAACCGCACAGCCAGAAGCACGATCACCATTGGAGAACCTCGATCCTTAGGGAATTTCAGTCTTCTTGAATCAACTTTCTGCAATTCAAGCGCACATAAACAAAAGCAATGGAGGACCAAGCCAAGATCCTGCAAGTCCTTTTTACTTACATCCCTCCGAAAATTCAGGTATATCCATAACTCATGAAATTCTGAATGGAAGGAACTATGGAGATTGGAGTAGAGCTATGAATCTTGCTTTGAAATTAAAGAACAAACTTAGGTTTATTGATGGTAGTTTAGATAAACCAGAAAAGCACAATCCCCTATTTGAGGCATGGGACCGATGTAATACATATGTAGTTGGATGGATCAATCGTTCACTAGAACCTGACATTGCCAAAAGTGTGAGCTGAAACACCATAGCACTAGATCTTTGGGAAGATCTAAAACATAGGTACTACCAAGGTGACCGCTTCCGAATCGCTGAGCTACAAGAGGAACTGTATGCAACTAAGCAGGGAGAAATGAGTGTAACCATATACTTCACAAAATTGAAGATGATATGGGAAGATCTGGACAGCTTTAGAGCAATTCCTTCGTGCGAGTGTGGAAGAAATTACAGTTGTGGATTAGGAGTCATAAGGGACTTTAGAACTGAAGATCAGGTTACTCGATTTCTTAGAGGATTGAATGAACAATATGCTGGGGTTAGGTCGCAAGTCATGCTTATGGATCCACTCCCAAATATCAACACTGTTTTCTCTCTTCTCACACAGCAAGAGAGACAGTTTCAAAGCTTCGATTTTGTCTCAGAACCAAGATTAATAGCTCAGACAATCACTCAACCTGCCACTCTCTTGAACACTGCAGAGGCCTTTCAAGGCAGAGGGAGATGGAGGGACAGAGGAGGCAAAAATCCAGGCTTTGGAAGAGGACAGGGAGGCAGAGGAAAGATGCAATGCTCACATTGTGGCAAGACAGGACATGTTGTTGATACATGCTACAAAAAGCATGGATTGCCACCACACCTTAAGCAAAGATATAACACAGCATTCACCAACATGAGTTCCACTGAATTTGACTCTGAGAGAAGCAATGAGAATCTTAGAAACCCTTACAGTGGACAGGATAGTGATGTAACAAGTCTTGATTTCACACCTGAACAAAAATCAACCTTATTAGCACTTTTTAGCAAGGAAGCGCAGAAACCAAGTCACAGTGCTGATCCTCACAAAGAGCCTTTGCCAACACCTCATCCAAGTAAGTTGGTACATATTATGCATTTCACATCAAACATTCTCGCATTGAATATTTCAAATAAGAAATTTGCATCATGGGTAATAGACACGGGGGCAACTGACCATGTCTCTTACTCACTCAATGACTTTCATACATATCATGAGATAGCTCCAATCCTTGTAAATTTACCTAATGGTGCATTAGCCACTAGCAAAATTGCTGGAACTATCATATTCACAAATGAACTTTACCTTGTTGATGCATTATACATTCCCTCTTTTAATTTCAAGCTGATTTCTGTTTCTAAGGCCACATCACATTTGCATTGTCATATGAATTTTGATGACAAAAAATGTGAGATACAAGATACCAACTCGAAGAAAGTGATTGGAGTAGCTAGAGCTTGTGGGGGGCTTTACACACTGAACAAAGAAGCAGTGAGGCCTCACTTTGCACAAACAGCAAGCATTCTTACCTTGCCAAAGTCAGAAATAAAAGGAATAAACCTTTGGCATTTTCGGTTAGGACATTTACCTTTTGAAAGACTCTATGTAATGAAATCTGTTTTTCCTTTTATATATTGTAACACAAAAATTGATCCATGTGATATATGCCATTTTTCAAAGCAAAAGAAATTGAGTTTTTCAAATAGCAATACTATTTCAGCAAGCATATTTGAACTTCTTCATATTGATATCTGGGGCCCTCTTGCAATTCCTTCAATTGCTGGCCACAAATACTTTCTAACTATAGTAGATGACAAATCCAGATTCACTTGGATTCATCTAATGAAAACCAAAGCTAAAGCTGGCACAATAGTAAAAAATTTTGTTCAATTTGCAAAAACTCAGTTTAACAACCAAGTAAAGTACATCAGAACAGATAATGGGCCAGAATTTTCAATGAAAACTTACTTTGCTGAAACAGGAATAGTACACCAAACTTCTTGTGTTGAGACTCCTCAACAAAATGGAATTATTGAGAGAAAGCATCAACATATTCTATCTGTCACAAGAAGTTTGTTTTTTCAATCTAGAATCCCAAAATATTTTTGGAATTTTGCTATCCTCCATGCAGTTTATGTCATAAATCGGGTTCCAAGCACTTTTCTAAACAATCAATCACCATTTCAAATCTTGCATAACACTACCCCTGATCTCTCAACCCTTAGAGTGTTCGGTTGCTTAGCTTATGCTAGCACCATCACCTCCAATAGATCAAAACTTGATCCGAGAGCTCGAAAATCAATATTTTTAGGATTCAGGGAGGGTGTTAAAGGCTATGTACTCATGGATTTGAAAACTAGACAAATTTTTGTTTCAAGACATGTACATTTTTATGAAGATCACTTTCCCTTTTCTATTGAAACTGACCCCTTAACTACAACTGCATCTAATCAGCAACAATCCATGAACATTGACCCCTTTTCATATGACGTTTTTCAACCTCAAACACACCAAGGTCTAGCTAATCTTGAGCCACACCCAAAGGAGCATGACCTCACTAGTCAGCCTTCACATAATGACGTTTCTCTTAATGCAGACTCAATATCAATTGAGCCTTCTCACAATTCACCACCACTTACTATGTCTAACACTAACACCAGTAATGAGACAAGTCCTACAGTACCTATTGCTGAGCAGAATGTACAAAGAAGGACCTCGAGAATAAGAAAACCTCCTTCTTACCTTCAAGACTATCAGTGCTTAAATCTCACCACCAAGCCCGTCTGTTCTGTCAATACTCACTGTAAGTATCCTTTATCTAAATCTTTGTCATATGAGAAACTTTCCAAAAATCATAGAGCATTTTTTATTGCATTATCCACACATACTGAGTCCAAGCATTATGAGGAGGCTATGTCTCAACCTTGCTGAAAAAAGGCTATTAAATCTGAACTTGATTCACTTGATGAAAGCAAGACTTGGAAGATCACCTCCTTACCACCTGGAAAGAAACCTATAGAATGCAAGTGGGTCTTCAAGGTGAAATATAACCCTGATGGATCTGTAGAACGCCATAAGGCACGTCTTGTTGCCAAGGACTACACACAAGTCCCTGTTATTGATTATAGAGACACCTTTAGTCCAATCCTAAAGCTCACAAGCCTTCGAATGGTACTTGGATTGGCAGCAGCAAAAAATTGGTACCTAAAGCAAATAGATGTGAACACTGCATTCCTCCACGGAGATCTTGATGAAGAGGTGTATATGGTTGCTCCACCGGGACTGAAAATTGGCAAGGGACAAGTGAACAAGCTAGAGAGGTCACTTTATGGACTCAAGCAGGCCAGTAGACAATGAAATAACAAGCTCAAATCTGTTTTATTGGAGCTGGGGTACAAGCAATGCCGTTCTGACTACAGCCTCTTCACCAAACAATGTGAAACTGGTTTTACAGCAGTCCTAGTTTATGTGAACGACTTAGTACTGGCCGGAGATGACATTCTTGAGATCAACAAAATCAAAGGTGTCCTGGATGATCTGTTCAGAATCAAGGATATTAGGGACTTGAAATTCTTTCTCGGATTGGAGGTAGCACGTTCAGAAAAAGGGATCGCGTTGTACCAAAGGAAGTATGTTGTGGACATGCTTACTGACTATGGATTTGCCGACTGCAAACCAATCTCAACACCTATGGATTATAGTGTGAAGTTGAGTAAGGATAGTGGAACTTCTCTGTCCGATTCAGCTGAATATCGAAAGATAGTTGAAAAATTGTTGTATTTGACCAACACATGACCAGACATCAGCTATGCTGTTAGTCGGCTTAGCCAGTAGTTAGACAAACCGATAAGCTTGCATCTACACGCCGCTCATCGAGTCTTGCGATACTTGAAATCTGCACCTGCTCAGGGATTATTCTTTCCCATTTCTACTGATTTATGCATCACAGGCTTCTCTGATTCTGATTGGGCAGCTTGTCTGGACACACGACGTTCAACTTCTGCCTATTGTTTCTTTCTTGGGTCTGCTCTTATCTCTTGAAAAAGTAAGAAGCAGAATACTATTTCATGCAGCTCCTCTGAGGCTGAATATAGGGCCTTAGCCACAGCCACCAAAAAAGCTATCTGGCTAGGATACTTGATGGAGGATCTTGGTATGCCTCTAACTGAACCCATCAGCATCTTTTGTGATAGTCAATCAGCCATCTATATTGCATTCAACCCAGTTTTTTCACGAGAGAACCAAGCATATCGAGGTGGATTGCCATGTGGTGCGCGACAAGCTCATGGAGGGACTCATTCATTTGATGCCTATCTCGACCAAAGAACAAGTAGCTGACTTGTTGACAAAGCCGATGTCCCCTGCTGTTTTCTCAACACTTCACCGCAAGTTGGGACTGTTGGACATCTACACTCCCAACTTGAGGGAGAGTGTTACCTGATGGAGAACCTTGTGCAAACCCACACACACATACCATACAACAACACACAGCGAAATGTAACTTAAATAGATTAGTTACTAAGTTTGTTACTATTATTGCCAGCTGGAAGTGATTAGTTAGAATTAAACTAGCCCTATATAAACTTGTTGCCGTAGTAATGGTAACTTGAGTTCTTTCATTGTAGATTGAGTTAATGTCAATTCCATTTCTTCTCTCAATTTTCTCTGTTCTTGAACTCTCTCTCAGCTTCGTTCACCTTCAACACTAATTATTCATCTATCTATTTGTTTTAAAAATTCTATAATATTTTAAAACTCAACCAATATCTTAGAGTTGTACAATATTGGATCCACCTTAAACTCGATTTGGATTCAAAATATATTTTTAACTATTATTGTAGGGTTTGACTTTTTTATTCGGGTTTTTTTTTTTAATTGAGTTTGGACCATACTTTATTCTAGATAAATTCTAGTCCAAAATCATGTTTTATGACTACAACATATATATTTTTTTTAGTAAAATTAATAAGTAAAT
>NC_029793.2:10862378-10863384 GCF_000816755.2 Arachis ipaensis | reverse complement strand
ATTTTAGTAAAACAAATATTTTATTTGTAAAATAAAGGATAAAGTATTAAATTGGTCCCTACGTTTAGATTTAATTTTGTTTTAGTTCTTAAAGTTTAAAGTGTCCTATTTGAATTCAAAAAAGTTTTATTTAGTTTCAATGTAGTCCTGCTGTGAAGTCAATGTTAAATAATTAACGTTACCGTTCCACCAAATCTTAATGTCCTTTCTTGAAGCAGAGATATAAACTTGCGAATGTATCACCACGAGTCACTGGGCTTGGTTCAAGCATATAGAGAGCATCTTCGAGAACTCGCTCTTCGCAAGGAAGTTTACTGGTAGAGATGACGATACTTTTATTCTCGTTAATTATTTAACATTAACTTTACGACAGGACTATATTAAAGCTAAATAAAACTTTGTTAGATTCAATGTAAATTTTCGTGAGGAAAAAAAATAAATATTAAAATGGAGAAATAGCTTTGAATATCCCCTGCTCTCCGTTGTATGTAAAGTATTACAGCGTAGGACAGATTAGTGTTGTTACTGTCCTCGCTGATTTAGTAGCTTTATATATTGTATATATAGAGAAATAGATTGTGACGAGAGAAGAGTAATTCGGAGGTACGAGGGAAGTGTTTGAGATGAGTCAATGTCTCAATCATATATGAGCTGAGACATGTGAGAGACATATGGAGCTTTAATTGAGTTAATAATAGAGTGATGGGGTCTTGGGCAGTTGCCCTATATTATGGAATGGAGAGGATCATGATTATTACCATGGAAATTGACGTGTAAATGAAAATGGTTAGATAATAATTTAGGTAAGGGAGTTATTTAGATAAAGATGTTTAAAGTTTTTTTTAGAGATGTTTTTTAGTAATTAAAATTCAATACATATAATTGATTAAACCGTGTTATTTTTATTAAAATTAGATCAAATAAATTCATTTAGTCAAAAAAATCGATAAATTAAATTTTGAACCGATTTAAATTAATACTTTTTTATAAAAAATACTACAATATT
>NC_029793.2:10855737-10862287 GCF_000816755.2 Arachis ipaensis | reverse complement strand
GATCGAATTAATCGATTATATATGTTAAATTTTAATTATTAAAAAATATTTTTAAAAAATATTTTAAAATTTTTTATCTAAATAACTCCTTTTAATCAAATATATCAAATTATTTATTTACATAAAGACAACTGTACCTAAATTTGTATCGATCGATTATTATAATTTCAAAATCATGGATAAGATCCTAGGTGCATGTTAAAGGGTTACGTTGGAGGGTTAGTTACCACTACTATAAAAGATATTATTAGTTTACATTCATCGTGTACAGAGTGTAAGGATACATAGCATATAAAAATATGTTTTATTTTTTATTTAAAAAANNNNGTAATGTATAGTTTTACACTAAAACTGAAAATAATACTATATTGTTGTGTAATCACTCATTTGACTTTGATAATTAAAAAGCATTATTACTCATAAAGTCATCAAAGTTAACATATTTTTTTGTTGTCCAATTCAAGAAAATTATATCCCTTGGACTTGCTTTGACGAGTATTCGGTCCATCTCCTCCAAGTATATTTTATTAATAAGGGGAGGTAATATTTCATATCATAATTTTATTGTACTTCGTATCTAGAAGAATAAGTCTTTTCTATTTTGAATTTTTTAAGTGACACAATAGACAACCAACTTTTAAAACAAAAAACAGAAATATTTTTTTTTTTCAAGAATGAATTTTAAATATCAATTGTGTAACTTATAATCTATAAAACAGGTATATTAAGGTTTTGTTTGGTAAAATTTTTATTTTTTAAAAATAGCTTATAAAAACTAATTTTTAAAATATGACTTTAAAAAAAAGTGTAATATTTATATTTAGTAAAACAAATTAAAAATAACTTTTAATAAACATAAACAACAATAATTACGTTTGGTAAAATAGTTTTTAAAATTTAAAAATTAGTTAATATATGATGTTATATTAGACTTTTAAATTTTAAAAAGAATAAATCAATTTTAAAAAATTATATTCAAAAGTATCCAATTTTTTAAAAACGGTAAGTACAAGTACATAATCTTTCAAACATAAATGAGAAACTTATGCTTTTAAAAAACACAAGTACCTCTTAAAAAAGATTTACTAAACCAAACTTAAGGTAGGTAAAATATATGTAATTCAATCTAGTCTTTTAAAAAAATTTTACTAAACCAAGCTTAAGGTAGGTAAAATATATGTAATTCAATCTAGTCTAAAAATGGTTACATTGAAAATCAAGAGTTAATAATAAGCAAATCAAGTATAGAAATGATTACATTGAAAATCTCCAATCTGACACATAGAAAGTGAGGAAAATTCAATCTTATTGATTTCAAGTGCATTCAGTTCAGAAATATCCATGTTATATTAAATTAGTTTAAAATCAGTTTAACAATCACAATCCTCTAATAGACAATTTAATATTGTTAGATTAATATGTTAGAGCCATTTCTTATGAACCAGCCTTGAACAAGCCACTTATTTCACATAATTTTGTTTATCAACTTTCCTAAGATCATTTTAAGGTATCTAAATCAACCACCATGACATCTTACAATTTAGTGTACTTGCTAACTTCTTAAGGCTCTTGCATGCATGCATGGATACATGTGCTACACACCGACTACATTTTTTTAAATTTCTTCTTCCTTTACTTTTCTTTTTTAATGAATAACATTGTATATACCTACGCAAATAGTCGTCACTATTGGGTTCAGCGGTTCAGGTGCATTCCTTCGATGGCAAGAGCAACAACAACATTAACAATAGAATAATAGTAACAATAATGACATTAACAATAACAATAACAATAACAATAGCGCAATAGTAACAAAACAACATTATAACAACATCATCAATAGGAACAACAACATCAACCATAGAGCAACAAAGCAAATCAATGACAATAACAATTGTTTAATTAATAAAGACTAATTACTTCTTACTTGGTAAGAATAAATCCATGATTTGTATCAGGTTCAAAAGATAGAGATAGGAAAAAATAGAGGAAAGCAAATTTTGGTAATTTAATAAAAAGAAGCAAATAGTCCTACATACTAAATTAGAGTTTGATTTAGACAGCATGAAAGGAATTCCTTTCTTGTTTGTAAAAGAACTTGTTCTAAGTCTTAAAAAGGTAAATTTTAAGAAAGAAACCACATATGAAGTATAATTAGAGTAGTAGAATGACAATGAAAAGTATCTTCATTCACATCAGAGAGTGCTAGCATGTATATTTTTAATGATGTGAGATTAGATCTAATGATAAAAAATTACTCATTTTTCTTTTGTTAGTTAAATGATGGTCAAATTTTAATAAAAGTGCTAATTCTTTAAACTTTTTCATTCTATTGTTGTTCAATTTTAGAGAGTACCTTTGTATTCATCCATTAAAATATTTAGCCAAATTAATTCAATTGTAACTTAATTTTAGAGACTACTTTTATACTCATCTACTAAGATATTTGATACATCATTTACATCCTCATCACAGCTTATGGATCCTATTATGATTATTACTATTTCTATTAGTATCAACACTGACACAATTTGAAAATAAAAAAACTAAAAATTAATTTTTTAATTTAAATGCTTAACATACAAGTTCGTTGAAAAAAAAATAATTACTAACAAAATAGTTTTTTAAATATTCAAAGTTTACAATTTTGTTTTAAAAATAAAACAAAACAATATAATCACACAATCTTGACTACCTTCTTGTATAATCTCAACCACTTTTCAAAATTCAATCCATTCATATCTATATTTTTCTTAGTATTCAAAGTTTAAAATTTTATTAAATGATCAATCTGTTAAAATTTTCTTTAACAGCTTTTCAAAATTCAATCTATTCATTTCTATATCTGTATCTATAAATACACATCATCACTTTCTATCTATTATCTATTATTTCTTCAAAGGGAGAGATTGAAAACAGCAAAACAGAAAAAATGTGGTCCAGAAAGTATTCATTTTTTCTGTTATCAGCTTTTATTCTCCTTTCTCTCTTCCAAGTCCCTACTGGTGCTGCTCTTGAACTCAAGAAGGTTAGCATGCTTTTTATGTCCCTCCTTACTCATCCACTCTTCTATTATATGTTTTCGTTTTTTTGTTTTGTTACAATGATGTGTTACATTTATTTATTGATTTTTTCATTTTCTTTTTTATTCATGACAAAAATAAAAGTCATACATAGTGTACTTGGGATCACATGAACACGGTGAAACAGCTACAGATGCTGATTTCGATCGAGTCACCCAAACTCATTATGATTTTCTTGGATCCTATTTGGGAAGGTACTTAGTATTCACTAATCAATGTTTAATACTATTTGAACGTACTAATACTGAATATTATGCGAAAAAATTTGACTTGTATTCATTGCTATGCAGTTCTGAGAAAGCAAAAGAAGCAATGATTTATTCTTATACAAGATATATTAATGGCTTTGCTGCAATGCTCCGAGATGAAGTGGCTGCTGAAATTGAAAGTAAGATCTCAATAAAATAGTTGATGGTGAATAGAAAAAGATTTAAATTCTAATTTTTTTCCAAAATTACTGTGATTTTTTATGTAGAACATCCAGAGGTTGTGTCGGTGTTCTTGAACGAAGGATTGAAGTTACACACTACACGGTCGTGGGAGTTTATGTCAATGGAGCACCAAAGTGGTGTGATTAGCCCTGCTTCGGTGTTTAGCAAAGCCAAGTTTGGTGAAGATACCATAATTGGGAACTTTGACACTGGTAAATTTTACCTCTTTCTGCCATTATTTTCTTTTATTTTCTTGTAGCACGTCAATTTCAAAAGTGACTAATAAAAGTATCGTATACTCTGTCCTCGTTCCATTGGCAATCTCGCTGTCTTTAAATAAAATATAAAGACAAAAAAAATGCAATCACAATCCATTTTGTGAAAAGCATCATTTGTCTTGTTATGCAGCCATGTAAATCAATAGTTTATGCGCTGTGATTTCTTTCATTGTTCTACATGCTTTTCATGAAAGTTTGATTAAAATTTACGTGTAGGTGTATGGCCAGAATCTCCTAGCTTTAGTGATGAGGGCATAGGTCCTATTCCTTCAAGATGGAAGGGATCCTGTGAGGCTGGCATTCCTTGCAACAGGTGAGATTTTAACTTCTTTGTTTCTCGCCTTTTATTCACTCTCTCATTTTGTTCTCTCTATAAAGAACAGTAGTAGAAATCTTGAAACAGTAACAGAAATTTAACCATATCCTGATTACAGGAAGCTGATAGGAGCAAGGTACTTCAACAGAGGGTATGCTGCATATGCAGGGCCTAGTACACTGAAGAACGCTACTCTTAACACGGTACGAGATTATAAAGGCCATGGAACACACACACTATCAACGTTAGGTGGAAACTTTGTCCCCGGCGCTAACGTCTTCGGCTTTGGCAATGGAACCGCGGAAGGCGGCTCTCCCAAGGCTCGAGTGGTTTCTTACAAGGTCTGCTGGCCGCCAATTTTTGGCGCCGCTAGCTGCTTTACAGCTGATATCATGGCGGCTTTTGACATGGCTATACATGATGGTGTGGACATTCTTTCCCTCTCCATTGGAACGGTACCCATTCCATACTTCAGAGATGGTGTCGCCATTGGCTCATTCCATGCTTTCAGAAATGGAATCACCGTCGTGGTCTCTGCTGGTAACCAGGGACCAGAGATGGGATCTGTCTGTAACGTTGCGCCTTGGATGCTCAACGTCGCTGCAAGTACCTTGGACAGGAAGTTTAATGCTGTTGTTGAACTCGAGAATGGAAAGCGCTTCAAGGTAACAAAAACTTTCAAAAGGTTCAATCTTTTACTTAGACGAGGATATGAATTCTAATCTGTATATACTTTCAAGGGTGAAAGCCTTGCTCCTGGTATGCCGCAAAAGAAATTTTACCCACTCATCAGCGGTTTAGATGCAAAATTGGCTAATGCAACTGACCGACACGGGTAAGAATCCAATAACCTAATTCTGAATTTAATTTTCTAATTCCAAAGACAATAAATTGTTTCTTGTTTCGTTGTGGTGCAGTCTTATGTGCAAGATAGGAGCAATTGATCCAGAGAAGGCGAAGGGAAAAATATTGGTTTGTGGGAGAGGCAATGTGGCGAGAGTGGAGAAGAGCTTTGTGGCTATGGAGGCTGGTGCAGTTGGAATGATTCTTTGTAACGATCAGTTCAGTGGTAATGAGCTCATTGCCGATCCTCATTTCCTTCCATCATCACATATCACGTATGAAGATGGCCTGCAAGTCTTTTCATACCTAAATTCTACAAAGAATCCCATGGGATATATTGTTCCACCGGAGACCAAGTTGCATGTGAAGCCTGCTCCATACATGTCATCATTTTCCTCCAGAGGGCCCAACACAATCACCCCTGAGATCCTTAAGCCTGATGTCACGGCTCCCGGAGTCAACATCATTGCTGCTTTCTCGGAAGCAGCTAGCCCCACAGAAATGTCCTTTGATAACCGCAAGGCTCCATTTGCTGCACTGTCCGGAACATCTATGTCTTGCCCTCACGTCGCCGGAATCGCCGGCCTTCTCAAAACACTCCACCCTGAATGGAGTCCATCAGCTATCAAGTCCGCCATCTTGACATCCGGTAACAAAAATAACACTAGCTAAGAACTTATTTATCTAAATAAGTGGACATTTTTCAAAATAACTAATTATCAATTGATTATTTAATTTAATTTTCTTGTGGTGTACGTTTTCAGCTAGGACAAGGGACAACAAGGGTGAGCCAATGCTTGATGGGGATTTTAAAGCAGCAACACCATTTGAATATGGTTTTGGTCACGTGAGACCAAATCGTGCCATGGACCCTGGCTTGGTCTACGATACAAGCATAGATGATTACCTCAATTTCTTGTGTACCATTGGTTACGACCAGAAAAAGATCAAGCGGTTCTCCGGGACTCCTCATCATGAGTGCCCTGATGGAATGGGTGTCTTGGATGTCAACTACCCTTCAATAACGGTTCCCGTGCTGTACGGTCGGGTTACCGTGACACGCAGGGTGAGGAATGTGGGTTCGCCAGGGACTTACGTTGCAAGCTTCAACGACATTCCTTCGGGGCTTTCTCTTTCCGTGAATCCCAATGTGTTGAAGTTTCAGAGCGTGGGTGAAGAGAAGAGCTTTAAGGTCACAATGGAGGTTGCTAAGCCAGGTCGCTCTATAGTCTTTGGGGACCTGACTTGGTCCGATGGAAAGCATTATGTCAGGACTCCAATCACCGTTGGTGGAATCAAGGTTTAATTAGATTAGATTTTAGTAATCCAAATAGCTTATTTGGATGACATTTTTATTTTTATTTCCATTTTTCTCTCTTTTATATTAGCTTAGTTCTCAGCAATAATCCGGAGGTTGGAATAAGAAATTGGAAATAATGGAATTTCGAATGTTATTATTTTATTACTGCGCTCTCCGCCTATTAAAGTATGCATTAAGTTAAACTAGTTTAATACAGAGAAAAAGTAAACAATCCTATTAATTATAACTTCATCTAAAAAATACATCTAATATTAATTATATATTTATGGATTAAAGAT
>NC_029793.2:10851406-10855653 GCF_000816755.2 Arachis ipaensis | reverse complement strand
CAAATAAATAAAAGAATACTAAACTTTAATAAAAACAAATAGTGACAAAACAAAATACTTAAAATCAACTTTATGATTTAAGATAAAAAAACATAGAATAATATTAATATATACATTTTAGTAGCCATAAACGGCTTACGAATAAATAATTATAAACTAATAAATAAAATTCAACAAATATAAGATTAATTAAGAAATTAACAAAACTACAAAAGTAAAAATAAAATAAAATAAATAAAAACGAAAAAATTAAACAAAAAATATTTGAAAGAGTTTAAATAAATAATGGACAAAACGTAAACAAAAAAAGAATTATGAAAAAATTTTATTGATTGTTGATAGATTGAACTGAACATAGAATTATGAAGGTAAAACTAAATATATATAGTGCAATAGTACATTGTCTACGAAAGATAAAAGTAAAGATAAAATAAGATAAGAAGAGAAGATAACATAAAGATAAAATAAGATAATAAATTGAATTTATGTATTCTGTTGGGCTGAATTTGTGGGCCACAAGACTTCTTGTTGTTATGGGCTAAGGTGGAAGAGTAATTTAACACGGCTCCCAAGTTGGTGGATGAAAGATGTCACAACTTGGATAAGTTCCGATGAAATTGTTAAAAAAGACGTGACGCGGAGGAAGATGTGTGTGGCGGAATTTGAGCAACCGGCTAAGAGGAAATGCTATGCTTGAGCAGCGATCTTCAAAAAATGCGTGCTACGGAGCTTGAGCTTCCGGCGGCAAAAAAATATAAAAGGAAATGCTGTACTTGAGCAGCGATGTTCAATATGTATGCGACGGTGCTGCTCATCATGTGCCTTGTTATGTTGGTTCTCTTAATCCTTAAGGAAATTATCTTGTGATTGATGGCGGTATTCAATATTGTGGTCACCTTTCATGGGTGGAATCTTTTCGCTGATTACTGGCTTGGATATAGTTGGTAATAATAGCTTGTCTTAAGAGAAGACCAAGGAGTTTCGAAGTATCTAAGGCATGTTTTCAGTGTTCTGGATGAAGAGATCCGAAAATGATTCTTTTGCAACTCGTTAAGTCAGATTGGACATAATGAAGGAAGTGTGTATAGTGTCGCTGAATGAATCTTCTACTGAGCATTCTTTTACCTCCGGGAGCGGGTGCAAGATTGGAAATTGAGAGTAGAATTGAATTAGATTATAGTTAAAAATTTGGATTAAATTAGATTAAGTTTCTGCACCTTAATTTGGATATGAAAGAGTAGTATCTTTGTTTTGACTTAAGGGTAAAAACCTAAACGAGTCTTAGAGCTTAATTGGTCTTCATTTTTTATGATAGTTGGATGATTTGAATATATTTAATTGGCTCAATTCCATCTAATTTATTTTCCATATGATCCAATTAGTTGACTTGTTGGACTTTGCTACTTAAATTAATGAATTTTAAAATATAATATGTTAAAATTTATTGGGATGTTACATCGGATGGATTAATTCAATTATATTGATATAATTTGTATAACAATATATAATTCTAGAAAATAATTCTCAAGTCAAAACTCTTTAATTACTTTTGAATTTAACTTCTTTAATTATTATTTTAATTTCATGTACACAAACCAAAACCTCATCTTGTTAATGATTAATTGAAATAATATTGAGATAATACTCAATTTGGTCCATCAACTTACACGCGAGTCTCAATTTAGTTCCTTGAGGTTTCAATTGCCTCTATTTAGTCCCCGAAATTTATAAACGTGCCTCATATTAGTCCCTAAAACCATTATTAGTATAAAAATGTTAATAGAGCGCTGTTGTAGACTATCACATGTCACGTTAAAACTTGTAAAATGATACAGTTTTAGTTTTGACATTTAAATAGCTCAAAAACGACATCGTATTACTTATTTTGTTACGTAAAATTTTAATAAACATCATTTAGGATGTTGTTTTTAGGTTATTTGAGTGCCAAAACAAAAACGATATCATTTTACAAAGTTTAGTGTGACATCCGGCTGTCACGACAGTGTTCCGTTAACGGTTATACGTTGAAAATTGTTTCAAGGACTAACATGAGTTATGTTCACAAGATTTGGGGACTAAATAGAAGCAATTGAAACTTTAAGGACTAAATTAAGATTCGCCTGTAAGTTCAAGGACCAAATTGAGTATTATCTCATTAATGTTTCTTCTCATAAATACAACATGGTGCACATAACTCCTGTACTAATTTCAAGATTTCAATACCCAAACGTAGTTTAAGTTTAAAATATCATTTTTGCTTCTTAAAAGCATGCACTTTAATTTGGACAAAAATGGGGCATGCACATTGATACATATATATACTTTGATAACAAATAAATAATTGTAATAACGAACATGTAGCTTTTTATTAATCACCCAAAAATAATAATAAAAATAAATAATACACAAAATAGAAACCCATCCTTGTTTGTGTCATTGAATATCCCTTATATTCCCTTGGTTGCATCGAAAAATATTCAAAATGATCAAAACATGAACTACTTCATTTGCAACAGAGTTGGTAGGTAATAACAACAATCTGCTGGAACGAATCTAATAATCATGATAAAAACATACATGAAAATGAGGAAATTAAACCACTATGTTCCAGGGATCAAATAATAAAATCACATAAATTGTCATAGCTAGGTTGCATGCATAGAAGAAGAGAATAAAAATGAGTATTAGAGGTGTTGATGAGGAACAAGACATAGAATTAGAGTTCACTCCGACGTGGGTGGTTGCCGTTGTCTGCTCCGTCATCGTTGGCGTCTCCTTCGCCGTCGAGCGCTTCCTTCATTATGCCGGAAAGCGTCTTAAGAAGAAGAATCAGACCACACTCTATGAAGCTCTGCTCAAAATCAAAGAAGGTTATTATTATTGTTATTGGATGACATGTCTGTCTATTATTCAACATTTTTTACATTTGAAATCTAATGTAAATTTTAAAATAAACTAAAATAAAGAAAAAGAAAAAATTTGGGCTGTCGTGTAAATAATTCACAGATAGTTTATGTGATTTCATTTAATTTGTTTATTTATTAATTATTATTTTGAAAATTTCAGAGTTGATGGTGTTGGGTTTTATTTCTCTGTTTCTATCGGTATCACAACGTGGGATAACAAAAATGTGTGTCCCAAAAAGTTGGAGTCACCACATGCTTCCATGTAGTCTTAAAGAAAAAGAAGAGTTAGAAGCTGAAACAAATATTACTTCATCACATTTTCAGAATTCTCTTTCTTTCTCTTCCAATAATCTTAGACACCTTCTTGCTCTTGCTCATGCCCAAGTAGCCGCAGAGGCTCAGCTTCAATACTGTGCTCTCAAGGTATTCATCATTATCATAAACACCAAATAAGCATTCTCTCTATGTAACATGATTGCTCAATCTACCAAGTTTATTGTCAATTGAGTTGCAAGAATAGTAGCAAAACTAAATTTCCATGGAAAATATAATACTACTCTTTAGCTAAGAATTTGTCATTATTTTATTCTAGAACTATTCAATTTAAGATTTTATTGTTTAATTTTCCAGAACAAGGTACCTTTATTATCCAACGAAGCAGTGCATCATCTTCATATCTTCATATTTGTCCTAGCTATCGCTCATGTAACGTTTTGTGTTCTCACAGTTGCCATTGGATTATTAAGGGTCAGTATCTAATAATCTAATTAATAAATAAATCCCTTTTATTTATTATATTTACTAATTATTAATGCATAGCTGTGTTTGCATTTATAGATACGTCAGTGGAAGCAATGGGAAGACTCTGTTGCAACTCAAAACAATGAGACACACCGAGGTCAACTAAAACTTTATTTTTATCATGATTTAGCATTTGTAGTTAAAATTTGGTGGTTAAACTCCGTTTTTGTGGTAGGGGACATATATTAAATCGTATTATACAATAATTAAATGAAATTTAATTATGTTTGAGAATAACTAACAAATTATGTTGCAGATTTGGAGTCAACAGTTACTCTTGTTCACCAACATGCGTTTATCAGAGATCATTTTATAGGGATAGGCAAAAATTCGACCCTACTGGGTTGGGTGGTATGTTAAACTCTCCAAGAATTTTGAAACACAGATAAAAATATTGCTTAAAACTTATGATTATTAGATCATGATTGGATCCGTATACCAAAATTGAGTGTTAATTATCTTTATTATTATTAGCTGTTATAAAATTAATTTTTTTTAAAGTTTAAGTAAATAAAAAAATATAAATTATTATATTTTTAA
>NC_029793.2:10851136-10851398 GCF_000816755.2 Arachis ipaensis | reverse complement strand
AAAGTATCATTCTGATTGTCTTCACTTAATTAATCTTTAATCTTCTATATGACATCATCTGCTCAACATCATAATCTATGCCCTATATATATTTCACATCTTGTCTTGTTATTGACATTATTCCTTCTAATTATTGATGCATGTTTCTTTCAGAAATCTTTCTTCAAGCAATTTTATGGATCTGTGACAAAATTAGATTATGTGACATTAAGGCTCGGTTTTATTATGGTAAGATTCTAAAGTGCCATATTTAATTATTTAC
>NC_029793.2:10850084-10851112 GCF_000816755.2 Arachis ipaensis | reverse complement strand
ATATTTTGTTGCACTTCTTTATTTAAGACCCACTGCAGGCGAAATCCAAAGTTTAATTTTCACAAGTACATGATTCGTGCCGTTGAAGATGATTTCAAGAAAGTTGTTGGTATAAGGTAAATAAAGTGCTTCTCCAAAATAACTTTTTATTAATTAAAACTCACTTGCTCAAATTTTATGGCTTTTTGGTTCTAATTTGCATTGGCTCTTTAATTTACGTAAGACATTAATTACTTGTTAATTCTGCGTAATTGAGATTATATCTTTATGGCTGCAGTTGGTATCTTTGGATCTTTGTGGTCATCTTCATGTTGATTAATATTAACGGTATGTTAGAACACCAGTTATGAGTTATACGTATATAAAAAATAAATTATTTATATAAAATACATATTAAAAACGTGTAAAATGACAAATATATGATATTTAATTTAATGGCTTAATTTTTATATACATATAATATTTTTTTACCACACTAAGCATTTTAGTTAGTTCAATGTGGCCAAATTATATATTTATATATTTCTTATTATTCAAACATGTATCATCAAATGCATCGGCTAGTTACTCAGTTATGCATGGTTTATGCTTCTCTCCTTTTGCTAATAAAATTTACAATAATATGAAATATGCCAAACTAGGTTTTTTCAGTAAATTAAAAAAAAAAAAGGACACACATCATGTGTCTATCTATATATAATAATGTATCCTTTCTCTCATAAGTTTTTGTTTAATTTCGGTAAAAAAAATTTAAAAACCGGGTTTGCAATCTTTCAGGTTGGCATACATATTTCTGGATTGCTTTCATTCCCGTCATAGTAAGTATCTCCATAAATTTCTTTGACTCTCTTTTGATATTTACATGCATATGGACATACATTTATCTTTAGCAAGTTAATTTCTCTATCATAATTTTTTACAAATTTATTTCACTCTATGATATGCACATACACTACGGACACAGGATACGACACAATACGAGATATACAAACATACGAATTCAAAATTTTTATAAGATACGGAACAAC
>NC_029793.2:10808799-10850059 GCF_000816755.2 Arachis ipaensis | reverse complement strand
GTTTTAATAATTAATAATATATATTATTTTTAAATTTAAATACACGTTAAGAATAAGGATGAATATGTTGACACTTAAGTATCCAAAGAAGAATTTTTTATTTTTTATTAAAACACAGTTGTACATAAAAGACACACGAGTCAGACGATAAATATCATGTCTAAAATGTGCTCAACAGCACGGCAAATCAAAAAAGTATTCATACTTCATTAGATTTAACTTTTCTTTTTGTGTGTTGATTTCAGCTTCTACTTGCTGTTGGGACAAAGCTAGAGCATGTGATAATGGAATTAGCAAATGAAGTAGCTGAGAGGCATGTAGCCATTGAAGGCGAATTAGTTGTTCAACCATCAGATCATCATTTCTGGTTCAACCGTCCTCGCATTATTCTCTTCTTGATCCACTTTACCCTTTTCCAAAATGCTTTTGAGATTTCTTATTTCTTCTGGATCTTGGTAAGCTTATTAACTTCTACTATAAAAAACAAACTATAGAGTAAAACAAATTAAAGTTTTATAAAACATTAAATAATGTCTTCATTGTTACACTAAACATTTTATTCATTATTAGCGATTGCATTTTCTCAGGTAACTTATGGCATCCATTCCTGTATAATGGGACCAATTGGTTACATTATCCCACGGCTCATTATTGGGTAACTATGCCACTACAATTTCCTTTTATTATATTTTAATTAATTTGTATGCAATGTTAATTCAATCCTTCTCTTTAATATGTTCTTAAATCTCTTTGTGTTGCTGGGATTGTAGGTTATTTATTCAGTTACTTTGTACTTACAGCACACTACCACTCTATGCAATCGTTACACAGGTAAGTCTCATTTGCAATTATTTTTATACGAAGTTAATAGTTGAAAACGGTTAGATAATTTGACATTTTTTATTAACTGATCGTCTAAGAGTTTTCAACTATCTTCACATAAATACAAATGCATAGAAATTTCACTATATAATTTTTGTGACAATGTAGATGGGAACTCATTTTAAGAAGAACATATTTGAGGAACAATTGGAAAGACCTATTGTTTATTATGGGGGAGAAAAGGCAAAGAATAATGGAGCAAAAGCTGATGAAAGCCATGGTGAGCATGAAAGAAGGGCATCTTCACCTGAGGCCAATACCAATGTCCCCAAAGAAGACAAGTCTAATTGAGTTTCCAGTTGCTTTGTTAAGATCAACACAAATGCAGTGTTTGAAATGGATTAAAAAGTGAAGACCCAAAAAAAATTAACGGGATTAAAAAAATGACTAATCTTCAAATTAGTATTCATTTCTAATAACCGTCAATTTTAAATATCAAAATGACATGTAATTATATTTTTAATAATATCTATCTCTTAATTGTAATAATTAAGTAAACACGTATTACATATATTTGTTTATTTAAAGATTCCTTTATCTATTCATAAAATTTTAAGCATGACCTCTTAATGTGTATATTTTATTTTAAGAGAGGTTTTAAATATAAGTTAATCTTATCTTAAGATGTCATTTTAATTGGATGAGCACAATTCACAGAATCCTCCACGAGCATTTAGTAATTTCTCTGTAAATGAGAACTCAAATAAGAAAACCAAGTAAAAATGTTATACTCAGAACATTTCGTGACTCAATTATTAGCTTGAAAGTACTATCTATATTAATAAGATTCAACAAGCAAAGGCAAACACCAATAAGGCACTCATTTATATTTCTATATTTGGCACTTTTCACATGCTTTTTTTGGGTACACAAAACTTTGCTAATACTTAAAACACTTGAGGTAGACATAGAAATACTTGTATTCTTCCGAAATACACTTGATGCATATTAAAATCATGAGACTCAGATTGTTGGTAATTAAATTATGCTTATCAATAAACTATGAGTAAGCTGAAAAGTTAGAAAATTCAAAATGTTCCAAGATGCTGCTTCATCAGCTACACTTTATGATAAGAAGTGAATGAGTTGTGAATTATTTATGTGAATGATTGATTCCTGAGCCAAATTAATTGTGAATTTGAACTTACACACATTTTTAGTATTTTACATGACTTTTGAGTATTACAGATGTTCCTAAAACACGCATTGACCCACAAATGTAAGCAGCAATTACTGGTCAACCTTCCTATACTTTTCTAGCTTCCACGGTAAGTGCTGAATGAAAACGGGGAAAGCAATAAAGGAACATGAAAATGTTCCCTCTTCTGTGACTCTTGGATCTCAAACACAATGGATACATATGGAAAGAAGCCTCTTGGATTATACTTTCCTGTGTTGAAACTTATCCTGTATATCCCAGGAGTAACATTGTCAACTATGCTCATCAGTTGACCGCTGCGGCCATCTGAGTCCGTCTTCGATGACCCTTGAAACACCCAACCGCCATTGTCTGAGGTGCCAAATTCTGGGCGAGATTGAGCACCTCTCCACACCTCTAAGAGTACATCAATACCAGCAGCTGGACCACCTCGCGAAGTGTCCAACACGTGAGTGGTAATGGGCGGGCGGGTTCTAGCCGGAGCTTGGATTGATTTTCCTACTGGACTCTCCGAAGCTGCAGTCACATGCCCACCAATAATGCTTATACGATCTTCTAGCATTGGGAAAGTTTAAGAATCAAAATAGATCCAGGATTTCAGGAATGCTCAAATTATGAATTTTTTGATGCAAAACATTTGGAAAGACTACACATTGTGGCAACCATTAACACAATTGTAATTTCCCAAGGAAAAGTAAAGTATGAGCTATCCTCCAGCAAACAAAAATACCCAACTAATCCTCAGTCAGGTCGATCAGGGTAGTCAGTTATACAACCCGGATGTATAAAATTTTAACGAAACCATGACAATAAGGAAGTACCTTCTGCCTTTTTGGCAAACATGGTAGAATCTTTATCAGTTGTGGACGGGATGCTTTCTTTACTTGAAAAGAGCTTTGCAAGGCGTAGTTCTGTAATTTTCATTTGCTCCTCAGCTGCAATCTCGAATTCAACAATTGGCCTGTTTGTATAACGTCTCTGCACAACGTGACAACATATTGATTTAAAATTTAATTGCAAAGTGTTATATATCAGCATTTTCCATTTTTTATCACTCAAGTTTTCACTAGAGAAAGGTAAAAAAATATTTCAGGTCCCAATATAGACTACAAATTTAGTTAATGAATTATGCACAGATAATAGACAATGAGTGAAACCTCCAAGAAAGGAAGATTCTGGGTCCTAATGTCTTTCAAAACCTGGTGTTTTCCATTTTTAATCACTCAAGTTCCTTGATTAGTGAAAGGTATAAAATATTCAGACCCCAAAATAGATTAGGAATTTTTAATAATTGACTTCTGCACTGACAAAGTGACGATAGACAATAGAGGAGAGTGAAAGCCTGCAAGAAAGGAAGATTCCAGGTCCTAATGTCTCTCAAAACCTGGTAATATGAGAACCATGTCCAACCAAAAATAACGAGTTATCTACCAGTTATTTCAGATCCAAGAAAGGCACCCATTCTATCTCTTGAAACGGTTGATTTGAAAATAAATTCAGAAGAATCTTAAGCTCAACCTTCTAAAATAATTCATCATTTCCTTTTTTTATCTTCCATCAAGAAAAATAAGTAAATAACTAAACACATAGTCATGGACAGTGGCATTGGATGAACTAAACAATTAATTAAAAATAAAAACATGGATATACAAAACAGAGGATTTCAAATTCCAATGTACCTTCAGTTCAGCAAGTATCTCATCAGTGCTCCTCCCGGATGCACATATGAGAAATACAAACCCAAACTTTTCCCAGTACCGAACATTCCATTCAGATAGTTCCTACAAATTTCAAATTAAACACAGTTTAGAAGGCTAATCTTCATTTATAAACTCTAAAAACAACATTTGAAATCCCTCTCTAGCCTACCCCATCCAAAGCCCAATTTGTTTAATCGACATATGCTCCCTCGACAATAATAACAGCAATACCGAGCCAAGTGATGATGCAACTCCAAAATATGAAACATGCAAAATCAGAAGCCATACATAATAACTTTGTAACAAGTAAGAGAATACACCTCCCCAGAGACAGATTCTTTTACACGATTCAATACTCTTATTCGAAATAATCTAAAGTAACCTGACAGCAGAGATCTATAAGTTCTCTTATATTTCATAGTAGAGCATACAGAAACTAAATTGACTTTTCTTCACAAGAAGCAACAGCAAGCAAACCTGTAAGCTAGAACCAGTAGCAGTTGCAAGAGCAGTTGATTGTTCTCCTTTACTCCACCTACACAATTGTTTGGTGCAAAAATCATTACCATTAACACTTATTGAACTCAATGAAACAAAAACCGGAAGAATCACTCAACTGGCCGAATTAGTTTTATGAAATTATAAGCAACTACACAAACAATCACCAATCAAGAGGGAAAAAAAAATCCTAATTACAAGTATTCCTTTCTAGAGAAATCAGCATCACAGTGTCCTAGTGTCATATGAGAAAAAGTGCTTAAAATAATCACACATATCTTCCTCTTTTTTCCATTTCTCTGTTTTATCAAAATGCAAATGCTATATATTTTCTTATAGAATAGTTTTTTTGCTGAGGCATTACTCGGCATCTTTCATTTGATAGATTTACATTCCTTTGTGCTCATCCTATATATATTTGTAACGATTATGATGAAAAACACTGAACAAGAGAATTCATACACACAGTTTTAGTCTCTTCTTATCTTTTCCGCAATCTCTTCTTAGACCGTCTAAACATGTAGCAGAAATTAAACTCAAACTCTGAAGTAATTCACGGTAAAAAAAATGCGTAATCTTCGTGCATTCGAGTTCAATTTTAAAAGAGTCAACGCCAAAAAAAAACACAATAAAAAGAAAGAAAAAGAAAAGAGTGAAGTGGTGAGAGAGGAAAGAAAGCGAACTGAGCACTGGTTTGAGAGGCATGAGAGGGAGCGTGTTGTTGACCGATCTGAGGGTGAGCAGAGAAAGCTTGAAGCCAACCGTTAACATCAACGGTGTTGAACCAAACGTCTCTGGCAACAGAAATTGCGTGGTCCAGTGATGAGAAGGGAGAGGCGAAAGCCATGTGTTTGGCGAATGTGGTGCTTCCGCAGCATGATAGAAAATCCTTCTCTTCGAAACTCGCCGGCACCGCCATTCGACCTCTCTTCTTCACTCGGTTTTGTGAGATTCTGTTTGAGGATCTGCTGCGACTCAAGAGAGTGAGAGTCAGTCGGGGGAATATCACTAATAAACACAATAAAATCAATCTGCTGTAGAATAAATAAAGAATATATATAAAATAAATAAGCCTAAATAAAAGACTTTAATATTAGTATTTATTAATATAATATTCTCAATATAATAAAAATAGTTTATATATATCTATAACGTAATAGAGAGAGAAGTATTGGCAGTATGTAAGAAGAGTATTATATTAAAAAAGAGAGAAATATTTTATTGCTGTGTGCTATTATTCTTCAGATGCTTCTCTATTTATAGACGAAAGAGGATTTATATTTTCAAATTTTTTTAATGCATTCATCCTTGAGAACATAAGCCGCCTATAATAAATAGCATTCACATACTCATTCTTATCACAACCCTCTTCTTTGGATGGCCATTTAGGATTATACCCCGTTAAAACCTTACTAAAGAAAACCTAATGGAAAAAAACTTTAGTGAAGGAAAAAGAGTACGAAATCTTTTGTAATGGAACTGCCTCATTAAAAACCTTGTTAAGAAAAACCCAATGGGAAAAACCTGACTAAGGAAAAAAGAGTACAGTCTCTCCTTCTTGTCGACATCATTTAATATCTCGAAATCGGCACATCCCAATATGATGTACCAATCTTTCAAAGGAGGATTTTGGGAGTGACTTTGTAAATAAATCTGTCAGATTATCACTTGAGCAGATCTTTGATGTATCCACTTTTAAGTTGAGCAATGCATGCTGTATTATCTTCAAACAGGACAGTTGGAGCTATCTTCTGATCAATCAGTCCACATGATGACAGAATATATTGGATCAAACTTCTGAGCCAAAAACACTCGCGAATTGCTTCATGAATCGCTAGTATTTCAACAAGATTAGAGGAGGTTGTTGCTATCGTCTGTTTCGTGGACCTCCATGATATAACTGTACCACCATATGTGAACAGATATCCTGTTTGAGATCTCCCTTTGTGTGGATCAAATAAGTATCCTGCATCTGTATAGCCAACTAGTTATGGCTTGAATCCATATGGATAAAACAATTCCATATCAACCGTTCCATGAAGATAAACAAATATTTGTTTGATTCCATTCCAATGTCTTCTGGTTGGAGAGGAACTATATCTTGCTAGTAAATTCACAGCAAATGATATATCGGGTCGTGTATTATTAGCAAGATACATTAGCGCTCCAATGACACTAAAATATGGTACTTCAAGACCAAGGATATCTTCATTTGCTTCCTTAGGACGGAATTGATCTTTATTCACATCCAAAGATCTTACGATCATTGGGGTACTTAATGGATGTGACATATCTATATAAAATCTCTTCAAGATCTTTTCTGTGTATGTTATTTGATAAATGAAGATCCCATTTGTTATGTGCTCGATTTGCAGGCCGAGACAGAATTTAGTTTTTCCAAGATCTTTCATCTCAAACTCTTTTTTTAGAGCTTTTATAGTTGTTGGAATCTCTTCAAGAGTCCCAATGATATTTAAATCATCAACGTACACAGCAATTATAATAAATCCAGATGCATATTTCTGTATGAAAACACACGGGCAGATATCATCATTCTTGAATCCATTTTTGGCCAGATACTCAGTAATACTATTATACCACATTCGTCCAGATTACTTTAGACCATATAAAGATCTTTGCAATTTAACTGAGTATAACCTCTGCGAATATTCATGGGATGGTTTAGGCATCTTTAGTCCTTCAGGGACTTTCATATAGATATCCCGATCTAATGAGCCGTATAAGTAGGCTGTCACCACATCCATTAAATGCATATACAGTTTATGATATGCAGATAAACTGACCAAATAACGCAATGTTATCGCATCCACTACAGGGGAATACGTTTCTTCATAATCTATACCGGGCCTTTGTGAGAAACCTTGTGCCACAAGTCGGACTTTGTAGTGTACAACTTCATTTTTCTCATTTCGTTTTCTCATAAATACCCATTGGTATCCAACAAGTTTTACATCGTCTGGTGTACGGACTACAGATCCAAAGACTTCACGTTTTGCAAGTGAGTCTAGCTCAGCCTTCATGGCTTCTTTCCATTTTGGCCATTCATTTCTTTGTCGACATTCTTCGACTGATCTTGGCTCAAGATTCTTATTTTCATGCTTGATAGTTAATGCCACATTATATGCAAATACTTCATTAACAATTGTCTTATTTCGGTCCCATTTCTCTCCTATAAAGACATAATTTATCGAGATCTCGTCATTTTCATAATTTTTGGGTACCTGAACGTCTTCTGGAGTTAAAATTATATCAGAATTTTGGACAACTGCATGTGTCTTTACTATGTCTTTTTCAACAGGAATAGTATTTACCTCTTTTCTCTTTCGAGGATTTTTATCTTTGGAACTGACAGGCCTGCCACGCTTTTGGCGTGTATTTTCTTTGGTGGCAATTTGTCCAACTAGGACATCAATTCGAATTAGGACATTTTTCCGCTGGTATATAAGATTTGATTATCCTCTTTGTATCGGAAAATGCATTAGGCAATTCATTTGCTATTCTTTGCAAATGTTTAATCTTTTGAACTTCTAGTTCACATTGCCCTGATCGATGATCTAAATGCATCAACGATAATGCATTCCAATTAAGTTCCTTTTCAGGAAGTTTATTCTCTCCCCCTAATGTTGGAAATTTTGATTCATCAAAATGACAATCCGCAAATCGTGCTTTAAATACATCTCCAGTTTGTATCTCAAGATACCTCACTATAGAGGAAGAATCATATCCAACATATATCCCCAATTTTCTTTGGAGTCCCATTTTGGTGTGATTAGGTGGTGCAATGGGAACATATATTGCACACCCAAATATCCTTAAATGGGAAACATTTGGCTGCTGGCCAAAATCTAATTGCATAGGAGAGAACTGATGGTAACTCGTTGGCCTCAAATGAATAATTGCTGTGGCATGTAAAATAGCATTCTCCCAAACCGAGGTTGGGAGATTTGTTCTCATAAGTCAGGGTCTAGCAATTAATTGGAGACGTTTAATAAGTGATTCTGCTAACCCATTTTGTGTGTGAACATAAGCTACTAGATGTTCAACACTTATTCCATTAGCCATACAATAAGCATCAAAAGTTTGGGAAGAAAATTCGCCAGCATTATCAAGACGAATTGCTTTGATTGGAGTTTTTGGAAAATGTGCTTTTAATCGAATAATTTGAGCTAGTAATCTCGCAAACGCCAGGTTGCGAGAAGACAATAAGCACACATGTGACCATCTCAAAGATGCGTCTATTAGGACCATAAAATATCTAAAAGATCCACTTGGTGGATGAATAAGTCCATATATATCGCCTTGAATCCTTTCTAGGAATTCGGAGGGCTCAAATCCAATCTTTATTGGTAATGGCCTTAAAATTAACTTTCCTTGAGAACATGCAACACAACAAAATTCACTAGATTTAAGAATCTTCTGGTTCTTTAGTGAATGTCCATGGGAGTTTTCAATAATTCTCCACATCATGGTTGTTCCCGGATGACCCAATCGGTCGTGCCAAGTTATAAATTTATTTGGACTAGTAAACTTCTGGTTTACAGTGGCATGTGATTCAATTGTACTAATCTTGATATAATATAACCCAGATAAAAGTGAGGGTAATTTTTCTAATATAACTTTCATATTTGAATCATGAGTTAGTGATACATAAATACTCATGATTTTCCTCATTCATTGTCTCAACATGATATCCATTTCGACGAATATCTTTGAAACTCAATAAGTTCCTCAGAGACTTAGTAGACAATAGTGCATTATTTATTATGAATTTTGTTCCTCCGGGAAACAAAATTATAGCTCTCCCGAAACCTTCTATCACATTGCTCGAGCCAATAATAGTATTAACATATTCTTCTTTTGGCACAAGATGGGTAAAATATATATCACTTTTGAAAATAGTGTGCAAATTTGCACTATCCGCAAGGCAAATATCTTCACAATATGTCCTTGTCATTTTTCTTCAAAAACAAATAATAATAATAATAATAATAAAATGAGTAAAAGTACATGCACAGTATAATTATTCACATGAATACTTAATAAACACACATATTAAACTATTCCATCATTGATCAAATAGTCAATATTTCCTTCATGATCCTCAAAGAAATCAGATACATCATAATGAGTGGTGGAATTTTCAGCGCCATTTGAAACAAAATTTGTTTTCTTTTTTTTGTCATCTTTTTTCAAAGATACTTGATAAAGATCGACTAGGTGCTTTGGGGTACGACAGGTACGTGACCAATGGCCCTTTCCACCACAACGAAAATATTTATCCTCAATTGATTTATTTTGCTCATTGTTTCATTCTTTATCCCACTTCTTGTGAGATACTTTCTTCTGAATATAATTCTTCTTCCTTCCATTTTTCTTGTTACCAAAATCTTGCCATTTATCTCTTATGAAATAATGATTTGTTGTATTTACTTCAGGAAATGGGGCAGCGCCAGATGGGCACACTTCGTGATTCTTTAAAAGTAATTCATTGTTGCATTCAGCAACAAGAAGGCAAGAAATTAACTCAGAATATTTTTTAAACCCTTTTTCTCGATACTGCTGCTGCAGGAGCACATTCGAGGCATGGAAGGTTGAGAAAGTTTTCTCTAACATATCAGGTTTGAGGAAGTATCACAGTCTTTTGATGATTGTACCTTTCTTCAAGGTCTTTCTACAGATCTGCAGGATCTTTTAATGTGAAATATTAATTTTTCAATCATACGTCAAGATGACGATGAAGAAAAATCATGGCTTTGGCTTTATCCTTTTGGGATGTATTATTTTCAGCCTTAATAGAATCTCCAAGATCCATTGAATTAAGATGGATTTTAGCATCTAGTATCCATGATAAATAATTGTTTCCAGATATATCAAGAGCATTAAATTTAAGATGAGAGAACTTCGACATAATAAAATTTATTACTTGGAGTCTTCTAAAATTTGGTTAGAGTCTCGTGCTGATAACGTGTTGTAGAATAAATAAAGAATATATATAAAATAAATAAGCGTAAAGACTCTAATATTAGTATTCATCAATATAATATTCTCAATATAATAAAAATAGTTTATATATATATAACGTAAAAGAGAGAAGTATTGCCAGTATGTAAGAAGAGTTTTATATTAAAAGAAGGAGAGAAAAATGTTTTATTGCTGTGTGCTATTGTTCCTCAGATACTTCTCTATTTATAGGCGAAGGAGGATTTACATTTTTAAATTTCTTTAATGCATTCATCCTTGAGAACATGAGCCGCCCATAATAAATGGCATCCACATACTCATTCTTATCACAACAAATTGTTAAAATCACTAATCGGGTGATCTTATTCGGAACACCGCACTATGCCACGTTAAAGCCATTTTCCAAAAGGATTAAGGGCCGTTTGGATAGGTTCATAAGTTATTTTTTTAATTTTTAATTTATGAAAATGTATAGTATTAATGTTTGGTATAATTTTTAAGACTAAATTATAGCTTTTTAAAATGCTATTTTAGTGCTTATAGAAAAGTTAAAAAAATGACTTCTCTTATAATAAAAATCTTTTTATCACTCTTCTCTTAAAATAAGCACTTTTAAAATTAAAAAACCAAATACAAAATAACTTATTTATAAGTTACTTTTAATATAAGCATTTATTATTTAATCTATTTTTTCAAAAGTAACTTAATTAAGTTATTTACCCAATCTGGACCTATATTCCCAAAATGCTTATGAGATTGACGCAGTTGATATATTTGCATCATTAGTTATTTTTTTTAAATTTCATTTAAATAGTTAATAATTTTTTGTTTTATGAGCAATAAAATCATAAATTAGTAAAAAGTACTTTAAAATACTTTGAACAATATTATGTCAGAAGATTTTGAAGATAATCCAAGCAAAACAAGGTCCAAGATAAGCAAAAAGAAGATTAGAACACAAGTCACAATGCAAGTAAGGTTCTCAAACCGAATTAGTCATCGAACCGTTTTAACTATTAATTTATTAGTTTAGCTGGTTCAACCGTGGTTCTAATCGAAAAAATTGTTTTATAATAAACACCTGATTCTATAAAAATTCAATGAATAAAGCAACTAGTTCTAAATACTCTTCTACTGCATTTTTTTACCTTAAGGGGATCATAAACAACTATAAATAAACAAACTACAATGATATGCAATGCCAAAAATAGGCCAACGATGAAATAATAAAGGGTTTCTCTCTTCAATTCTATGTTCAAGCTTGTAGCAGACCAGAATCAACAGAGTAATATCGTTAAAATAGTCTTCCTTCTTAATTCTTATATACCTCAAAGAATTTCCTACAAAATGAAAATTGAACACAACACACAGCTTTAAAATAAAAACAAAACAACACTCTTAAATCAATCACCTCTTCCAAACACAGCCTTAAAACAAAACAGAACCACATTCAGAGTATGAGCATTGATCAAAAAATTGATTTCTAAAACAAAACAAAAACAGTAGAACAATGTTCAAAGTTTGAGCATTGATCACAAAAAATTAATTTCTGAAATAAAACCAAAACAGTTGAACAATGTTTAGAGTTTGAGCATTGGTCACAAAAAATTGATTTCTGAAACAAAACAAAAACAGCAAAACTAGCAGAACAACATTCAGAGTTTGAGCATTGATCACAAAAAAATTGATTTCTGGAACAAAACAATGAAAACATAATTTTTTTTCCTTTAGAAGAAGAAAACAATGAAAACATGAATTATATAATAAATCAATGATCACCAATATCCAACAATAATCTCAAAGACAATAATAAATACACAACAAAAATTTAGCAAATAAACAATAACAAGATCTAAGTAGAAAATCCAACAAATTAAATCGCAACCACAATTGTAATTTAACAAATTAAAACAATAGCAGTCCAACAATTTAGCAAATGATCAACTTAACAAGTTCAAGAACAGAAAATCACAACAAAAACAAAAAAAAATTAAAAATAATAGAAGAACAACAAAACAACAACACAAGAACAATTAGCAAATTAACAAGTTCACAATAACAGTTAAAATTTACCAAAAGAACACTGATGCAAGTGGAATTATCGTGCTAATATGTTTTCTGCAAAGATGCTATTTGTGCAGTTAAAATTTCCTAATTACTAAGATCCAATTATTCTACTTTCAAATTGTTTTACTCAAATTTTGTTAATGTTTAAAAGAAAATGTGGGTATCTTATGTCGCAATTGTATCATCAATAAGAATTAAAAAAGGATTGAAAGTAACAAATAAAACAAAAAAATGTAAGGTGCCGGAGGCAAAGTAAATTGCAGAAATTAAAACGAACGAGAAATTAAAGAGAAGATGAAAAAAGAAACATAAACGTAAAATAAGAACAAGTAAAAGTAGAGAAGAAATTTTATTAATAAAAACTGGAAAGAAACAAATTACAAGTGTTTGAGTTCAGAGGAATTACTTAAGATTTTCAATTTTACTCTGTGATGCCAAGGGGTTGAGAGCGTTTTGGGTTTCTAAGTGTTTTCTAAAAGAACTGAACTCCCTATAATGTGTTCCTAAAGCTCTATTTATAGACTAACCTAATGTCAGTTGACAGTTACCCTTTGTACACCATTTGCGAAAATTTTGAATTGCCCCGTAACTATTCCTGCACTTCTTACTTGATGTCAATTTCAAAAATCAAATAGATAACTAAATTGTCAAATGACCTAATTTAATTAAAATAAATATAAATATTATATATGGAGACATCACCATGTAACTAATTATTTCTTTTATAATTTTCTTATAAAAAATTATATTTTGTCTAATATAATGCCCCCAAAATTTTTCACAAGAATGATGTTTGAGCACATAAAAATAGTCGTACTCTTTCTCTTTTTCTTGTTATTTTATTTATTTAACCATTTATTTATTTATTTTTATTTTGAATAAACAAAAATAAAACCGTACAGTACGCTATTGTCTTGTAATACTTGTGGAGAGAGAATAGGTTAGTGTTTGAACGTCCAAAAAGCTTTTTTTTTAACTCTGAGTCTTTCATTCTTCCAAATTTCATGTACTATGGTGGGCCTCTTTTATTCCCAAGGGTTCGACTATACCTAGCTCTTCTAATATTCTAGGTAAGATTTCATTGCTAGCTTTATTTTTGTCTTTCTCTTTTCTATTGTTGATTTAGAGGAACCCTAGCCCCAAAAAAAATAGTATACAAAATATTCTTTGTATTATCTATGAGTACTAGAACCTTATTCTGAAGAGCATTCTCCTTGATTCTTTTACATTCTTTGAATCAAATTACGATTTGAATGTTGAACTCCTATTCTTATGTTGTTGTCTTTTTTTCTGTTTTCAAGTATGAAAAAGGGGACAGGAAAAAAGAAGAAGAATATTTCTGTCAATTTTGCTTTCAAAAACAGGATAAAAGAGATGGTTTATTTTCTTGGTGTTGATTCAGAGAAATCTTAATCCCAAAAATGGCATGCAAAATATCCCTTGTGTTATTCATAACTGAGTACTAGAATCTTACTCTGAAGAGCATTCTCCTTTTTTATTTTACATTCTTTGACTCAAATTACGATTTGATTGTTAACCCTATTCTTCAATTTTGCTATTTTGCTGTCTTTTTTTTCTATTTTCAAGTATAAAAGAAGAGGTAGAAGGGATAGAAGGGATAGTTCATTTTCTTGGTACAAATATGTCGAAATTTCATCCCTTTTATTTTTTTTTGGTAATATATTATTATATCTACAAATATAACCTGATGTTCCCTAACTGAAAATTGTGTGCTACCCCAGAACCTGTTTACGATGTGTTGAGGATCAAGGTCTTGAATTTCTTCAGTTTTGCTTTCCGCTGGGTCAACTGTCTTCTGATCCTCGATGTCTTACTGAAGGAGATGCTTTACCAGACTTCTTTGTGTATATATTTTCTAGCTTCTTTCTAACAATAATTGAGCTTGTTTTGGCCCCTTCACTAATATGATCTATTTAAATTTAACTAGACTTTTTTCAATGTAAGTAGAAACAATTGCTATCTTGTGGCCATATCAATTAGAAATAATTTAGCTTTTGCATCACTTTTGCCATTGGATTTTTTAATGAAGAATGCAATTCTAGGATCCCTAGCAATGCTCTGAAGCAACGTTACACAAATGCAATAGAAAATAAAGGGATTTGCTTAGATTATATACACATTCTCCTTTCTTTTAGCAATGATCAATATAGTAGATAATGAATTTTTCATATGTTTTATTTATGGACTTTTTTTATTACCTTTACAGCTTGTTTGTTAATCATTGACAACCTCGGCACCCAATACTTGGATTTTTTCAATCTGTATTTTTATGGCAAACTCAAGCCACCATCTGTCAACAAGTCCTCTTTCTTTATCTAAAGTGGCCATTTGTGATAAGTCTGTTGTCAAAAAGGGCAAAGATTTTGCTCCTGAACCAGAGGTTTCAAAATAAAAAATATGGAAATCTCAGGTGCTACTCCCTTTAACCATTGATGGTGTAGACTCAGCTTTCGTCGGCCCTATTATCTCTCCTAAAGTCGCAAACAAGATCAAAAAATTTTTTCCTGGTCACCCTCAAAGAAAATCTGTTGCTTTTCAAGACTCAATTCCTATTGGATACTTCGACTCCAACAACAGGCTATTCAGAAATCCCCCAAAGACTAACATTGAAGGTTACCATGCTTGGTTAGGTAGGGTTGAAACTAAGAAGATGACCTTGTGAAAAGAGATTGGGATATATGACCTAATTTAGCTTAGTAAAAACTCTTACACTGTTAATTCAGGACTAATGGGAGGTGCATTGTATTTCTAGAATGAGACTTCTCATACTTTTCACACCCCATATGGTATGATTACTCCTACTCTTCTGGATGTAGCTGCAATAACTGGCCTACCTCCCTTGGGAGAGGAAATTGTAACTACTACCCAGTCAATCACAGGAGTTGAGTATGTCATTGACATCTTTTCCACCACCTACCAGAGCTTCATTCTTAATAACAAAGGTTAGGATGGAGAACCTATTTCTGATAATGAGCATATAGCCTTTCTTCTCTATTGGTTGAGCGACGTAGTTTTCTGTGCCCAAAGTATTCAAGTTGAAGTCACTTATCTCCCATTGGCCATTATGTTAGCTGAAGGTAAGAGGCTGTGTTTAGCCAAATTGTTCCTAGCTCGACTATATCTCACTCTAGATTGGATCACAACCCTTATGAGGGAGAAGAAGAGAATCACTAATGTTGACGGTCCCGTTTGGTTTTTTCAATTGTGGCTGTCCGCTATTTTTGAATCTGAGCTACAACCACATTTGACCCAAAAAGGTCCTACAGATTCTGTGATTGCAGGACACCATCTGCTCAAGTTAGTTTTTCCTGATAAGTTAATGGCCTCACATGATAAGATGAAACACTTCTTCCGTGCTTTCTATTACTTGCCAGAAAAAGACCACAACATCAATCTGACTCCTTTTGCTAATTGTCAAACTGGTCCTGAATGGTTGACGCGATCTCCTACCCCAGTGAAGATTACACAAAAAGAAAGTATCAATATTTGGTCAGAGTTCTTGACTCTCCAATTACTTTTTGCTAGATTCCCAGGTGAAGATGACCTAAGAACAGCGGTCTATATGTCAAACGTTGTTTCTAGGAAATTTGGGTTAGCTCAGGCTATTCCGTCTTTTTACCATCTTCAGAAGTCACAATCTTTGCACGTCAAAGCTACTTCACTAGAACATCTGTTGCACATTCAGAAAGATAATGCTTCGCGGAGAAATAAATTTCACCTATTCCCTTTTAAACCTTGTCTGTTGACCACATATTCATTCTTCTTTTGGTGGAAAACTTATTACTCTTCCATTAAAATTGCTTTCAGTACCTGTTGTCAAAGGATGACCACTGCTCTCGTAATGCAACAAGTGAGGAGAGCATCAATTGTCAAAAAAGGTAATTAAAACTAAATCATTTGTCCATTTTGATTTCAAAAATTATGTTCCTCTCTGTGTTGTTGTTATTAATGTTATTTTCTTCATGTATAATGCCTTCTGAAAATGGCACTTGTTATTATTATTATTATTAATTTTTGTTACAAAGAAAAAAACCACCTCACTTGCTGCCAATCCTCCTTTGAGAAAGACTTATGATAGGCTTGTAGGAAAAAAGAAACCCAATTTTAATTACTCAAGTCGTCGGGTAAAGAGAAGACTTAAACTAATTGCAGTGTCAACATCTTCAAATAGTGATGACAAGGATGACACATCAAATGCATCCGATGGCAACCTTGACGAATTGGAGGTCTCTCAAAAAAATGAAGAGGAAAACGAGAGCAACTCGTCTAGTGATAAAGCAGTGAGTAAATCCTCTTCGAAAGATAATGATGTCGATGCCCTCAGCCTCAGTGGTCAACTTGCTTCTCAGGTATTTTCATATATTCTCACATCCTCCATATTAAAAATAGCATTATCTGGAAGAACTTTAAATGATGATGATGTCTCTCATGCTGATTTTTAATCTCATTAATTACCTTTGTCCTCATTTTACTTCTTGCATTAGGTCACTGCGGCTCCTACTATTTCTTTGATTGTGCCTAGCACTGAAAATCTGATGGTTGCCACACCTGACAAGCCTACACCTAAAGCTAATGCTAATAAGGTATGACATGTCATTTAGCCTGATCATTAGTATCTTTTTATTGTATTTTTTTAATATATGTTGACACCTTCTTTTGCATTTTTTTTAGCTTTAAAATTCTGAAATCTTACCGAGTTAGCGGTCAGGAAAAACAAATACCTTTTTTTTGCATTTTTTTAGCTTTAAAATTCTGAATGAAGTATATGCATGTAGTATGGATACACAGAAGGCTATAGTTGAATCTTGTTCGACCATTCAAAGTCACCTTCCAACAGAGCAACTCCATACTACACCTCCCACAACCAAGACTGCTGACAAATCCATCTTGCTCTATTGGCCCAATAACTCGGTGTCATTCTATCCAAACCTGTTTTGACACTTGCCACCGATCCGCACTTTAAGGCTCAGCTTTCTGATATTCTTCAAATTTTTTCAATTACACCACATCTTGAGACTATTGATCCTTTGTTGGCTCGCTTGCGAAAAAAGGTTTATGAGGACCTTTATGTCAAATTTTCGGATTCTCAAGCAGCTATCTCATTATATCAACAATCAGCTGAAGCTCTTTCTAAGTTGAAACAAGACACATCCTATTTTGAGATTGCCAAAATTACCCTGGCTGCCCATATTACAAAAGCTAAAAATCGGGCTCATGAGTTATCTAAAGAGATTCGAGACTTGGAACAATAGCTAACTGTCAAGAGAGAAGTAAAAAATAGGCTGGATGCTGCTTTGACAAAGGATGAGGGTCATTTGTCAAAGCAAGTAGCATGCTTGACAGTAACAATGTATCTTTACAGTCCCTTGAAGAGAAGATACTTTCCTCACATGAAGCTGCAAAAGAAGCCAGGAACTTCCAAACCGTTCTCCAAACTGAAGTTACTCGCTTGAAGGAGATCTTTGAAGCGTAGTCTTGTATTTCTTATGTGAACCTCTGTCATTTTAATATGTCCCTGCAATCTTCACTTTTTGAACTTTTAGAATTTTGTTTATTACTTGTTTTTGTATGCACTCTATCCTTATTTTGGAGGCTGGTCAACACTTGCTATTTTTGGGGAAGTTATTACATTACTTCACACTAAACCAATTATTAATATCACAGTGACCACTTTTGTATTTCATTTGGGATGACCTCCATATCTGTCCATGTCAGGTTGCACTGGTGCATGCCATCTTGTGTGCATTTGCTTCAAGTGCTGTCAAATTAAATCAAATGTGCATTTATTGACATGCCTCTAGCTTCATACAGGTTTATTCACTAAAATTTTAGTTTTATATGCTGGCATGTACTATACTGCACTCACAAAATGATAAGTTATTTTTTGTATTGACTCTTATTTTAAACTAATGCTTTGGACACATATTTGTCTCATAATCTTAATGCTTATGTTAGCTTTTACAAACTGAATTGCAAATATTAGTTAGCTCTTTATTTTTTCCTTTGACACTTCAATTGGATATTTTCGTATCCTTAAACATGTGGAGTGTTTATCTCATGCATGCCTGACCTATATATTTTTAAATATTTGTCATTTATTAAAGGAATTCTTCTTCCTGATCCGACTTCAATAATCTTATAGGCATTTCCAGAATAAATCTTGTCAACTATATAAGGTCCTTTCCCAAGTTGGAGACCACTTACTATAAGTTTTTGACTTTTTTAAAGGCAAAATTGTTTTCCACACTAAATCTCCAACTGCAAATATCTTTGCTTTAACACGGCGGTTGTATGATTTTGATATAATCTCTTTTTGTCGAATCACCTGCTCTAAAGCTCTCAACCTTACATCATCTAGTTCATTGAGCTCATCATACAAAGAATTCTAATAATCTACTACTGGTATCTCATCTTGTCTAGCCACCCTTATACTTTGCAGATTAATATCAATCGGCAACACCGCATCATGACCGTAAACTAACTTATACGGGGTGGTCCCAGTAAAACCTCTTGGAGAATTTCAGTAAGCCCAAAGAACTTGACTGAGAGTTTAGTGCCAATTTCTTGGCTGCCTTCCAATGTATTTTTTAATTAATGCAATCAAAATTTTATTCGCTACCTCCACTTGTCCATTGGCTTGGGCATAATACGGTGTAGAAGAAAGCATTTTTATATCCCTAGACTTGGCATATTCCATGAACTTTTTCCCAATAAATATGGTTCCTTGATAAGTAGTAATAGACTGAGGAATTCCAAATCTATGCACAATATGCTCCTCAATAAAATCAATTATTTCATTGTGAGTCACCTCCCTTAAAGGGATAGCCTCTACCCATTTAGAAAAATAATCAACACCAACCAAAATGAACTTATGACATTTAGAAGAAGGTGGGTGAATCTGACCGATCAGATCTAAAACCCAACCTCTAAACGGCCATGGCTTAACTATAACATGCAATTCTGAGGCTGGAATATGTTGAAGGCTTCCATGTTTTTGACATTCTTCACAGGACCTAGCATAATTTATACAATCTCTTTGAATAGTTGACCAATACAATCTTCTCCTGTTTATCACCCATTTTATTTTTTCCTATGACTGATGGGCACCACAAATTCCCTCGTGCACTTCAACAAGAGCTAAATACACTTCTTTTTCTCCCAAACATGTCAAGAGGTTTCCATCAACAGATTTCTTAAACAAGACATTATTCATTAGAACATAACTTTGAGCTCTATATTTAAGTTTTCTATCGACACTGAGACTTGGATTTTCTAGATATTCCACAATTGGTACTCTCCAATCTTAGGGGTCTAGTTTTTCTAATGACAACACTTCTCTTTCTCTCAAAGGTATAAATATGTCCTTTATCCTTACCAATTTTTCTAGTGTTGAAGGCTTGATCTTATATCTTGAAGCAATTTGAGCTAATTCATTTGCTTCTTGATTTAACTCCCTTGGAGCATGCCTTAAAATGACATTGTCAAACTCGCTCAACAACTTTGTAGCCACATTGAAATACTTTCTTAAATTTTCACTAATACACCTATACTCAAGTGATACTTGACGGACTACAAGCTGTGAATCTCCAAAAATTTCCACATTTTTAACTCCTCTTTCTAATAATAACTCCAGTCCCATTATTAACACTTCATACTCTGCCTCATTGTTGGAACATGAATAATTCAATTCAAAGAGGAATTTACTTAGCTCCCCGCTTGGAGAAATAATCAAAATTCCTATACCAACACCACCCTTATGGCATGAACCGTCAAAATATAATTTCTAAGGTACCAAACCAATGAAACCCAGTAAACTCTCATCAATGTTAATACAAGGATGGTCAACCAGAAAATCAGCTAGAACCTGACCCTTAACGGCTCTTGCAGGAACAAAATATAAAGAAAATTCTGTTAAGGCCAACATCCATTTTCCTAGTCTACCATGCAATATTGGAGAAGACAATATATATTTAAGAACATCAAACTTAGAAATTACATAAACATTCCTAGGAATTATATAGTACTTAAGTTTTGAACAAGAAAAATATAAAGCTAAACAAAGTTTCTCAATTGGAGAATAACGGCTCTCAACATCATTTAGCACACGACTTAGGTAATAAATCACTCTTTCGTTGCCATTCTCATCTTCTTGAGCCAGCATTCCACCAATTGTTACTTCAGAAGCTTACACGTAAAGTTTTAGAGGTGCTCCGTGCCTTGGAGGTGTCATAATAGGAGGATTAGTCAAGTACTGCTTGATGTTATCAAAAGCTTCTTGATGCTATGTTTTCCATTGGAACTCTTCCTCTTTTGAGGTAATTGACCTTCCCTTAAAATGCTTGCAGTTGTTTTTTGTTAGCTAGAGGAGGAGCCTCTAAGATAGCCTTTGTCTTATTTTTGTCAATTTCAATCCCTTTTCTCTGCACCAAGAAACCAAAAAAATTTCCTACACTCACACCAAAAGCGCATTTTAAGGGATTCATTTTCAATTTATGCTTTTTCATTCTTTCAAATGCTTTTTTAAATTTTCTAGATACTCTTTTTTAGCATTTGATTTGACAACCACATCGTCAACATAAATTTCCATAAAATTTCCAATAAAGTAATGAAAAATTTTATTCATCGCCCTTTGATAAGTTGCACCAGCATTTTTGAGTCCAAATGGCATCACAACCCATTCAAAAGTTCCTAAAGCACCTGGACACCTAAATGCAGTTTTTGACACATCTTCCTTAACTATGTATATTTGATTATAACCTGAATGTCCATCCATAAAACTTAACATTTCATGACCAGCAATAGAATCTATCAACATATCAGCTATAGGCATTGGATATTCATCTTTTGGTGTTGCAGAATTTAAATCTCTAAAATCAATGCAAACCCTTAACTTTCCATTATTTTTCATGACAGGAACAATATTAAAAATTCAGTTGACATACCTTGCTGTTCTTATAAACTTAGCCTTAAGAAGTCTTTCAATCTCTTCTTTAATCTTCTACACGACTTTAGGAGCAAATCTTCTTAGTGGCTGCTTGACAGGTTTGACATTGGCTTTCAATGGCAATTGATGTTCTACTAATTCATGATTCAAGCCTGACATCTCTGCATCATCCCATGCAAAAAAGTCGCAATATTCCTTCAAAATATCCACCATTTCTTTCTTAAAATCATCAGGCAACATCTTGCTCACATATGTTAGTCTAGGATAATCACCGTTACCAATAGCTACTTCCTCCAAAGGATCCTGCACCTCAACTTTTTTTACAGTGTCAGTGTTATTTGTTTCAAAACCTAAAGGACCATCATCATATATACAATCATAAGGTACACTGTCAATGCACCCTTCTCTGTCTGCCATATAGGCTGACAGCCAAGCCAGTTAGCTCGTTAAACTCGTCAGCTAAGTCTCTCCTGAGGTCGTATCCGCCCCGGCCTTAGGGACCAAAATAAAACCATTCATATCTATTTTGCACATCTCAAAATTTTCAAGATTAAATGCCTTGGTGTCAACTGTCAGTGGCTTAACTCCAGGATTATACATCCTAAACTCCACATGCATCTCATCATAGTAACAGGTACTATTGTCAGCAAGAACTTCTTCCACTCCTCCATCTTCATTCTAGAAAATCAATTTTTGATGTAAAGTGGATGGAATAACACCCGTTGCATGAATGCAATCACATCCTAGAAGCAAGTTAAAACCAGCTTTAGATGGAACAACAACAAACAGAGTTGGCCTATTGACAGAACCAACCTCGATTGACAATAGAACCACACCTCTAACAGAAGAAGTCATTCCATTAAAATTTGTCACCCCAATGCTACTTTTGATCAAATCTTTTTCAGTCTTTCCAAGCCTTCCTATCATTCTTTCAAGCATGAGATTGACAGTAGTTCCCCCATCAACCAAAATCTTATTGACTATCCTTCCATCAACATGAGCCTTGATATGCAGTGGACGCAAATATTCCTTATCATTTTCAGTAGGTTTCTCAAACAGTCCTCCTCCACACATATTGTCATCTAGCAATAGACATTCGCCTCCAGGAAAGACATCATAACAGTCATCTTCTAATGATTCCATTTTTCGGACTTGACTATACTCCTCAGGTAGTATTGACACCATAGCTATAGGCTGTTTAACACCAAATATTGCTTCTAAGCTGTCATCAAAACCAGTGTCAAAATTATCAGTAATTAAATATTCATCCTTTTCTCCCTTGTTTTCAACCATTACCTTCTTTCCAACAAGATTCTTCTTTACATTTTTATTGCATTTAGGGTGATTAGAAGAATTGCCTGTTTCTACAGACTTGGCCATGGTTAGCAAAGGAGAAAAATCTACACCGTGTCCCTTATATGGATCTAAAGAAACATACTCATATATTCTTTTTTTTGCTTAAAAGTTGTAAAAGGAGAATATTTTGGAATATTTTGACAATTTGGCCAAGGAAAATAATTAGGAACTTGCTGCATGTTAGGATTATAATAAGAATAAATTGGCTTTGAGGGAATAGGCACATTTTTTGGAATATATATACTACCTCCATCTTGTGCATGGTTCATGTTCTAAAACTAAGACTCGTAGTACCTGGGCTTAAAAGGTTTAGGCTTCACCCATTTATTTTTTCCTCTTGCAAAAGCAGTAGGTTGATTCTACACATTTCTCATATTTTGGACCCATTTATTGTTTGAAATTTTGGTGGGAGGAACTCTTGTCTTTTGAGAAAATCCATTAAATTTTCTATCAATCATGACTATAATCTTCATCTTCTGGTTGATGGGTTATATCATAGTGTTGTTGACATACTTATTCAAAGGAGTTTGACCGCCCAGCTTTTGTTTTACCTCAGCTATCTTTCATTTTAGCTCATTAGTCTCATTCTCTTTTTCAGCAATCTTCTTTCTCAACTCAGCCTTTTCCTTCTCTTCAACTTTGTACTTTTCAAATTCTTTTGCAGTTTCCTTGTCAAAAACAGCACTGCACTTTGGGCACATAGCGATGGTGCTGTCAGATTCTTTAATTCTCAACAAAAAATCTAACAGATCCTCACCAGGATGAGGATAAACTGGCTTCTTGTCTCGCTAAAAAATACTCAGGTCTTTATTTTCATCTTGAGCACTAATCACTGTAGCGTCAATTCCTATCATGTTGACTGACAAATTGAATGGCTCAACATAATTTGAATCAGCAGCAAACGGTTCAGTGTCCACCTTCATAGCAGTTTTATCCTCAAACTTCAACCTTCCCTCCTCAATGGCTTTTTGTATCAAATCGCTGAAACGGACGCAATTATTAGTGGTATGTGAGAATACCTGATGAAACTTACAAAATTTTTTATTCTTTATTTCATCAGCTGAAGGCATATTTTTTCCTTTCGGTAAAGTAAGCTGCTTATCTTTTAATAAAACTTCAAATATTTGATCTGCCTTAAAAATATCAAAAGAATTAGTCTTATTTTCAACTTTGGAATATGAAGAAACTTTTTTTCCCTTTAACAGGCTTCAAAGATTTGCATACATAAGGAGGACCCCCACACAATTCAGCAATATAAACCTCTTTCTCGTCTGAATCACTGCTATCGAAAAAACAATCAACATATGAACCTTTTTAAAACCTCTTTTGAAATTTTCTTTTTCTTTTTTAATTTGTTCTATTTGTCTTACTCTCTCAGCTAACTGGGAAAGATCAAAAGTATGTTGATTAACAAGTTTCTTCCTAACTCCAAATTCCAACCCATTAGTAGCCATTTTGACAACTTCAGTTTTTGGAATAGGAGTAAAATATTTATTTCTCATATTTTTAAACCGTGCCAAATAAGTGTCAATGGATTCTCCTTCTGCACATTTGACAGAGAATAAATCCATAAGACTAACTTTCAATTCACCTCGGAAAAATTGATCATGAAAATTTCTTTCTAACTGCGCCCAAGAATGAATAGAATTTGGTCTCAAGTTGGAGAACCATGTAAATGCATTTTTTGTTAAAGAAGAAGGATAGTATCTCATCTTGAGATATTCATTAGAAGCTGCTTTCCCAATTTCAACAGTATATCGAGCAATATGCTCTACTGTAGACTCATTTTCATCTCCAGAAAATTTTGTAAGGGATTTTAGAATTTTCTAACCCCTTAGGAGCTCTGCTTGTTGGACACATTCAGAAAAAGCAGACACAAAATATGGGCTATTTAAGCAACCAACATTAAATTCCAAACGGTTTAAAACTTGTTTGACATTTCTCGCTAGATTATAATGCCCCCTAAGTTGTTTTGCCGAAGTCTTTCTAACATATCATCAGCATTTTAACCATGTCTAGGCATATGAACATCATAATTAGGAATTGCTCTACCATTTTGGTTGACATTATCAAGCCCTAAATCATGGTTATCATTTTCTTCTAAATTTACCACAGTAGCAATTCTATTGACTTGTCTATTTAATTGTTCAATTCTAGTGTTTGTGTTTTCTAAAAGAGGATTTAAAACTGTTACCATTTGATGAGTTAACATGTTTACTAGATCATGGTGGCTTTCATCCATCTGTTGCCTAATATTTGCTAAATATCTAATGGTTTGACTAGGTTGATTAACAAGTATTGCTCTTGACATGTCAGGAAACACAGGCCTGGAGTTTTCTACCCTAGTAACAGTGGGTGTAGTAGGATTAGATGCGCTATTACTTCCTGTGTTAATAGCATGTGAAAAATTTTGTTGCGACATATGTGAACCTGACACCCCAGAAATAGATAAATTTGACATGCCATATGCATTCTGATAAAGAAGATTTTGAAAAGTTGAGTAGAGAAGCACAGACAATCCTTGTGTCACCATGGGGGGGGGACATACCCCAGTGGCAAGCCATAAGGCGGCCACCCCACAGTATTATGTGAGTTGCATTTAACCCTGGATGGGCATGGCTAATGCCATCACACCTCAGTGACAGCAAGGTAGGCTCTGCGTTTGACATCACGGGAGAACTCCCAGACTCATTTCCTCTACTCTCATCGCTGGAAGTAGAAGAAGATGCTGCAGATGTATTTGACATATCAACTGACGCTGATTTCTTGGTTTCTGGAAACACAATCTTCCCACTGCGTAACCACATGCAAGTTCAAAACTCCTGATTTTTTCTTTTGACAAACTACAATCTATTGACAAAGTCCCACTGGGCGTGCCAATTTGTTTTACTCAAATTTTGTTAATGTTTAAAAGAAAATGTGGGTATCTCAATGTCGCAATTGTATCGTCAATAAGAATTAAAAAAGGATTGAAAGTAACAAATAAAACAAAGAAATGCAAGGTGCCAGAGGCAAAGTAAATTGTAGAAATTAAAACGAATGAGAAATTAAAGAGAAGATGAAAAAAGAAACATAAACGTAAAAGAAGAACAAGTAAAAGTAGAGAAAATTTATTAATAAAAACTAGAAAGAAACAAATTACAAGTGTTTGAGTTCAAAGGAATTACTTAAGATTCCCAATTTTACTTTGTGATGCCAAGGGACTGAGAGCGCTTTGGTTTCTAAGTGTTTTCCAAAAGAACTGAACTCCCTACAATGTGTTCCTAAAGCTCTATTTATAGACTAACCTAATGTCAGCTGACAGTTACCCTTTGTACACCACTTGCGGAAAATTTGAATTGCCCCGTAATTGTTCCCGCACTTCTTGCTTGATGTCAATTTCAGAAATCAAATAAATAACTAAACTGTCAAATGACCTAATTTAATTAAAATAAATATGACTATTATATATGGAGATATCACCATGTAACTAATTATTTCTTTTATAATTTTCTTATAAAAAATTATATTTTGTCTAACACAAATGCAATCAACTTACTAAGTTTCTAAAAGCTAGAAATTATAAACCAACCAGAAATATAGTTAAAGCATTTCATTAAACATGTTAAGTGTGGTAAAATTAAAACGAAATAAGAGAAATCAAAGCTTAATATCAATGTGATAGAGAAGAGAACATAACTATTGTATACTTTAATTCAGTCTATGAAAAAAATCTAAACCACTACCAAATCAAATAGTTACTTATTGTAATAGAAATAAGAAGTTGCAGATTTAGAAGCAGAGTATTGTTATTGTGTGAGTGTATTGTCTAGTGGCAGGTTTAGGGAACCCACAGCGGCAACAAAAGAGAGTAGTTTGACGGCTAGGAGGAGCGCGCGGGTTGGTCGCAGAGTTTGAAGAAGAGCAACGTGGCTTCCAGACGAACGCAAATGCAAACTCAAACAGTGAACGCGAACGAAGATGACGGCTGAACGAAGACGCAAACATGAACGGCAAACAAATGGTGGCGGAAGCACGGCTGAGCAGACAAAGACGACAGACACCGAGCTCGATGAAGCTGCCACGATCGGTGACAGCGAACAGGGGTTGAAGACCTAGAGCACTAGGGAAGCTAGATAGACGGACTGACGGCAAACTTTGAGTGTGACGGACGGCGGCAGTATGCCACTCCTTCCGGCGGTGGTGTAGCCTTCCAGTGCTAGGATTTTTTGGCTGAATTTCTATGATTTCCTTCTAAATAAAAGAAAGAGAGGGAGAAAGGGAGAAAGAAACGAAGGAGCTTCCGTTTTTGTGTAAATCGGCCGGATCTCGGTTCAATCCGACCGGCCGGTTTAAAATTTTTTTTACCGATTTTCTAATCACAAATTTAGATGTCTGACCGGACCGTTAATATTGTCGATTCGCAGTTGGACTGGTCCGACCATTCGGTGCGATCCGATTTTCAAAACCATGGTCACAAGCCAAGGACACACTTTGCTGTCCAACACCAACTAAGTGGCGTCCAACAGTAGAAGGAAGATCATGCGTACGCATTCACCATGTGTACGCGCAACTGTAGCAGAACAAGGAGGTCATTGATAAACCCCATTTTGAGGGTTTATCTTGTATCGATTTCAGGGGTTTTATCAATGATTCCACACGCTTTTCATATGAAAATACAAGACTTTGTGTTCCTTTCCTAACTTTTGCCTCATAGATGAAAACATGCTTATTTTGCACTAAATTAGATACATTTCTAATCTTCTCTCGATGCCGTTCGATGCCGTGACCTGTGTGTTAAGTGGTTTCAGAATATAGGGCAGGGGTGAACTGGAAGAGAGAAGGAAAATGGGCGCGAAGGAAAGGAGCATGAGAAATTGAGCTTTGGAAACTTCAGCAAGGGCGCGTGCGCGTACTTGGCGCGCCCGCGTGGATTGCGCAGCTAGAAGTCAAAGACAGAAGCCAAGCCATGAGCCGGCTTGTGTAGCGGCTAGGCCATAACCCCCATGGGTGCGCACGCGTACGCTGCGCCTCCGCTCACATTGCAAGATGCCCCAGTGGCGCGCACGCGTGCTTTGCGCGTACGCGCCGATGCTCGAACATGATTTTTTTAGAAGTCACGTGACCTGGGCGTGGAGACAGTTGGAGATCTCATCTTGGGGGAAATGCCTTGGCGGGAAGAGCTTAAGAAGACCAAGGGTTGAAGGGTTAAGGACTTTTGGCTCATTTTTTAGATGGTTCTAGATTTTTTGGGCTATTGTTAGTTACACTCTTGATTAGAGAGAGAGAGAGAGAGAGGGAGATTCCAAGCTCTCATTAGGGTTCATCTTCATCCATTTTCTGAATTTCCAATCACACTTTGGTGAGATCCATTGCAATTCTCAATTCACTTATTCATGTTATAGATCTTCTTCTCCAATCTCAATTAGTGCTTGTAATTGCTCAATCCTCATAGATCCTAGATTCAACTTTGTAGTTTTGGATTTTTTCAATTTCTTGAGAAGCTCATTTCCATTGTTGTTCTTTGTTAATTGTTGNNAAAAATTGATTGCTTGTTTGCCATTTATTTTGCTAAACCTTCAAAAGAACCACAACAAGGCTTCCTAATTGATAAGATGCATGCTCTAGCAATTCCAAGGGAGGACGACTCGGGGGACTAGTACTCTCGGTTATGGATTGTAGGATTGTTTGATGCGAAGTTTGAATGTCGATTAGACTATACTCACGATTATATCCATTATTGAATTCTATATCGGCATGATAAATTTCGTTCATCAAAATGGCGCCGTTGCCGGGGATATTGCTTAGTGTGCCATGTTATTGCTTAGAGTAGTTATGTGTGCATGCATATAGTTGCATTTTTTTTTGTGATTCTTTGTCCAAGTGACTAACCCCTCATCTTTACCATGAATTTCACTTCCCCTTCATTGCATGACGCGTTCACAACCGAATCCAAGCTTAGTCCCCTTTGATCCGGAAATAGAACGAACTTTGTTTCATATTAGACAAGCTCGGAAGCGGTTAAGGTTTGGACAAGGTGAAGAGGTTTTCACCACCTCAACCACCTTACTAAAAGTGAACATTGAACCGTCACTCAACGAAGGCAATAATCATTCTCCCATCAAAATCGCTAACAATTCTTTTCTTGTTTTAGGTACTAACACCATGGATGCTCCGAGGAGAGTTACTATCAAGGAAGCGGGTGCACCGGATTATGTCCTTCAACCCCTTCATGTAACTCACCCCAATTTGAATGCAAACTTTGAACTCAAGACCGCTTTGATCAACCTCCTACCCAAATTTCATGGGCTTCCCACACAAGACCCTATTCGACATCTCAAAGACTTTCATCGTATATGCTCAACAACTAGACGGGAAGGATCCAATGAGGTTGCTATATGGTTGTTTGCTTTCCCTTTCTCTCTTGAGGACAAGGCTAAAGAATGGTTCTACACTTTATATAGTGAAGTCACCTCCGATTGGGAATTGCTTAGACGAGGATTTTTAGATAAATTCTTGCCCCCGGAGAAGATGGATAGGCTAAGGAAGGAAATGTCTTGTATTGTACAAGGTGAAATGGAACCACTGTACGAGTATTGGGAACGGTTTCATAAGCTACTAGACGCATGCCCTAATCACATGCTTGACACTCAAGTATTGCTTGGATACATATGTCAAGGGATGCGAGAACAAGATAGAACCCTCTTGGACACCTCTAGCAATGGTTCTTTGTCTAAATATAAAACAGCGGAGGAGGCATGGCAACTTATCATTGACTTAGCCGAATCCAATCAACATATGAGACGAAGAGTCAACCGCCCAAGAACCGTGAATGAGGTATCCACTAGTAGTGAAACCACCGCTCTAACCAAATCCTTGAGCGAAATGACATCCGTCTTGAGGCAACTCCAATTGAGCCAACAACAACCACAACAACCTCAACCTCAACCTCAACCATATCAACAACACTCTCCACCCCCTCAACAACACAATCAACAATTGGTCCCTCAAAAAGTGTGTGGCATTTGTTCTTGCTATTCCCGCTACACGGATGAGTGCCCAAGCCTTCAAGAGGACAACACTTTGGCGGCTACCCACAATTTCTATGACCGCCCAAATCAAGGGTACGACCAAGGCGGTAATCCTAACCAAGGGCATCCTTATCAAGGAGGAAGCTACAATCAAGGGAGTGGGTACCACAATCATAATTGGAGAGACAATCATCAACAAGAAAATAGGGACAACAACAACAATGGAGGAGGTCAGAGATGGAACAACAATTCACAAAATCGGCCACCATACAACCAACACAACCCACCATACAACCAACAAAACCAACAAAGAAACTACCAAACATATCAACCACCACATCAAAGACCACCACCCAACCAATCACAAGCTCCTCAACTCACATATCCAACCGCCCCCTCCAACCAAGATGAAACACTCCGGACCATTATCCAAGGCCAAAAGGAGCTACAAAACACACTTGCTTCCGGTCTCACCGGCCTCACCTCTACACTACAAGCTCTTCTTGCACGAATGGACACATCATCAAATCCCACTCCTCAACCCCCAATCCAAAGCATCATTCCTTCTCAATCTCAACCCAATCCTAAGGGGGGCATCAATGCCATCACCCTGAGATCCGGAACACAATTAAAAGAGAAGGGAGCAAAGGATTCAAATCCCATCACAATCACTTAGGAGGAGGAGAGAATAGATATAGAAGAGGTAGTGGAAAAGGAGACACCACAAGTCATAGTTGAGGATGAAACTCAACCAACAAAAGAGACCCCCAAGACCAAGAGAACCTTGGAAGAAGAAATTGCTCAACCACTCCCATTTCCAACACTTGCAAAGAAAGCTAGGAAGCACATAGAACTCGACCCCAAAATGGTAGAAATGTTCAAGAAAGTTGAGGTAACCATCCCCCTCTTTGATGCTATCCATCAAGTTCCTAGATATGCAAAATTCCTTAAAGATCTATGCATGAACAAGGATAGAATTCTTGAATTGGAAACCATCTCATTGGAGAGTTCTATTTCCGCTTTAATGGGAGCATTGCCCGAGAAGTGTGATGATCCGGGCCCATGTATGGTCACTTGCACCGTCAATGGAGTTCAATTCGTAGATTGTATGTGTGACCTTGGAGCATGTGTTAGCATCATGCCTCTCTCCGTCTACCGGGTATTGAAGTTACCACCACTAAAAAGGTCGATGGCGAGATTTGTCCTAGCGGATAAAAGCATAATAACCATGACGGGTGTTGTGGAAGATGTATTGGTGAATATCAAAGGGTTGGTATTTCCGATTGACTTCTATGTCCTTGAAATGCCATCAAGTGAAACCGAGAGAGCATCATCCATCCTACTTGGAAGACCATTTTTGAGAACTTCTAGATTTAAGCTAGATGCTTACTCGGGAACATACTCATTTGAGATAGATGGGAGAGTCGTGAGTTTTAGCCTAGAAGAAGCAATGAAGCATCCACCGGAAAATCACTCTCTATTCCGGTGTGACCCAATTGACAACATTGTCGCCGAAGTGCACCTTGCAAAGTTAGATGAGAAGTACATGATTGAAGAGGCAAATGAAGATTCAAGCAAATTAAACACCACACACCATACAAACCATCCGGAAACCCAAACATCAAATCATGACAAAAAGATGGAATTGAAGACACTACCTCCCCACCTAAGGTACTCATATCTTGATGAAGCCCAAAAGCTCCCCGTGATAATCGCACAAGAGCTAACTCCTCAACAAGAAGAAAAGTTGCTAGAGGTATTGAGAAAAAATAAAAGGGCAATTGGGTGGAGTTTGGCGGATCTAGTGGGAATAAGCCCCCAAGTATGCGAGCACCGCATATTCTTTGAAGAAGGAGCAAGACCGGTCCGACAATCTCAAAGGAGACTTAATCCAACCATTCTTGAGGTGGTGAAAAAAGAGGTCACTCGGCTACTTGAAGCGGACATCATCTATCCTATCTCGGATAGCGAGTGGGTAAGCCCGGTCCAAGTGGTGCCAAAGAAATCCGGGGTGACCACAATCAAAAATGAAAGCGGTGAACTTATAGCAACAAGAGTGCAAAATTCTTGGAGAGTATGCATAGACTACCGAAGGTTGAATGCGGCCACAAGAAAAGATCACTTCCCACTACCGTTCATCGATCAAATGCTTGATCGACTAGCCGGTAAATCATATTATTGCTTTCTTGATGGTTACTCTGGATACTTCCAAATACACATTGCTCTAGAGAACCAAGAAAAAATAACATTTACTTGCCCCTTTGGAACGTATGCTTACAAACGTATGCCATTTGGCCTATGCAACGCACCGGCAACGTTTCAAAGATGCATGATGAGCCTATTTGCGGACTTTCTAGAGCAATGTATGGAAGTCTTCATGGACGACTTTAGCGTGTACGGTGATTCATTTGATCATTGCTTAGGTAACCTTGAAAAAGTCTTAGAGAGATGCACCAAAACAAACCTTGTCTTAAATTTTGAAAAGTGTCATTTCATGGTCAAACAAGGCATTGTTTTGGGGCACATAGTTTCAAAAGAAGGCATCTCCGTAGATCCGGCAAAAATAAATGTCATATCTAGTTTGCCTTATCCCTCCTCCGAGAGGGAAGTCCGCTCTTTTCTTGGACATGCAGGATTCTACCGGAGATTCATCAAAAACTTTAGCAAGGTAGCCCTACCTCTCTCTCGACTATTGCAAAAGGACACTGAATTTGAGCTAAGCAATGAATGTATGGAAGCATATGACAAACTTAAAGTGGCATTGACACAAGCTCCTATTGTGCGAGGACCGAATTGGGCTCAACCATTTGAAATCATGTGTGATGCTTCGAATTATGCGATAGGAGCCGCGTTAGCACAACGCGAGGGTAAGATTCCCTATGTCATAGCTTATGCTTCAAAGACACTAGACGGAGCCCAATCCAACTACACTACTACCGAGAAGGAACTCCTAGCTATTGTTTTTGCTTTGGACAAGTTCCAAGCCTATCTTCTTGGCTCCAAGGTAGTAGTGTTCTCGGATCACGCGGCACTAAAGTATTTGTTGGCCAAAAAGGAATCAAAACCGAGATTAATTTGTTGGGTGCTTTTGTTACAAGAATTTGACTTGGAGATCAAGGATAGGAGTGGTTCCCAAAACTTAGTGGCGGACCATCTGAGTCGCCTTGAACACACAAAAAGCGACACCACTCCTATCAATGACTCCTTTCCTCTAGATAGTTTGCACGCAATCTCGGAAGTAGTTCCTTGGTATGCCCCAATAGCAAACTACTTGGTTTCACGCACCTTTCCTCCCAATCTCAACAAACATCAAAAGGATAAGCTGAAAAGCGAATCCAAATACTATGTTTGGGACGATCCCTATTTGTGGAGGTGTGGAGCGGACCAAATAGTGCGACGGTGCATACCTCAAACCGAATTCCAAGCAATCTTGGATGCTTGCCATTCTTCCGAAGGAGGTGGCCACTACGGCCCCCAAAAAACGGCAAGAAAGGTCCTTGATTGCGGATTTTGGTGGCCAACCCTTCTCAAAGATTCTTCCTTCTATTGCAAATCTTGTCCCCAATGCATTCGGTTTGGAAATATTTCTAAGAAGGACGAAATCCCCCAACAAAATATGCTTTTTTGTGAAATCTTTGATGTATGGGGAATCAACTTCATGGGACCATTTCCAAATTCCAATGGCTTTCTCTACATCTTGTTAGCCGTCGATTATGTGTCAGAATGGGTGGAGGCAATCCCCACCCGGACGGATGATGCCCATGTTGTTTATTCTTTTGTGAGGAATAATATCATTTGTCGTTTTGGCTCCCCAAGAGCAATCATAAGTGATCAAGGATCCCATTTTTGCAACAAAAAAATGGACGGCCTCATGAGAAAGTATGGCATCATACACAAAGTCGCCACGGCCTACCACCCTCAGACAAACGGCCAAGCCAAGGTGTCTAACCGGGAAATTAAACATGTGTTGGAAAGGATTGTGAAGCCGAATAGGAAAGATTGGAGCGCTAAACTCTCCGATGCACTTTGGGCATATCGAACGGCTTACAAAACACCCATTGGCAGGAGCCCTTTTAGACTTGTATATGGTAAAGCATGCCATCTACCGGTAGAAATCGAACACAAAGCTTATTGGGCCATAAAAGAATGCAATATGAGCTTGGGTGGAGCCGGAGTAGAGAGAAAGCTTCAATTGACGGAATTGGAGTGCTTGAGATTAGAAGCCTGTGACAATTCTAGACTCTACAAGAAAAAGATGAAAGTCATTCATGACAAGAACATTAGGAGAAGGGAATTTGGACCCGGTGACCTAGTGCTCCTTTACAACTCAAGGTTGAGATTACTACCCGGAAAGCTTAGATCAAGATGGGATGGACCTTACCAAGTAGAGAAAGTAGAACCTTACGGGGTCTATCACTTGCGCCACCCATCAAGTCCGGACATTTTCAAGGTAAATGGGCACCGTCTCAAATTGTACCATGGTGAGCAAAGAAAGAACTCTAAGGAATTTGAAGTGTTCCTCTTGAGGGACGCATCTCTTGAACAAGAACTTTGAGCTAATGGACGTCTAACTTAAGGACGGTAAACAAAAGTGCTAGGTGGGAGACACCCCACCATGGTAAGATCTACCACTTGTACATAGCCATTGAATTCTTCTTTGATTGATACTTGCTTACTACTTGACTTCATGTTTGGTAGCTAGGTGATCGATGAAGTTGTAGCTAGATTTAGTTTCAAATTCTGTTTCATTTGTTGAGTTCATTTGGTACTTTATCATATCAAAACATTCTTCTATAGTACCTAAAATGGTTGTTTGGAGGGTTGGAATGCTGAAAGTGGTGCGAGAACATGCAACTTTGAAAAAGGCACCCTTCTGCGCGTGCGCGCACCTAACGCGCACGCGCCCATGAAGCATTTCCGACCATCCACGCGGACGCGTGGATTGCAAGAAGTACCCCTCCATACATATTCCAGAGAGATAGGCCACTCTCACGCCCGCACCATGCCTGAGGCACAGGCCGCTCACGCGTGCGCGCACAAGGCGCGTACACACTCCTTGACAAATCCTCAGATCGACGCGCTAGCACACCTCACGCGCGCGCGCCGATCGCCCCTGTGCACTCCTGGTACATATTCCAGAGAGTTAGGCCACTCTCGCGCCTGCACTAAGCCACCAGCCCACCACCTCTGCCGCATGCGCGCACTAGGCGCCAACGCGCCCACATGCCCGCAACGCAAGGCACGCGCACGCGCCCATGCCGCGCACGCATCCCTTGCCCCTGTACAATCCTGGTACATATGCGCGCGCACCGTGCGCGTGCGCGCCATCACTCCACCCCGCTTCCTTGCGCTTGCGCGCCCCGTGCGCGCACGTGTGGGTGACCGACGTCAACATAATGGGGAGCACACTTGCTCCCTTCATTCTTCTTCTCCCTTTTTCCTCTTACCTCCTCTACTACCCATTTACCTACTACTACTTCTCCTCCCAAACAACCACCCCCTACCATCACCTCCGGTGACCACCCACCTCCGATGGCACCTACATTGCCCCCTCCATTCTCCATCATTCTAATCCACAACCTCCTCCCCCATACCCTTTCCCATCTCTCTCAAGGTACTACACTAGGTTCCCCTCTTGCTCTACTTCTCTCTTTTGCTTCTTAGTCAGTTAATTTCATTCTCTTTTAGGTAGTCTTTTTCTTTTCCCTCCCCCTCTCTTTTGAGCCCCTCACTTCTTTGGGGTGTGTTTTTAGCTCCTTTTTCATTTAACTCTTCATAGGCACTTAGGTCATAACTTCTCTTGCATTGATGGATGAGATGTGTTGCATAATTTTCTTATAACCACTGTGCATTGTAGTGATTAATGTTGGTTTGTGGAATGTTACATTGTCCCCCCCCCATCTATTTACATACTACAAAAGGATGCACCCCAAGTGTTTGAAGAAATGGATACATGATACTTTTTGAACTCATTGTGACTCTTGCTTCTTAACTAGTCACTTTTGGGTGCACCTTCACATTCTACAATCCACCCACTCACCATTTCATAAATTGCTTCCCACTTTTGGTATTTGAGGGCGTATGCTTCTCATGCCTTTTCCTTGCATGCCTACACTACCCCTATACCACATGCCAATGATTTGCCTTGCTCATCACATGTTATCTTCGTTACATGTTGCAGCTGTCATGTAATACGGATACCCATATTCTTACAGCACAATTTCTCATTTGCATAATCATATTCAATTACGCTTCTTTGGGTCTGATGTTATCTCCTTTCTTTACTATCACATGATGGTCATCAAAAAGAGCAACGGGAAAGCCTCGAAGAAGCCAGCATCCAATAGAGCATGCCAGGAACTAACGGCCAAGCCACTCCTAAAGAAGGCTAAGGGCCCCGTTGATGTTCTAGAGAAGGACAACCCTCCGAAGGATCCAAACAAGTTCCCTAACCGCTACTGCGAACTTGTTTACTCAAGGATGATTGAAAGGAATTATCACCCAGAGCCTCTTCTAGTCCTCCCGGCCCACCTCACTCCGATAGTGATGCCACACATTGACCGGAGGCAATGGAGGTTCCTCTTGAGGAAACCCAAGGAGGTCAATTTATCATGGGTGGTGAAATTCTACACCAACTACCACTCACCCCTTCTCACATCAATCTTTGTGCGCCGGAAGCAAGTGTCAATCACAGTGGAAGCCATCCGAGGAGTCCTTGGGATTGGGCCGTTAGCGGATGGATATGACGCCTATCAAGAAGTCTTGACAGCATGCGACAACCATGAGTTCGATTGGAACGCAGTCCTCCGCGTAATTGCCTCACCCGAAGCATGTTGGATTCGGGGGACCATAAAGCAAAGACCAAAAGGTTTAGATGCACGCTTCCTCACTCAAGAAGCCACGGCATGGGCCCAAATTCTAGCTCACTACGTGCTCCCAAGTACCCATGGGTCATCCATTACCGCCGAGCTTTCCTTATTGATATGGTGCATCTTAACCGAGAAACCGGTCGACATTTCGCATGCCATTCGCCAATCCATGGGGCGCATTCATGCCAAGGAAAATCTACCATTCCCCGCTATGGTGACCGAATTAGTGGCGGCAGCCGGCGTCCACCGAGAGACTAAGGATAGGAGGACCTCAATCTCGGTCGAGGGCGATGTTATTCTGACCAAGAGGTGCCTCAAGCCTCCGGAAGTCACCAAAGACATTGGACTTTCCACACCAACTCGCAAACCACTACGTCATCCACGCCACAAAAATCAGCCACCCAACGCCTTGAAGACCTTCACAAGAAGTTGGACCGTTATGAGAGGCGTAACCAACGCCAATATGCTCACGTGAAGAAACTTCTAAGCATTGTCACCCCACCCATGGAGGAACCAGATATCTTCACATCCACCGCAACTTCAAGCGGAAGTACCGATGATAACGGAGATGAAGGACACTCGGGACTCGGCCATTGCCACCCATTGCGCATCACCTCTAGCACGGAGGACTAGGCCATCACTTCATTAGCCCACCTACCAAATAGCCTTACCCTCTATCTTCCCTTGTTAGCCAAGAATTGAGCCTACGCTTAACCCACTTGTTCTTTAAATTAGCACATTACAAGCCTAAAGCGGAAAACCATAATTGTCCTCATTTGGATCTTTGATTAGCTTAGGCTAGTGTGTGTGTGAGTATCATTCAAGCGTGGGAACCTTGGGACATTGGGGGAACAAAAGGGGCAGTTTTGTATTGTTATTGAAAATATTGGGAATTGGGTACATACTCATGTATTGGCCAGATGTAAAACCTTATGCATTGATAAAATGAGAAAAACAAATGAAAAAGAAAATAGAAAAAAAATATGAAAATAAAGAAAAAAATAGAAATAAGAAAGAAAAAAAAGAGAGAAGAAAGGAATAAAAAGGGGACAAAATGCCCTAAAGCAAGGTGCAGCTTAATAAGATCAATGCATAAGTGTTGTGAAATAAAAAAAAGAAAATACATGAGTATGTGAAAAAGTGAATAATGGGTAGTTAGATTAGAACTCAATTGTATAGGATGTCATAGGTTAGGTGGAAAGTTTAAAGCTTATCAAATATTCAAATTTCAAGCTCACTTAACCATATATGCATCCTACCTTAACCCTAGCCCCATTACAACCAAAGAAAAGACCTCATGATAGATGTATGCATGCAGGAAATATATGTTGATTGATTAGATGAGGAACAAATCTTGGAAAGCATGATTAGGAGAAAATTGAGAGAATCAACCCTATACACTCGAGCGACTAGAGTTTAAACACTTCCGGTGAGGGTTCGAAGGCTCTAATTCATGATTCCTGGCTCTCACGAGCATGCTTCATGCGAAGTTGCATATATTGCACTTGATGCTCAAAAATTGGTGAATCCCATATATTGACCGCCACCGTGCCCTATATGCTTGCATATATCTTAGGAAGGTTGATTTGTTCCTAACCAAGTAGATGGTAGCACTAGTCGTAGTTGCATTCACGTAAGTAGGCTGCACCTCAGGAGTCTTATGCCTTTATGATCCTTCGGTCTTTTGCGTTTCTCTTGCATTTCTCTAAGCATGAGGACATGCTAGAATCTAAGTGTGGGGAGGTTGATAAACCCCATTTTGAGGGTTTATCTTGTATCGATTTCAGGGGTTTTATCAATGATTCCACACGCTTTTCATGTGAAAATACAAGACTTTGTGTTCCTTTCCTAACTTTTGCCTCATCGATGAAAACATGCTTATTTTGCACTAAATTAGATACATTTCTAATCTTCTCTTGGTGCCGTTCGATGCCGTGACCTGTGTGTTAAGTGGTTTCAGAATATAGGGCAGGGATGAACCGGAAGAGAGAAGGAGAATGGGCGCGAAGGAAAGGAGCATGAGAAATTGAGCTTTGGAAACTTCAGCAAGGGCGCGTGCGCGTACTTGGCGCGCCCGCGTGGATTGCGCAGCTAGAAGTCAAAGCCAGAAGCCAAGCCACGAGCCGGCTTGTGTAGCGGCTAGGCCATAACCCCCATGGGTGCGCACGCGTACGCTGCGCCTCCGCTCACATTGCAAGATGCCCCAGTGGCGCGCACGCGTGCTTTGCGCGTACGCGCCAATGCTCGAACATGATTTTTTTAGAAGTCACGTGACCTGGGTGTGGAGACAGTTGGAGATCTCATCTTGGGGGAAATGCCTTGGCGGGAAGAGCTTAAGAAGACCAAGGGTTGAAGGGTTAAGGACTTTTGGCTCATTTTTTAGATGGTTCTAGATTTTTTGGGCTATTGTTAGTTACACTCTTGATTAGAGAGAGAGAGGGAGATTCCAAGCTCTCATTAGGGTTCATCTTCATCCATTTTCTGAATTTCCAATCACACTTTGGTGAGATCCATTGCAATTCTCAATTCACTTGTTCATGTTATAGATCTTCTTCTCCAATCTCAATTAGTGCTTGTAATTGCTCAATCCTCATAGATCCTAGATTCAACTTTGTAGTTTTGGATTTTTTCAATTTCTTGAGAAGCTCATTTCCATTGTTGTTCTTTGTTAATTGTTGTTAGTTCCTTATGTTGAAGCACTTTCAATTCTACTTCCTTCTCAATTTTTTACTATGCCTTTTTTTCCTTGCTCATCAATTGTTTGATAAAATGCCAACATTAGTTATGGAGTAAAAGTTTCTTACTTGGCATAGGGTTTGAGTCATTAGAAAGAGTTGAATAGTTTATGTCAATTGTTGATTTGGAATTAGAAATTGCTAATTGACTTGGAGTGCACTAAAGCTAGATTTTCCTAAGGTGAAAACTAGGACTTGTGACTCAAGTTAGTTGCTCTCATTTGACTTTCCTCTATACCTAGGAGTTAACTAAATGAAGCAAGGCCTAATTGTTGTCATCATTGACGAGACTATAAGGATAGAATTTCTAATGCCAACCCTAGGCCAAGTCTTCTAAAAAATTGATTGCTTGTTTGCCATTTATTTTGCTAAACCTTCAAAAGAACCACAACAAGGCTTCCTAATCGATAAGATGCATGCTCTAGCAATTCCAAGGGAGGACAACTCGGGGGACTAGTACTCTCGGTTATAGATTGTAGGATTGTTTGATGCGAAGTTTGAATGTCGATTAGACTATACTCACGATTATATCCATTATTGAATTCTATATCGGCATGATAAATTTCGTTCATCAGTCATGCGTACACATTCTACAAGTGTACGCATGTTTTTAGCATGGTTTCCAATGTTGTGCGTATGCATCCCACATGCGTACGCACAACCAGTGCCATAAGGGGGATCATGCGTACGCATGAGTCCCATTTCGCGTTCAATGGCATTTCTATGGCGTCTCACAGCTGATCCAAACAGAGGCTGAATTTGAGCTATTTGGAAGCAAAAATTCACTCCGTCCCATGCCATCATTGTGCGTCCAACGACAAAATCTAATGGAGAGCACAATTTAGGCCATTTGGAAGCAAAAATTCATGCCATCCTACGCTATCATTGTTGCGTCCCACGGCAAAATCTAACAGAGCACATTTTTTGCCAAAGTGATGAAAGAAAGTTAGCCGTCCTACGGCTCTACTTTGGTGTCCCACGGCAAAATTAAATAGAGAGCAAATTAGACCAAAATGGAGTGGCATTGGGCATGTCGTGCAACGGCTAAAGTGAAAGCTCTCAACTGCAAACAAAATAGAATCATTCTGACTCTTGAAAGCTTGAATAATCAACCACAAGGGAAATTAACATTTGCTAAAATAAGTTGAATTGAGTTGAATTGGATTTGAATCCAACTTGAATTGTATTTAAATTTTATAGGAATTTGTATTTGAATTTGAAGACAACTTGGAAAAGGGAGTATAAAAGCTAGGATGAGAGAATTGAGAGGGACTTTTGGCCATTTTTTTTCACTTTTTACATAATTCTTGTAATTTTTCTGGGACATGAGTCATTAACTCTTTTTCATTGAGGGGAAGAGCTTTGTTGATTTCTAATGGAATGGATTTATTGATTCTCTTCTTTGATCTATGCATTATTGTTTTTAGGAAAGAATTTTCGTTCTTCATTTCAATTATTCAAATTTATTGAAAAATAATTTGAATCTGAATTGAATTTCATGATCAATTAGAAAATTGAATTATAGGAATTAAGCTTTAAGATCCTCTTTCTCAATACTTATGGTTTTGAATTCAGATTTGATGTGTGACATGCACTAAAATCGTCCTTGAGATTCTAATTACATCAATTACGTTTTTGAGATAGGAAAATTTGCATTATATTAGTCACTGACCCGTTTTTCGTTAACGACACACTGATATGGCTTGATGACGTGGACCTTTGGTGACACGTATCACCTTATGGTTTGATCACATGTAACGGTATGATGACGTGTCGATCAGCGACACATGGCATGCTGACGTGGATGGTTATGTCACGTGTCATAATGCTATTTCGCCACATATCGAATTATGCCACGTATCACAATTTTATTTGTCCACGTGTCATCTATTATGTCATCATTACATATGCACCAAATTGGTCATTTACTTTGCAACAAATGACTCATTTTAGTTTTTGAAATTGAATGTCGTCCACCAAATTAGTCTCTTCATCAGTTTTTTCTCCTTTTTTTTTGTAAATTTAAAATTCTGATAA
>NC_029793.2:10805080-10808562 GCF_000816755.2 Arachis ipaensis | reverse complement strand
CAAAATTATTAATCTAATCATGTGTTAATTAAGTTATTTTGCTGTGCAGGATTTTTCTATTGGGCCGGAAAATAAAATGTTGCAAGCCCAAATTAAAAATCAGCCGAGCTATATGTTTCTTATCAAATGGCTGAATTAATTGGGCCAAATTCAATGTTATTATAAGCCCATATCTAGTTTTGATGAATGCTTCCTATGCATGATCCGTTACAAAATTTATCAGGAAAGCAAATGTTGACTATTGGGCCAGAACTTAAATATTATCATTAAGCCCAAGTTGTTTTGCATGCATGGTCCGAAAGAAAAATAGAATTGGGAAACAATGATGAAAACCCAACTCATTGAATCAAGTGGCATGCTTCCAACGGACTTCACTCTCCTAACTTGTAATGGAATTCAAATTTTATCAAGTAAGGTTAATGCAGTCCTTGGAAATATGAAAGAGAAAAAGTCAAGTGATTTGATGGCAATCAATAGTAGCTTACACGCTACTTCACAAGCTTGGAGAAATGCACCTAATTAATTTATCTTTCATAACTCTCATAGCTTTGCTTTTCTCTTTCTTCTTTCTTTCTATTTGCTTCTCTTCTTTCTTCGGTCTTTGTCCATGAAACAATGGAAGGAGTGTTCTTCAACCAAGAAAAGGAAGAAGCTGCATGCATCAAGACCATCAAGCTAATGATGGCAAGAAAACATACTAAAATAAAAATGAGCTGTGGCTAAGATACTTACTAAATATGGTCAGATTTGGTGAGGTTATCTTGAGCTTTGCATGCTCAAAAAGGAAGAAGAAGATCTCGGCCAGCAAGGGAGATTCTTGAAGCATGGCTTGTCTTTGATTCTGCTCAACCACCACAGGGAGTAGCTAGAGTGGCGAAGTGATGGTTGAAGGCAGAGATTGAAGCAGATGAAGTCATCATCATCATGAAGCATCAAGGGCCAGAATTCCATCTTGGAGAGCAAGCCAAGGATGGAGAGCTCGGATTGATGAAGGGTGATGATCAAGAAAGGTCTAGAGGTAATTGCATGTTGGTTAATGCATGGTTATCTCTTCTCTCTCTTAGTGGCCGAACCGGTTTTGTTGAAGGAGGAAGAAGTTGGTTCGGTTTTGGCTTCAATAAGTGGAGGCTCCCCTCTTCTATATTAAGGGTGGACAGCCACTGTTTGAAGCAAGGAGAAAATTTGAGAGTGCAAGGCACAGAGTTCTCAGAGCTACCTGAGCTAACAGTTTTCTCTTCTCCTTCAATGTATTCTGTTTTGTATTTTTCTGTTTAATTTTGTCATGTCTTGAGTCTCATGGTAAAAGGCAAACAGTAAGGTTTGTATGAAAAAGCCATAGAGCGGAAAAAGGCAGAGAGTGCAAGATTAAAAGAAAAATCCATAGATGTCTTAGAGTTCCTTTGCTCATCTATGTTGTGATTCTGTGGGAATCCCCTTGTAAGTTGGGTTAGCACTTTACAAGTTGTAATCAGATTGATTATAGTGAAATTCCATCATGTTTGTGATGGAGACTGGATGTAGGCTGCACTGCACTTAGCAGCTGAACCAGGATATATCTGGGTGTAATCTTCAACTCTTCTTTCCTACATTTCTATTTCTACTGCACAGGAGCAAAACTAATATTATCTCGTGCCAAGTGACGAGACAAAAAGAAAAGTCTCGTGGATAGGGACGAGACAAAACAAAGTTGCTCGTGTCCAGTGACGAGCAAAAACAGAAAAGTCTCCTCTGAGTTCAGCAAGTGTTAGCAACCTCTTTACTAAATTAATATCAATATCTCATATAATTCTTTTAATAAAATATTGTAGAAAAAAATTTGTATAATTAAAACTAAAATTTTAAAATATTTTATAAAAACACTTGTATTTAAATAACTTGTGAAAAGATAAAATTAAAATTAGTGTATTCAAAGATATTAAAAATGAGAAAAAACTGACGAATGGACTAATTTGGTGCACGACATTTAATTTTAGGGACTAAAATGAGTCATTTGATGCAAAGTAACAGACCAATTTGGTACATATGTAATAATGACATAGTAGATAATACAGGGACAAATGATATTGTGACACGTGGCATAATCTGACATGTGGCATAACCATCCATGTCATCATGCTGCGTGTCGCTGGCCGACATGTCATCATACTGTTATACATGGCCAAACCATGAGGTGACACATGTCACTAAAGGTCCACGTCATCAAGCCACGTCAACGAAAAATGGGTCAGGGACTAATATGATGTAATTTTTTCGATCTCAAAGACAATTTTAGTGCACGACGTCAATCTCAGAAACTACTTTAAAAATTTTGTCGTTACAAAAGTGGTGTGAGATATTTGTGTGGTGTACCAAAAAGATATCTTAAAATTCCAATTGCATCAATTATATTCTTTTGGCAAAAATACACCGTTATTTTTTTACTTATTTGTTGTTAACAATGTACTAATGTAGTTTGATAACGTAAATTGTTAGTGACTTAGTGATGCATATTATTTTATAATTTGGCCACGTATAATACTACAATGACAGATTGACCAGTGATCTGCTGACTCATAACATATTAACGTGGTGGGTTGTGCTACATGTTATAATATTATTCATCCACATATCAGCTACTTTATCATCATTATAAATAATACACTTTGGTCATTGATTTTCCGTTAAGTAATTTATTTTAGTTTTTAAAATTGAATATCAAATTTAAAAGTTTTTAAAGACTAATTTAAATGTTTACTAATTAATAATTATACATATAGCGATATAAAACTCTAAAAGCAATCAATTAACACAAAAAAAAATGTGTAAAGATTAATAAAAAGAAAGAAAATTAAGTATAATTCTTACTAAAAGTGAGAAACATAATTTAGTTATGCTCAGGGGTTAAGTACGATTTTGGTCCCTAACGTAGAGGTCGAAAATTTATTTCGTTTTCAATTTTTTTTCGCTACAAAATTATTCCCAAGGTTTCAATTTGTTTAAAAATCGTCCTTCAGACGAAAATGTCATTCCTCCTTCTTCTCCAAAATCAACCAGCAGCAGAACCACCACACTTCCCCACCACCACCACCTCCCTTACTCCCACTAAATACCAATAATCAAATTCAAGATTATTCAAATGCAAAAACTAACAACAACAAAATCAACACACAACAACAATAAAATAAAATAAAATAACAAATGCAGAATAAAAAGAAGAAGCAAATCCAAATGCAGAAGAAGCAGATCCAAATGCAGATAAAGAAGAAGAAGCAGATCCAAATGTAAATGCAAAAGCAGAATCGGAAGCAGAAGTAGAAAGCAAAACAGAAGCAGAAGCGGACGGTAGCAGCGGAGCAGTGGCGGAGAGGGAGGAGGAGCAGAAACGGTGAGCGGCGCGCGAGTGGCGGCGACGGCGCTGAACACGGTTTCCCCTTTCGATCCCTTCCGATCTCACTCTTCTCCCTTAGTTTTCTCCTCTTGCTGTCTGTTTCTCCTTACAATCA